>NW_006921954.1:1148526-1179632 GCF_000298275.1 Orycteropus afer afer | reverse complement strand
TGCCTATGAGGAACCTGTGTATAGACAGGAAGCTGTTATTCAAACAGAAAAAGGGAACACTACAAGGTTTAAAATCAAGGAGGGAGTGTGTCAGGGTTGTATCCTTTCACCATACTTATTCAATTTATATGCTGAGCAAATAATCCAAGAATCTGAACTATATGAAGAAGAACATGGCATTATGATTGGAGGAAGAATCATTAACAACCTGCAATATGCTGATGACACAACTTTGCTTGCTGAAGGTGAGGATGACTTGAAGTACTTACTGATGAAAATTGAAGAATACAGTCTGCAGTATGGGTTACATCTCAATATAAAGAAAACAAAAATCCTCACAACTGGTCCTATAAGCAATGTTAAAATAAGAACAGAAAGATTGAAATTGTCAAGACTGTACATTGCTTGGTTCTACAATCAACATCAACAGAAGCAGCAGTCAGGACATCAGACGATGTAAATAACACTGGGCCAATCGGCTGCAAAAGACCTCTTTCAAGTGCTGAAGAGCAAAAACTTCTCCTTGAGAACTAAGGTTCGCCTGACACAAGCCATGGTATTTTCAATCACCTCATATGCATGTGAGAGCTGGACAATGAATAAGGAAGACTGTAGAAGACTGCTTTTGAGCTGTGGCATTGGCGAAGAATACTGAAAGTACCATGGACTGCTAAAAGAACTAACAGATCTGTCCTGGAGGAAGTGCAGCCAGAATGCTCCTTGGAGGTGAGAATGGCCAGACTTTGTCTCACATACTTTGGTCATGTTGTCAGAAGGGACCATTCCCTGGAGAACAATGTCATGTTTGGTAAAGTGGAGGGTTGACGAAAGAGGGGAAGGCCCTCAATGAGATGTATTGACACGGTGGCAGCAGCGATGGGCTCAAGTATAGCAAGAATCATGGAGCTGGCTCAGGATCAGGCATTGTTTCATTCTACTGTGCATGGGGTCACTATGAGTCAGAGACAATTCGACGGCACCTAACAGCATAACAATAACAACAATTTTGGTCATGTTGTCAGAGGGACCATTCTATGAAGAATATCATACTTGGTAAAGTAGATTGTCAGTGAAAAAGTGGCTTCAATGATGGACTCTCGCATAGCAAGGATTCTGAGGATGGTCCAGGACCAGGCGGTGTTTCGTTCTGTTGTACTATGAGCCAGAGTCAACTAGATGACACATAACAACAACCACAACTTTCAATTCTAGAACCCCTCCTCATTCACTCCTTTGGTCTCCTAGTAGTATTCCTTTCAATCCCAAATTCAGCCAGCCTTCTCAATGATTTCAAAACCTACAGAGTGTATTGGTACAATAATCTAGCCTCTGGGTCTCAACCTTCTTATCTCCAATGATCTTTTCCTTCTCTCTATCCTAGCTATTAACTCTTGGTGTCACATCTTGAACTTTATCATCAGCAACTGTTCCACTGTTCGAATCACTTATTCAAGCATTCTGCTGAATTTTCAGTTCACTTATCCCCTCTATTTTCTACCATTCCATCATCCCTTTTCTTTCCTCCCTTACTTCCTTACCCAGCCAATCTCCATGGCTTGTCATTTCAAAAATAGCCTCGCCAGTACCCTGAACTCCCTTGTGCCTTCATCCCAATCTTCTGGAATAATCCTAACTCTGTGTTTACCTTCCTTTCTCTACTTCTGTAGCCAAACTACTTTTATGGAGAAAATTACACAACAAGGAAGATTTGTGTCACTATAATTTCATGACCACCAAACTCTGACAGGTCCTCAATGTTGCCTAGCAAGCCTCCTACATTTCTCTGATCTCACTGTCCACAATAACGATCTCAAAATACTCTCTTCAAACTATAACACCCATTACCCACGCCCTATCTACTTCTCATTGATCTTAGAGAAAAGATCAGAATGCTAAAATGATCTACAAGGCCTTGCAAACATTTGGCCTGCTTACCTTCCCAGCTCCATCTTATGCTGCTTTCCCCTTTTCTCTCCAGCTGTGTTGGCTTCTATTTACAGATGGTCTTTCCTACCACAGTCTTTGCACATAGCATTCTTTCAACCTGTAATGCTTTTGCCCACCACTTTGCTGGTTAGTTCTTATTCATCATTTAGACCAGTATTGCCCAATAGAACTTCTGTGCTGATGGAAATGTTCTATAACTGTACTGTCTAATATAGTAACCACTAGACACATGTAGGGAGCTCTGGTAGCATAGTGGCTAAGGCACTTGACTGCTAACCAGAAGGCTGGCGGTTCAAACCCACCAGCCACTCCTTGGAAGGAAGGTTGGGCAATCCTACTTCCGTAGTGATACTGCCTCGGAAACCCAAGGAGGGGTCGCTATGAGTCGGGGCCGACTCGACGGCAAATAACAACAACAACAACAACAGACACATGTGGCTTGTAAGTACTTGAATGTCATTTGTGCAACTGAGAAACTAAATTTTTAATTTTATTTAGCTATAATTTATTTAAATTTAAGTAATCATACTTACTTAGTGGGTACCATATATGTCAGCACAGCTTTAGATCTTACTCAAGCCATGCTTTCTTAGAGCAGCCTTTCCTGACTCCCCATCTGGAATCAGGATACTCTACCATATGCTGTTTTGGCCCTTATCATAGCACCCATTTCAGTTAATAATTATATATTCATGTGTATATTCACCATTACATCTCAAACAACTAACATAACTTCTGGCACACAGTGAGACACCATAAATATTTTTGAGTGTATGAATTAATTAATTAACATTGTATGGGAACAAGGAGAAAGCACAGATTAAAATTGCTGCCAATAATCTCCTGTGGCTAATCCTCATGGTTCAAGGAAAGATGACTACACTATTGGGTACTAAAGTTGCCACTAAAGAAGCAATTGGACAACCCGTCTCCCAAGTCAATTAATCATAGCTGGGACCAGAGGATACAAGCAAGAGTAATATAGACTCACAGACCAAAGGCAAGCTCCTTATTCTCAAAGTATAAGTATCAGATCATTAACCATACCCTATCAAGTTACCATTAGCCAGATTTTAGCTGTACAAACAGCATCCTCCTCTAACAAAGCCATGAGCCTGATAATTTTTTTTCTGATATAATCCAGCTTCTACTGATTTTTTTATAATGTTAAAAATGCTGGGGTAATATTTTGAAAGTAAAGCACATTCTTCTGACACCTGATTTATGCAATTTAACATATGGCTTCTATCTAAAATATATTCTCAAGATGATAGAGTTATAATATTCCCTGTTTAAGGGTTATATAATTAAATGCAGGCATATAATTTTTGTTGAAGAAAGTATAATATGATCTAGAACATCCTGGAAAGGTTAATTTATAATGCTATCCCCCTCAGGAAAATTAAAGGAAAAATTTAACCCCAAGGAAGTCCTTCCACATCTAACACTTCAGTTGTATCAGTAGCCAGTTTGAGAATTTCTTTCTAATGTAAAAAATGTTTGCGGACTCTCCATTTTATAGTAATTGAACTACTCAGTTGAGTGAGAAAACATATAATAATAAAAGCTTCTGTAAATCCAGTAGTGTTCTGAAATGAATACTCTTTTAATTACCACAGTACTTGTATATACCTGGAAAATAATAATGCAAATATATACATTATGTTATTTATTTACTATATAAGCAATGTTTGTAGTGCATATTGGTTTATACACCCTTGCTATCTTACTCCACTGTCTTTCCATCAATACATAGCCCTTTGGATGGTGTTATGGATTGAATTGTTGTTGTCGTTAGGTGCTGTTGATTCGTCTTCGACTCATAGTGACCCTATGCACAGCAGAACGAAACACCGCCCGGCCCCGCGCCAGCTCCGTGATCCATGCTATATTTGAGCCCATCACCTCAGCCACTGTGTCAATCCATCTTGTTGAGGGCCTTCCCCTCTTTCGTTGACTCTCAACCTTGCCAAGCATGACATCCTTCTCCAGGGAATGGTCCCTTTTGACAACATGACCAAAGTAGGCAAGACGAGGTCTGGCCATTCTCGCCTCCAAGGAGTATTCTGGCTGAACTTCCTCCAGGACAGATTGGTTAGTTCTTTGAGCACTCCATGGTACTTTCAACATTCTTTGTCAGCACCACAACTCAAAAGAACCAATTCTTCTTCATTCTTCCTATTCATTGTTCAGCGCTCACAGGCATACAAGGTGGTTGAAAATAACATCGCTTGTGTCAGGTGCACCTTAGTCCTCAAGGAGACATCTCTGCTCTTCAGTGCTTGAAAGAGGTCTTTTGCAGCCAACTTGCTCAGTGCTATACATCATCTGATGTCCTCACTGCTGCTTCCATCAGTGTCCATTGTAGAACCAAGCAATGTGAAGTCTTTGACAACCTCAATCTTTTCTCCATTTATTGTGATGCTGCTTATAGGTCCACTTGTGAGGATTTGTGTTTTCTTTATATTGAGATGTAATCCATACTGCAGACTGTATTCTTGAATCTTTATCAGTAAGTGCTTCAAGCCATCCTCACCTTCGGCAAGCAGAGTTGTGTCATCAGCATATTGCAGGTTGTTAATGATTCTTCCTCCAATCTTGATACCACATTCTTATCCATATAGTCCAGCTTTTCAGATTATTTGCTCAGCTTTTAGTTGAATAAGTGGGGTGGAAGGACACAACCCTGACACATTCCCTTCTTGACTCTAAACCACGCAGTGTTCCCTTGTTCCTTTCGAATGACAGCCTCCTGGTTTATTTTTTTACATGTACCTCATGAGTACAATTCAATGTTCTGGAATTCCCATTCTTCTCAATGTTATCCATAATTTGTTATGATCCACACAATCAAATGCTTTTGCATAGTCAATAAAACACAAGTAAACATCTTTCTGGTATTCTCTGCTTTGAGTCAAGATCCATCTGACATCCGCAATGATATCCCTTGTTCCACATCCTCTTCTGAATCTGGCTTGCACCTCTGGAAGTTCTCTGTCAATATACCGCTGCAACCGTTTTTGAATTATCTTCAGTAAGATTTTACTTGCATGCGATATTAATGATATTGTTCGATAATTTCCACATTCTGTGGGATCACCTTTCTTTGAAATGGGTACAAATATGGATTTCTTCCAGTCAGTAGGCCAGGTAGTTGTCTTCCAAATCTATTGGCATAATCAAGTGAGTGCCTCCAGTGGGGTATCTGTATGTTGAAACATTTCAATGGGTATTCAGTCAATTCCTGGAGC
Source organism: Orycteropus afer afer (assembly GCF_000298275.1). Classification (NCBI taxonomy): domain Eukaryota; kingdom Metazoa; phylum Chordata; class Mammalia; order Tubulidentata; family Orycteropodidae; genus Orycteropus; species Orycteropus afer. The sequence continues at coordinate 1,174,434 of NW_006921954.1, read as the reverse complement.
CTTGTTCTTTGGCAATGCCTTCAGTGCAGCTTTGACTTCTTCCTTCAGTACCATTGGTTCTTGATCATATGCCACCTCCTGAAATGGATCGACCAGTTCTTTTTGGTACAGTGATTCTGTGTATTCCTTCCATGTTCTTTTGATGCTTCCTGCATCATTCAATATTTTGCCCATACAATCTTTCAATATTGCAACTCAAGGCTTAAATTTTTTCCTCAGTTCTTTCAGCTTGAGAAATGCTGAGTGTGTTCTTCCCTTTTTTTTTTCTAACTCCAAGTCTTTGTACATCTATAGTAATTGGCTTTGTCTGATCAAGCTGCTCTTTGAAATCTTCTGCTCAGCTCCTTTATCTTGTCAGTTCTTCCGTTTACTTTGGCTACTCTCTGCTCAAGGCAAGCTTCAGAGTCTCTTCTGTCATCCATTTTGGTCTTTTCTTTTTTTCTCCTCTTTTTAATGACCTTTTGCTTTCTTCATGGATGATGTTCTTGATGTCATCCCATAATTCTTCTGGTTTTCAGTCATTGGTGTTCAATGCATCAAATCTATTCTTTACATGGTCTCTAAATTTGGGAGGGATATTTTCAAGGTCATATTTTGGCTCTCATGGACTTCTTTTAATTGTCTTCAACTTCAATTTGAACTTGCATATGAGCAGTTGACAGTCTGTTCCACAATCAGCTCCTGGACTGGTTTTGGCTGAAGATATTGAGCTTTTCCATCACCTCTTACTATAGATGAAGTCATTCTGATTCCTGTGTATTCCTTCTGGTGAAGCCCACCCTTTGTGTTGTTGAAAAAAGGCATTTGCAATGAATAAGTCTTTGGTCTTGCAGAATTCTATCATGCAATCTTTAGCATTATTTCTGTCACCAAGGCCAAATTTTCCAACTACCGAGGACTCTTCTTTGTCTCCAACTTGCAAAAGTTGCCTTGAATTATGTCCCCCAAAAAAGGTGTGTTGAAATGTGAACCCCTAGAACCTAGGAATATAATCTTGTTTGGAAACAGGATCTTAGAAGATGTTATTAGTTAACAAGAAGTCATAACAGGGTAATTTTTAAAAAAACAAACAAGAAAACAGATGCTGTCAAGTCAATTGCAACTCATGATAACCCCATACATGTTGGAGTAAAACTGTACTCCATAGTGTATTCAATCACTGGTTTTTTGGGAGTAGGCCTTTCTTCTGAGGCACCTATAGGTAGACTCAAACCTCCAACTTTGGGTTAGCAGCCAAATGTGTTAACTATTTTCACTACCCATGGAGTAAAAATGGGCCCTAATCCAATCTTGGTGCTGTCCTTATAAAAGAGGAGAATAGACAGACATACAGAAAGAAGAGGGCCATTTGACGATGGAGTTAGGCTGTAGCTCCAAGTCAAAGAACACCTGGGGCTACCAGAAGCTGAGAGTGACAAGAAAGGATCTTCCCCTAGAGCTTTCAGAGAGAGAATATGGTCTTCCTGACACCCTGAGTTCAGACAACTAACCTCCAGAATTGAGACAATAAAGTTCCGTTCTTATAAGCCATCTTAGTATTTGTTAAGCAGTCCTAAGAAAGTAATACAGTTGGGAACCACTAAGAAAGAGTGTTAACTATATTTTGTTTTTTGTTATATATATGGTAGTTCAGTATCTCAGGAACTGGTCCAGTATTTAGAGTAAAAAATGGAGTCACTGAATGGGAACAGTCTCAGGCAAAATGCGAGAAAAAAAAAAAAGAAGAAAAAAGAAAAAAGGATAGCTTATTGTATGTACTCTTGACAAAGGAATCAGAACTTGGAGACATTCCAAGATTTTATCTGGGCTGTTTCCTACAATGAAATAGAATTGTATCTAAATCATTCATAACAGAAATAGCTGGATGACTTAGGTGCATTCACCAATGAAACAATAGTGCTATTTTACATTAGTTTTTAACATATTTAGGAAAAAAAACAATGCCATCTCTTTGGTTCTGACTATTGTTGTTGAAGATTCTCAACCTCCAGGATCCTTTGGTGCTTGCTCCACTACCTCTAAGTGGGTTGAGGAATACAAAAATCCAGTCAGTGTCTATTTCACAACAGACCAGCCTATCAGCTAGATCATTTCCTAGAGAGCAACATCTACCTTTCACTGACTCAAATCATACTTCTGCCAAGGGGCATTTACTCCTGACTTATTTCTTCCACTCATCTTATGATGATGATTTGGTTTGGTTTTTACATGTAAATGTCATCCATTCTTAGAAGAACTCCGTCCCTACCCTACCTAGTTATGATAAGCATAACATTAGTCATTCATGAGAATATAATCCAGAAAACTTCCCCATCTTAGGAACTTTTATTTATTTATTTTGTAAAATGTGGTCCATTGCATTCATATCTCAATAGAAACACACCTGTTGTTGTTGTTGTTGTTGTGTGCAATTGAGTTGGACCCGACTCATAGCGACCCCTCCTTGGGTTTCTGAGGCAGTATCACTACGGAAGTAGATTGCCCAACCTTACTTCCGAGGAGTGGCTAGTGGGTTTGAACCTCCAGCCTTCTGGTTAGCAGTCAAGTGCCTTAGCCACTATGCTACCAGAGGTCCTAGAAACACACCTACAGACCAGCAACAAAAAAGCAAATTTCCTTTGGACAGTACTTAGTAGGCTCTGGCTATTAATTGTTTTATTCACAGTTCATTTTTCTATATCTTCAAGAGCCAGTCCCAGAGCTTCTGATTTTGTAAGGCATCTTAAATGAATCATAGATACAGACACTGCCTTAAGACCAGGTTTATTTAGGTAGTGCTGACTCTGAACTTATCTTCTGAATCATATGCTCACTTTGTTCTTAATCATGTAAACTCATGACCCTCTGATCACTACCTTGACCTCCTTCCTGCTTCTAGCTTTCTATAAATAAATCCATGTTTTCCTATATCCCCAAATAAAAGCACTCAAGTTTTGAAGATCTGTACTTTTTGACAGACTGCTTTGCCCATTCCTCCCCTAAAAAGTATAGTGGCAATTTGTTTAGTAGCCAATCTTCCCTGATACAAAATGAATGTCCACTTTAATTTCTATACAGCCAGATTGCATGGCATGCTCTGAGATACTCTTGACTTCTTTTTATTGATTGGTAATTCAGATTCCACTGTTGATTTGCCATTAATATTAATCTGATACATATCAATACAACAACTCATACAAAAATATTTCCCAGATTGTTATGGCATAATAGGTACTCAATAAATATTAGGTAAATGAATGAATTAATTAACTGTTCATCTCAGAATGAAGACCAAAGGATCAGATCTCTTTTCTGTAACCACAGCATTTGAAGGGTCATACTATTTCATCAACTCTTTGCATCCTCCCCCCTAGCATCCCAGTGTGAAGTCAACATGTATCAGGAACTGTGCTAAGTGCTTTGCACACATTGTATTGTGAAATATAAATTGGCAATCTATTTGTCTGAAACACTATGTAATTTTCTTTAAAATATAAACTAAAAGCAAAGACTATCTCTGAGTGTCATCCCATGGTGAATTCTGTCACTGCAGCATCAGGCTATGATTTCTATCACCACCACCATTTGTCCTCCTACACTTCTCTGTACAATATTATTATTTTTAAAATCTTTTTATTCTTAGCTTTAATGGAAAACAAATGGGAAATATCAAGTAATTCCTTCTCACTTTTGGAACAGCAATGCAAAGGATGAATCTCAAAGAATTATTAAAGTACACACAAGAAAGAATTCACATTATACTCCAGTGGGTAATAATGGATTGAAAACATTATCAATGCTTTATAGTGTGGGGAAAATCCTGATTATATAACAATAAGACTATAAATACAAGCTTGGGCAGTGAAAGAGAAATAGCTCAGATTCCGTAACTCAAACTGCTTAACTTTTTATATAGCTGGTCAACATTTTTTCACCTCACTTAATTTACTAATTAATTGCTTCGTAAAGCTGAATTCTGTATTCAGTTGGCGTAAAATGTCAGTATAGCTAGAAAATATTTTTGTATGTTATATGATAATACATTTATCTCCACATAAAGTTTGTCTTTGAAAATAATTTATTATCTTACAACTAGTATACCAGACTGATTAGATAGATAGATAGATAGAGATATAAATAGTTCTTAGATGGCTCAGTTTACACTCAGCTACTAGCCAAAAAATTGGCAGTTCACTCACCTGGTGGCACTATGGAAGAAAGGCCTTTTGGTCTACATTCTTAAGATCACAGTCATTGAAAACCCTATGGAGTATTCAGTTCTATTATAAGTGATACTATAAAATCTCTGTAAAACAAACATATGTACAAGTCCCAGACAATGATCCATCTCTGTTATTGTTAGGTGCATAACGGCTTTATGTACAACACTGCCCAGTCTACTCATCTTCACAATCATTGTTATGCTTGTGTCCATGGTTGCAACAACTGTGTCAATCCATTCAATTGAGAGTCTTCCTCTTTTTTGCGGATCCTGGACTTTACTAAGCATGATGTCCTTCTCCAAGCACTGGTCCCTCCTGATGTCATATCCAAAGTACGTGAGACCAAGTCTTGCCATCTCACTTCTGAGGCGCATACTGGCTGTTCTTCTTCCAAGATAGAGTTATTTGTTCTTCTGGCAGTCCATGGTATATTCAATATTCTTTGCCAACATCGTAATTCAAAGGTATCAATTCTTCTTCTGTCTTCTTTATTCATTCTCCAGCTTTTTCAAGCATGTGAGGCAACTGAAAATACCATAGCTTGGTTCAGGCACAACTTAGTCCTCAAAGTGACATCTTTGCTTTTTAACTCTTGAAAACAGTCTTTTGCAGCAGATTTTCCCAATGCAATATGTCATTTCATTTCTTGACTGTTTTTTCCATGGGCATTGATTGTTGATTCAAATAAATTCTCTAGTGAACATTGAATAAACCAAATTGTGTTATGGTCAAAGAATTTAGACAGGTCCTTGGTGATCTCTTCTACCTCAGGTGTCACTGAATGTAAACATTTCTATCTAGAATTTCAGGAACAATTCAAACTCAATTATTCTTTTTCCTATTGGCTATCCTTTACTTGCTTGGTAGTTAACAACTTGGCTTTTGACCAACATAGGGAAAAAACATACTTCTTAGAAAACTTATGATGACAGATGTCATTTTCCAGCTTTCAGATGCTAATGGAAATTTATCCTCATAATCACAAGCAATAAAGTTCTATACAGATAAAATCCTATTGGGTGGAGCAGTATTTTCCAATTAGGAAATTCCTTCTAATAAGAAAGAGCTACAAACTACTTATGGTTCCTTTTACTAAGGAACCTGATTGTCCCTCATTTCAGGCTCTACAATGGTGAGTTCTCTATTGTACAACCAGCTCTCCAAAGAGGTGACAGGAGCTAGGGGACTAAGCTGTGGTAGTGACTAAGTATGTCCCAAATTTCTCTAAGTTTCCAAGGCCACCCTATAGTTGTAAGGCAGCTTTAGTCAGGCTCATAGGGAGGTCTGTCTGACCTCATAACCACAGAGCAAGACAGGGTGTTGTAGAACATTCTTTTCCAGTCTCTTTAAAGAGCATTAGGAAGAACACAATAAAGACTAGAAGCTGGTTTCTAGGAGATTTAACCTCTCAAAATATGGGCTTTATCTAATGTCCCTGATAAAGCCCTTTGCCAGCTGCTGTTGTATAAATACAATAAGACGCACAAAAGATGAAGAACAACTTTGAATAATTAGCACAGTACTCCAGACTAATGATAAGATTATTAAGGTTACACATCAGCCCACACAAAGCAAAAATTTTCTTCCAAGAAAAAAAAAGAGTTGATAGGTGTCACTGTCCAGTGAGGCATTTATTTTCAAACTAAACCCAATTAAGAAGCTGGGCTGCTGGCCATAACTCCTACAGAAGCTAATATATACTTCTTCAGTGCCTCTGACAGCCAGGGCCAGTGATGACTACACAGTAGTAATTGAATTGTGCTTAATATTGTTTACACTAACATGGCACTGAGTTTCAGTACAAACCACTTTGAGACAGAACAAAGGTCAGACCCCATCCCCCCTGTGGCTCGGGTCTGCCTTTGTTGTCAGGACCTGCCTGGGGTATCATCAGCATCACCTCTGACTCATATTTAGCATTCAATTGCAAGACGGATTGGCTAACAATGATGACCTGGAAGACAGCCAGCCTGTTGGTACTAAAACAATGCCTGCCACAACACAGCTAGCTGGGTCAGACATTTACGGGAAATGGCTGACAGCAGGATAAACAAGCAGTTCCTTTTTTGGTGAGCTGCGGAGGAAGCAGGGTGGACAGAATAAAGTCTTTAGTTATGCACTTCAAATGATTCTGTGGAGCTGTGAGCTGCTCTAAAACAGCATCAGACAGAGGCGCCAACATGGCACCCTTGGAGATGGTGTGGTTCTGCTCCAGAAAAGGCACTGGCAGAGAGAAAGGGGCAGAGTGGCAAACAGTCAGCCCACAGTGCAAACCAGGGGGCAGGCTTTATGTGAACAGACACATCAAGTATGAAAGGCAGTTGGACAGGTACTTCTCCATTATTGGAGTCCCACTCAGGGATGGTGGGAGGTGTTGGGGTGTACCTCTAGTGCCTAAGGCATTTGACTGCTAACTAGAAGTTTGGTGGTTCAAACCCACCAGCCACTCCTCCGAAGCAAGAATGGCCAATCTACCATAGAGATACCCCCTTGGAAACCCAAGAAGGGGTCACTATGAGTCAGAACCGACTTGACATCAGTGAGTTCAGTCCAGTCAATAACCACTCAATCCACTCCAAACTGAATTCTGAACACCAGTGAGCAAGCAGAGGGTCTAGTGTTAGTTAGGCACCAAAAGACTCAAGACAGAGAGAAGCTTAAGGAATTATAGTCCCGTATTGACAAGTGGTGTATAATTAGGCGAACAGGGTGTGTTTTTCTAGACTGCATGCCTAAGAGTGACTCATATGTTGAGCTTGGTTTAGGTTTTAAGGCAGTTTTGGTGTTTGAGACATATTTAGCACAGATAAGTTTAATGTACCACCATGAAGAATGACAAACTCTTTCCTTTATGTGGCTTTGGAGAGCAACAAAATGACCTGGTATCGGTAAATAGCAGTCAGCTGAGATAAGTGGCCATTCTAGGAGCCAGTGCCCCTGGGCCAGAAAAACAAAAGGGCATGAGTGAGAAGCAGGAAAATGAAATCCACAAACAATTCAAATTTACAGCTATGAGACAATGTTTCTTGGACCCCAGGCTCTGCAAACAGTGATTCACAGCAGGATGAGTGTGTTGCAGCCTCCTGGAGAAGGGTGATTAGTATTAGGAGTAAATTATACTCCACTTTACTTGTCTCCTTTGTGTTCCTGGGTTACTGCAGGGCCTGTCCTTAAAGCCTATACTGTCTAATCTTGCAACATGTGGAAAGACGACATTCAGATTGAAGAGCAGGGGCTTAGATCTAAAGAGATTAGTAGCAAAATTTTCTGGAAAAAGGATAATTTTTTTAAGAGTCAGTAAAAAAGGAAAACTTTCTTTGTTGTTAGTTGGAAAGCCTTTCAAGAACTAACTTATTGGGGAAATCGGGACAATCTGGGACAGGGCTTTGACTTGACTGTAGCGACTTCCATGCTTTCCCACAAAAGGCATCTCAACTAGACTGCTATTAATGGGAAACACCCTGAATCAGAGGACCCAGGGTCAATCTTAGTTGAAGCTCTTCTGTTTGGAGTGTTTTATGAGCTGGACTCACACAGGGTTGGGAAAGGTGAAAAACAGTGGTTCAATCTCAATTATAAAATTATGGTTTAAGATCATTTTCTTAGAGATAGTGAGTCTTCAGAAAGCCATCAAATAAAGACAAATGAAAGGTTTGGGTCTAAAAACAGGCTTACTAAAGTAAAAATAGGACATAGGAAGTTGGAGAGTTTAAAAAAGACATATTAGGCAGAATGAAAGGAATAGAGAAAGAAGTAGAAAGATTCTGGAGAGGAGATTCTCCAAGCCATGAAAGAATTGGACAGTAGCTTCTTGGCTTCATTTTCAGTCAGTGATTCATACAATTTATTTAGTATAGAATAGTCAGGGGTCCCAAACTGTCTGATCTGATCTCCCAAGTCTGGAAGAAAATGGTAAACTACACTTAGAATTCTTGCACCTCTCACTTGAGTATCAGATATTTGTGAGGTGAAGGCAGACATGGAAGGAGTTATTAAGTGGGCTGTGTAATTACTGGCCACTTCAGCCAATGGAAAAACTGTTGTTGTTGTTGTTGTTATTTGCCATCGAGTAGGCCCCAACTCATAGCGACCCCTCCTTGGGTTTCCGAGGCAGTATCACGACGGAAGTAGGATTGCCCAACCTTCCTTCCGTGGAGTGGCTGGTGGGTTTGAACCGTCAGCCTTCTGGTTAGCAGTCAAGTGCCTTAGGCACTATGCTACCAGAGCTCCCAATGGAAAAGACTAGCCCTGTAGAACTGTGTAGTTGGGTTCAACAACTTTTATTGACTGTGTGTATTAGCTTTCTATGGGTGGTGTAACAAAATACCACAGTGGGTGGCTGTAAAGAAAAAAAAAATATTGTCTTACATTTAGGCTACTGGGAGTTCAAGATCAGGGTGTCAGCCATATTTATTCCTTTTGAATTTTTGAGGGAGGATCTGTTCCATGCTTCTCTCCTATCTTCTAGTTGTTGGTAGGTGCTGTTGAATCAGTTCCGACTCATGGCAACCCTATGTACAACAGAACAAAACACTGCCCAGTCCTGTGCCATCCTCATTATCCTTGCTATGTTTGAGCCCATTGTTGAAGCCACTGAAGGCTGCATCTCATTGAAGATTGTCCTCTTTTTTGCTGATCCTCTACCAAGCATGATGTCTTTCTCCAGGGACTGGTCCCTCCTGATAACATGTCCAAAGTACATGAGACGAAGTCTCACCATCTTTGTTTGTAAGGACCATTCTGGCTTCCAGTAGCTCCAGGCATTCCTTGGCTTGCAGCTGCAGTGTCATATGCCATTCTTCCTCAGTCTCTATGTCTCTTCTCCTCTTTTATAAGGAGGGCATTAGGACTCATCCTACTGTGATATAACCTCATGCTAACTTAACTTATAATTTCTTCAGAGATCCTATTTCCAAACAAGTTCACCATCACAGGTACCCCAACATAAACTTTTAGAGGACATAATTCAATCCGTAACACTGTGCCTGGCACTGGGGATGCCCAATGACTAAGTAGTTCCTGCCCTCAAGGATTTTACCTCCAAGTGAGAAGGCAAATGAGTAAATTGATATTACTACTTAATACATATTGGGATCAGACAAGAACCAGATCTGTAGGGCCACAGAGAAGGGGTACCTCACCCAAATGGAAGTCCCTGGTCTCAGTCACACAGAATGGCTCATAGGATTCCTCCTCAGGTGCAGCTTGGAACTTCATCTAGCTCTGAGAAGATTGTCACCTCCAGCTGCCTCTTATATCTTCTCTCTCCCTTTTCTCACTAGCTTCTTCTATACTAGTCTCTCCAACCCTCAATGCACTCCTTTCCAACTCTGTTATGCCTTCAAGGTACTGGCCTAGTTTTTTCTTTTACTACCACACCATAGACTATACTTTCTGCTTTCATTTCCTTACTACCTTCTCCTTATTTACCCACCCTTTCATGCCAAGTTCTCACTAACACCACTTTACAGTAACCTCACTCTTGAAGAAAGCCCTCCATGAACTCCTGTCACCAGATCCAATGGCCCTCATAGATCTTTCACCAGAACTGATTCTGGCTACTACCACCCTCCTTGGGTTTCCGAGGCAGTGTCACTCACATAGAGGGTGGTATTTGTTACCTTATATCCCTCCATCCACTTTCATTGGCCTTGTTTTCTTTCTTGGTGAAACACAACAAAAGTGATCAACTCTGTGGCAAGAAATATTACTCATGGTAAAATTGTTCTTTCTCATAGTTAGGCCTGCCATAGGAAGTGATTAGAACTGACATATGAAGTGATTTATGCCTCAGCTTCAGCAGGCCCTTTTGCATGATCTTTAACCCAGAACAATAGCAACAACAACATTAATAGCACTTATTATATGCCAGGGGAGTGGATGATGTGAACAGTTAGCACTCGTGGATGCTAACCAAAAAGTTAGAGATTCAATCTCACCCAGAGACATTTGGGAAGAAATTCCTAGCAATTTACTTCCAAGATATCAGTAACTGAAAATCCTATGGAGGACAGTTCTACTCTGACACATATGGGGTCTCCATAAGTCAGAGTCAACTTGACAGCAACTGAACTGGCTATGTGCTAGGCACTATCCTATGCTAAGCACTGTACATACATTATTTTTCTGAATCTTCTCAAAAACCTGTATTTTTTTTTATTGTTATGTGCCATCAAGTCAGACCCAACTCATAGTGACCCCTCCTTGGGTTTCTACGGAAGTAGATTGCCCAAACTTCCTTCCAAGGAGTGACTGGACAGAGAAAGAAATGGAAGCTTAGGGAGGTGGAAATAACTGGCTTGATGTAAGTAGTAGAGCCAGGTATCACATACAAGTGGAAAAGTCCCATTCTTACATGCTTCATCACACAGCCTTTTATGCCTCCTGGATTCAATGAAACAGAATTTTATTTGATTCAAGTCTACAATTTATTGAGTGCCTACTACATGCTATGTAATGTGGATGTTGTTTTAGTTGCTGTTGAGTCAGCTGTGACTCAAGACAACTTTAGGTATAAGAGAACAAATGTTGCCTGGTCCTGTGTCATCTTCATGATCATTGGTATGCTTGAGTCCATTGTTTTGACTATTGTGTCAATACATCTTATTGAGAAGTCTGTAATTTTTGCTGAGCCTCTATTTTACCAAATATGATGTCCTTATCTAGTAATTGGTCCTTCCTAATGATATGTCCAAAGTAAATTAGTTAAACTCTCACCATTCTTATCTCTAAGGAGTACTCCAGTTGTATTTCTTCTAAGATAGTCCATGGTATATTCAATATTTTTTAGCCAGCACCACAAGTTGAATGCATCAATTCTTGTTCAATCTTTCTTTTTCATTAACCAACTTTTGCTTGCATATGAGATGCCTAAAAAGACCCTGGCTTGGGTGAGATGTACCTTAGACAACAAAGTGACTTATTTGCTTTTTAAAACTTTAAAGAGGTCTTTTCCAGAAGATTTTCCCAATGCAATATGTAACTTGATTTCCTGATTGGTGCTTCCATGGATGTTGATTGTTGATTCAAGTAGAATTAATCAATTTCTTCTAGACCAATAAATAAACATTGTGATAAACGAAGAAGGAATTGAAATCTACAAAGATTTAAAAAGATCGAGTCCATGATCTCAAGGAGCTTACAATCTAGAGGAAAAACACCAAGAAAAGATGATGCTTGGGAAGTGTAATGAGCCTTACAGATGAAAGGGTTACATTTACACAAAGTATTCACAGCTCAGTATTACATATCCCTGCCCTTGAAGAAGATACCAGCTGTCAGAGTTTTGACTATGCAATGTTTCAGATTTAGTTTCCCCTTCTCTTTGATCAGGCTCCTCTGTCTTTCTAAAGCTCATACTATACATATAATTTCCATTCAAATTCAAAATCTTTCCAATTATTTTAGTGAATGCAGTGTTATTCAAGGATTTTTTTTTTCTGAAAGAGCACCTATCTGACATGCATTTTTAATTTTATGTGCAATATGCAAATGTCATCACTGTAGTTGTTAACCGCAGTGCAGGATTGCAATTAACTATGGAGCTGTGCATTTTAGTTATATGCTAATGCTAATGAGATTTTCATAAAGCAAGTCCAATTACCAGTCTTATTTTTTAACTGCAAGAGCTAGTGCAAAGCAAAGGTGTTGACTTCCTTTGGAATAAATTACCCTTTGTCCTTGGCTCTTTCATCATAGTCAATCATCCTAAAAAGTAACTCCTGCTACTTTGAATATTTTATTCTGTCTTGCCCTATAGTACCATATTAATAGAGACTATGGACAGGATGGTTTAGAAACCAATTTGTACTGCACACGGAGTGGGAAAACTTCCTCAGAATGTAAACTGCTCCAGCAGAGGAGCAGAGCTTTGAATAGTCGAAGTAAATAGGAGCTGGATGAGACTGAAGACTCAGATGGTGAGTTAGCAAAAATCACAAGCGATCATAGACACAGTAGTACCTTGGAGTGAGGAAACTGCATGCAATGAGTAGGTATTTAAACTAAGAATTATGATCAGAAGTTATCACTGGTTGAGATAAGCAACCTTAGAAGGATAGTTATTAATTCACTCAAAACCCAATAGTTGGGGACTTACGTGTGCCAGACACTGAAGGAGGCACAAAGGGTACAAATATAAGATGGAGAGGAGTGGGATCTCTGGGAGGTTTGAAGTGAAGAGGTATGTCCATATTGGTAGCATAGTGCCTAAGGCACTTGACAGCTAACCAGAAGGCTGGTGGTTCAAACCCACCAGCCGCTCCTCAGAAGGAAGATGGGGCAATCTACTTCCGTAGTGATACTGCCTCGGAAACCCAAGGAGGGGTCGCTATGAGTCGGGTCCCACTCGATGGCATATAACAACAACAACAACATTGATTATTTTATAAAGAGAAAATATTCATGAATTGTTGTTATTGTTGCTACTGTTGCTGTTAGGTGCTATCAAGTCAGCCTCTGAGTCATGGCAACCCTATACACAAAGGGACAAAATGCTAGCTAGTTCTGCACCATTCCCATGATTGGTTGTGGATCAAAGGGTTGTGATTCACAGAGTTTTCATTGGCTGATTTTTAGAAGTAGGTCATCTGGCCTTTTATGCTGGTTTCTCTTAATTGGAAGCTCAGCTGAAACCTGGTTAGCATCACAGCAACACACAAGGTTCCAACGACAGATGAGTGATAGCTGCTCCTGAGGTATATTGGCTGGGAATACAAACAGGATCTCCTGAAAGGGAGGCAAGAATTCTACCAGTGTTCAGAAGTTGTCAGTGGTTGAGATATATTCATGAATTACTTAGGCAATAAAACGATGAGTAAACACAGTACCTGCCTTCAATGAGTTTATGTTTAAGTAGAGGGGTACAAGCATGTAATTTTTAACAAAATGTGACCTGTGTTATGATGTGTTTTTAGAGGGATAAGCAGAATCTGCTCAAAGATTATTCCTATGAGGTGGAGGTTGGACATACTTTTATTCTCCAAAACTTTTTTTTTAAAAAAAAAACAAAAACAAAAACAATTCTGACACCAGCTGTTCCTCCTATGGCACTCTCTATTTCTCTGATGGATTCAGTAATTCATTGCAATGGCCACGTAGAACTATAGAGCATAGTCATGATTAAGGGGCTTGTTAGGGAAGTAACAGGTTACAATTCAGGATCAGGAACAATTTGGAACTAAAAGGAACAACTAAGGATTTAGTTCTTTAATCAGGACAGCTTCTTCTTGGCCATGTCTGTAGGCAGGCCTCAGTTTCAGTCTCTGCTGCTGGGCCCTAGTTGGGCCTACCACTGTCAGGCCTTGCTCAGGCAAGTGTTACAGCTCTTTAGCTCCTCCATTAACTGCCTGGAGTCATCCACTCCTGCAGGAAGCTTCCTGCCTGAAGACACTCAGTTTTTTCACTCTATGGCTAACTCTTGGTTCTCACTGCTCATGTTACCTTGTGCCGTCTGTCTCCAGTGTTACAACTCTCTTTGTCTCCTGAGTTGAGGAGGCTCTTAACATAGGGACTCTGGGTCCAAAACGCACGCTTCTGTCTTGGCTCTTCTTCATGGAAGTAAGGTCTCCCCTTGACCTCTGTGGGATTGGCTCTTTTAAGCCTAGCAGGATGGCAAAATTGACCAACTCCTTAGTAGGCCATAGGTACCTTATTTGCATAGTCATTGTCTAATCCCTGTAAGAGTTTTACATACCTTATTTGCATAGTCCCAGCCAATCATTTAGTAAGAGTAAAGAAACCATGGTTAGAAAGGCCATATAAGAGCAATTCACTGCACTACAACCCAATCTAGGTTAAAGATCTCAAAAGTATAGAGATATCATTTTGGACACTTGTATGATTTTTGTCAACAGAACTCAGTAGCTCAGGGCCCCAGGATAAGCTTAGAGCAGGAAGACAATGGCATGCATCAAGAATTGGGATTTTGCTAGATACCTTCAATGGAAGGACCAAGAGGCAAGGGACTTTAGGATATAAGTAGTATATTTTCTGAGTAGGATGAAACTCAAAGCTAGATGGGCTGGTGAGTAGAAAGAAAGGAGAGAGGAGCGTAATGCAGTTGGAAAACAGGAATGGTATAGGTAATTGAGACTAAGCTGAAATGATGGAAATTTATAGTCAAGAAGGGAGTTGTCCATACTTGCTATTTCTGAGAAGGAACATTTTCAGGCGATGTCTAGGTCACGGTAAAACTGGTAGTAAAAGGCAGATACCAGGTGGAGAAGGTCACCAGAAAATGAGGTCAAAGAACTAAATGGTCAGTGATTAGATGGGTCAGATAGAAAGATTATGAGACAAATACCAAAGTCTTCAAGAACTGAGTAGGAGTGACCAGAAAACCAACAGGGCAGCATCATGGAAAGGCTTGATGTCATGAACCTTAAAGGAGGAAGAGTCCTGAGGCAGTTGTTAATGGTTTCTAATTAATTCTTTCCCTACCTTCTCACAAAGGAGTCTTGGTGGCATAGTGGTTAAGTGCTTAACTGTTTACTGAAAGGTCTGTAGTTCAAATTCATTGGTTGCTTGGCAATAGAACGACGTGATGGTCTTCCATAAAAAATTACACCTTGGAAACCCTATGGAGCATTTCTACTTTGTCCAATAGGGCTGCTACAAGTAGGAATTGACTCGATGGCAACAGGCTCTGTTTTGTTTTGTTGTTGTTGTTAGGTGCTGTTGAGTCATCTCCGACTCATAGTGACCCTATGAACAGCAGAACAAAACACCGCCCAGTCCCATACCAACTTCGCGATCCCTGCTATACTTGAGCCCATCACTGCAGCCACTGTGTCAACCCATCTCATTGAGGTCCTTCCCCTCTTTCGTCAACCCTCCACCTTATCAAGCATGACATTCTTCTCCAGGGAATGGTCCCTTCTGACAATATGACAAAAGTAGGTGAGACGAAGTTGGGCCATTCTCACTTCCAAGGCGTATTCAAGCTGCACTTCCTCCAGGACAGATCTGTTAATTCTTTTAGCAGTCCATGGTACTTTCAGCATTCTTCTCCAGCACCACAACTCAAAAGCAACAATTCTTCTTTGGTCTTCCTTATTCATTGTCCAGCTCTCACATGCATATAAGGTGATTGAAAATATCATGGCTTGTGTCAGGCACACCTTAGTCCACAAGGAGACATCTTTGTTCTTCAGCATTTGAAAGAAGTCCCTTGACTTGCCCAGTGCTATATGTCATCTGATTGTTTAGTTTTACCCTCTCACTATTCTCCTTGCTGATAGAGCCTCCCTCTACAAAAGGGACCAGATAATTGATTTTATGATTCAACCTTGGCCACTAGGACTAACCAGTATGTTGAAGGCCTTCTGGAAAAGACTTTCTCCTTGTGATGATATTACAGATGAAGTGAAACTGCCCTTTTTGCCTTTGGACATTGTAGTACGCTCAAAGATATCACATCCTAATCCCTGGAAGCTGTAAATATTACCCTAATGAGAAAAAGGTCTTTGTAGATGTTATTAGGGATTTAGAGATGAGGAGATTGTGGCAGTTAAAGTTATGTGTTCGAAAAGAAGTTTGGGCAATCTACTTCCATAGTGATACCGCCTTGGAAACCCAAGGAGGGGTCACTATGAGTCGGAGACGACTCGACGGCACGTAACAACAATGCAAGGTTATGTGTCAACTTGACTGGGCCTGGTTTTGAGTGGCTGGGCAGCTGGATGTAGTGATTCCCCATGAAGAGACTGGTAATCAACTTCATGGTGGAATATACTGTGAGCAGCTGAGTGAGTAGCTGCCTTAGAGATATGATCTGATTCCAATATATAAGAAGAAGCTTTGAAAAAGGTTTCTGAGCTTTTTGGCATGCTTGGACCCTGCATGTACCCCAGTCTTCGTTCAGTAACCTGCCATATTGCCTGCCAATCTTGAGACTGTGTCTGAACTTGAACTTGTGGCCTGCTGTATTGCCTAATGATCTTGGGATGTGCCCTTTTACTTGTCCACCTTGGGTTTGTCAGCCTCAGCAGCCAGCAGCTGTCTGAGTTAAGAGAAGCCTCCAGCTTCAGTAGGTCAAGAGCAAGAGACAAAGCTGAAGTCAAGGTCAAGGTTTCCTTCACCCCCTAGAGCTGGCACTTTGAACTCAGAATTTTGTCCTCCTAAACTAGCATAGTGGCTAAGGCACTTGACTGCTAACCAGAAGGCTGGCGGTTCAAACCCACCAGCCACTCCTCGGAAGGAAGGTTGGGCAATCCTACTTCCGTAGTGATACTGCCTCGGAAACCCAAGGAGGGGTCACTATGAGTCAGGGCTGACTCGACGGCACATAACAACAACAACAACAACAACAAACTAAGAGAATAAATCCCTGTTTGTTAACACCATTTTCCTTTGTGGTATGTCTGTTATAGTAGCACTAGACTACCAAAACAAAGATTATAATGAATTATTCCAGTGACCCTGAAATATAATCACAATTTTCCTTATATGAGAGAGGTGGAGGGGCATTTGAAACAGAAGAGATTATCCCCACAGAGAAGAGAAGGCTATGTGAATGCAGAAGCAGAGATTACAGTGATACAGTTATAAGCCAAGGAATGTCAGCAGTCACCAGAAACTGTGAAAGGCAAGGAATGGATTCTCCCCTAGATCCTCCAGAGCAAGTAAGGGCCTGACAACAACTTGATTTAAGCCCAATGGTACTGCTTTGGGCTTCTGGCCTCCATAACTGTGAGAGAATAAATTTCTGTTTTAAGTCACTAAATTTAGGTAATTTGTTATAGCAGCCATAGGAAAATAATACAGACATAGTTGTGAGGAAAGTGATGTCTAGAGCTGTGGCAGCCATCTTGTAACTATGAGGAAATAAGTCTAAGGATAAAATCCAGCATGCTGGAGTTGACAAGGCAGAAGGATTGAAAGAGCTGATGGATTAGCCAGTTATTGTTCAACTGTTGGACATTTTATCATGTAAGATAGTAAATGTCTTTATGTTTATGCCTCTTCTAGTTGGCATTCTGTTGCTTGCAGCCAAAGGCATCCTAATTGATACAGACCTATTCAAAAGAGTAGGGGAGTCATGGTTGGGAAATAGCAATGTGTACTGAGGAAGGGCCTTGTCTCATTTGGCAACAAAGGGAATACTCCAAGAAATGTGGGTAAATGAGCAGCTGTCTTATGAGTGGGGAGCAGAAGATAACTCACAAGAGAGACAGAAGGTTAAGAAAATATTCAGGAAAAGAGGCTGTGGGGATAGGGCATTTGTTAATTATGCAACAGGATTTTTAGATGGTAGTAGAAGTATTTAGGAAGAAGAGGAGGAGTAGGAGGTGTTACTTAGAAAAGGATTATGTGAATCAGTACAGAGCATTATTGTGATAGCATTAAATGGAGTATAGATGGAGTAGGGAATGGGGAGAGACTCACACTGGATTGTGACCAAAGAAAATAAGCACAGAGCTTGGTGGATTTACCCAGCTCCAGGGTTGCCAAGAAAATATGTTTCTACCATTTCTGGGGCCAAAGTTTTTAAACTTTAGTGTTCATACTGTTCATCTGTGGAGTTTGTTAAGCATATTAAACATTTCTGGGTGCTAGCACTGAGATTCTGACTCTCTAGATCTCAATGGGGTTGAGAAATCTGCATGGATGATGAGCATCCCAAGTGATTCTGATGCACCCAATTTGAGGTCACTTTTTAAAATACACCGTCCAGAGCAGTGGCTTTCAAATCTTTTTGACTAAAATCTACATTGAGAAATGCGTGTTATAGCATGCATACACACACACACACGTACACAGGGTAGGTGAAATAATCTGGCTTAACACATTAGTGAACAAACCCCAAAACTGATGTCCCTAGTCAGGTGACTCTACAAGATGGCACTCCTCCAAATGATGCCTTGGGGACCCAGGCTACTTCCACATTGGAGCTCTGATATCTTGTGGTTTCAAGGTCACTGTGGTGTGATCCAGTTAGCTTATGGTAGGAAGGAAAAATAGAAGAGTTTATGTGGAAGATACTTAAGTGCCTGACCAGAGTGGTGTATGTATCCTCAGACATACTCCATTAGCCAGAACTTCAACACGGCTGACTTTGAAGTAGACTGGGTAATGTTGATGTTGTTGTTGTTGTTGTTATTTGCCGTCGAGTCGGCCCCGACTCATAGCGACCCCTGTTGTTGTTGTTGTTGTTATTTGCCGTCGAGTCGGCCCCGACTCATAGCGACCCCTCCTTGGGTTTCCGAGGCAGCATCTCTACAGATGTAGTTTGCCCAGCCTTCTTTTGAGGAGTAGCTGGTGGCTTTGAACTGCTAGCCTCCTGGTTAGCAGTCAGATGCATTAGGCACTACGCCACCAGAGCTCCTGAATGTTGATGAGCCCCCAATAAAGGTAAGCACTAACAGGCTTTCCACTTTAGATAGATAAGAGATATGCATATTTAACTGAAACCAAAGTTTCACAAAATAATTCTCTCACCACAAGCAATTCCATTCCATTTCAGTCCACTTTATTTATAAAAATACCAGTATCCACCAATTCAATTGATTTCATGTTTTACTAAATAAAGCACCACCATAGAGGATGTCAGGATTTGGCTATAGAGATGGGTGACCCCTATGGATCTGTACTGCCACACGATAGGAATCTGTCAGGCACACAACAGGCATTCAATAAGTTGTTGCCATTATTGTTCTTATGTTTGTGATGGTGAAAAGGAGGGAAGAGACAAGAAGGGCCCAAAGAAGGAGCCCAGGTAGCTCAGTGGTTAAGCACTTGGCTCCTAACCAAAATGTTGGTGGTTCGAACCCATCCCACTCTGTAGGAGAAAGGTATGACAGTTTGTTTCTGTAAAGATTATAGCTTTGGAAACCCTACAGGGCAGTTCTACTCTGTCCCATAGGGTTCCTGTAAGTTGGAATTGACTCAATGGCAGTGGATTTTTTGGTCTGCTCTGAAAAGTTGCAATTTTCGCAATTATCAAAATGTAAAATGACTTCTGTTTGGTAATTTGGTTTAAGACTGAGAATTGAAACCAGCCACTTGGGTAAGATGTAGGAAGAATAAAATAGGGCTGGAGGGTAGTGTATATACATTAAAAGCAGGACATAATATGCAGAGAAATTCTGCTTTCCTTTTCTTCTTGCACTTGCCCAAGCCATACAAGATTCACCAGATGTACTAACTTCACCAGGTTACAAAGTTAGCAGCCTAAAATCACAGAAGTTTCCATAGTGGTATCTTACCCTTTCTAATATAGACTGAACAGATGATTAGTTATTGAATTAATGGTCCTAAACGGTGGATATGAGACGCCAGCTAGAAAATAGGGGTAGATAGGTAAGAAGGAGCCACCCTGACTCTTGCTTCTCTCTTCAACTCCTGAGCTCCTCCTTCCTGTTATGGATTAAATTGCATCCCCAAAAAAGATACGTTGGAATCCTAACTCCTACACTGGTGAATGTAAACTTATTTGGTGAAATCAGAATTTTCCTTACAAATGTTATCAGTTAAGTAAAGTCACCCTTATGGAGGGTAGGTCCTAATTATACTGAATGAGAGTGGGTTCAAATCAGCACATTAAGAAATGCATGTTATCCCACACACAAACACACACATGTACACAGTGTAGGTGAAATAACCTAGCTTAACACAATAGAAGATTATTTTTCATTCACACAAAACTCGAGCTGATGTCTCTGGTCAGATGACTTCACTGGTGGCACTCTTCTAAATGACAATTCAATCTGCTTCCACACTGGGGCTCTGAATGATGTTTTATTAAAAAGGAAAACAGATATGGAAAGACATACACACAAAGGAAATCAATATGTGAGAATATGTTTACAAGCCAAGGAATGCCAAGAAATGCTTGGACTGCCAGAAGCTGAAAAAGTCAAGGAAGAATCTTCCTCTAGAGCAGACAGAGAGAGAGAGAGAGAATGGCCTTCCTGCCATCCTGAATTCAAATTTCTAGCATTTAAAACAACAATATAAAGGCTGCTCTTCAAAGCCACCTATTTTGTGGTATTTTGTTATGGCAGCCCCGGGAACCTATGACAGTATCTCTTCCTGCTTTTTCAGACATTGAATTCACAAAAAGACCGCTGGTGGCTCAGTGGTTAAGTGTTCAGCTGCAAACTGAAAGGTTGGTGGTTCAAATGCAACAGCCACTCCTAAGGAGAAAGATGTAGCAGTTTCCTTCCATAAAGAGTTATAGCCTTGATAACCCTATGGGGCAGTTCTATTTTCTCCTGTAAAAAAACCAAAAACCAAACTCACTGCCAAAGAGTCAATTCCGACTCATAGCAACCCCTTTTGGGTTTCTGATGTGGTAAATCTTTACAGAAGTAGATTGCCTAGTCTTCCTTCTATGGAGTGGCTGGTGGGTTTGAACCACCAACCTTCTGGTTAGCAGTCAAATGCATAGGCACTATGCCACCAGAGCTCCGTATTTTCTCCTGTAGGGTCACTGCAAGTTGAAACTGACTTGATAGCAGTGGATTTATGGGAGGGATTCACAAAGAAAGAGGAACATGAGGAATGGAAAAATGGAAAATAGGAAAAAGTGTAGAGATGGCAAAAGGAAAAAGAATAGGCAAAAGAAGAAGAAAACTTAGGGGATGTATTCCAGAGCCATTTTTATCAGATGAAGAGAAAGAAAACTAAAGTACTTCCTCAACTCATCCCCATCTCTCCATCTCAAGCATGGATTTAGGGGTAAAGAACTAGAAGATTCAGAAAATATTTAAAGATTTCAGATTCTGAAAAGATTAAGAATGAATTGAGCTTCATGGCAAATGAAAAGTATCTCAGAAAAATGCCAAATGTCATTTAAGAATCATAGATTAAGGAAGGTTCACATGTGGCTCTTTGATGGAAATCTAGAAAGATGTAGCTGTTTGGAAAGTCCATGAGGGGTGCTGAACCAGGGGAGAGAACTGGGCAGGTCTGAGCCCATCCTGCCCTGTAATAACTTGAACACTCAGGTATTATAGGGAGGCGAGACTAAAGTCCACCATTCTATTTTTAACTCATAGTATGGAGATAAGAGTTAAGTATAAAGCAGATTAAGACTTCTCTTGAATCTCCTCCACAAACAAAAACTGCAGTTAATCTATAGAGGTACTCTATGGATAGCTCAAGACCATAATTTTTTGAAGAATAAAACGAGAAGCAGAAAACTATGTCCTTACCCTTTTGGCACCTGAAAAATATTGCCATCAAAGTACTACAGCCCATGAAATTATTTTTCAGGTTACAACCATTAGAATGAGCATTTTCATTCTGTACATCTGTGGTTTTAACAGAAAAGAAAAGGAAAAGAAAATGTCCTCACTCCATAGAACAACTGTTCCCACATATCAGAACAAAACCAAACTCACTGGCTTTGAGTCCATTCTGATACACAGCGACATCCTTTGGGTTCCTGAGGCAGTAAATTTTTATAGAAGTAGATTGCCCAGCCTTCCTTCCACAGAGTGGCTGGTGGGTTTGAACCACTAACTTTCTGGTTAGCAGTCAAATGACTTAGGCACCATGCCACCAGATTCTAATGCATGTGCTAATATATCAGAAAGTGTGTCACTGCTATTCGTAAGGCTTTCAGTGACCAGTTTTTTCAGAGGTGGATGGCCCCATCCTTCTTCCCAGTCTGTCATTGTCTGGAAACTGCACTGAAACCTGTCCACCATGCGTGACCCTACTGTTATTTGAAATACTGGTGGCAAAGCCTCCAGCCTCACAGCAATACACAAGCCACTGAAGCATGACCAACTGACATTAATATCATTAATATCACATGCAAGTAAAATCTTGGGGAAGATAATTCAAAAACAGTTGCAGCAGTATATTGACAGGGAACTTCCAGAAATCAAAACTGGATTCAGAAGAGGATGTGGAAGGAAGGATATCATTGCTGATGTCAGAGGGATCTTAGCTTAAAGTAAAGAATACTAAAAAGATATTTACTTGTGTTTTATTAACTATACGAAAGTATTCGACTGTGTGGATCATAAAAAATTATGGATAACATTGTGAAGAATGGGAATTCCAGAACACTTAATTGTTCTCATGAGGAACCTGTACATAGACCGAGAGGCTGTCACTGGAATAGACCAAGCAGATATTGCATGGTTTAAAATCAGAAAGGGTCTGTGTCAGGGTTGTATCCTTTCACCATACTTATTCAATCTGTATGCTGAGCAAATAATCCAAGAAACTGGACTATATGAAGAAGAATATGGATCCATCAGGATTGGAACAAAAACCAAAACCAAATTCACTGCCATCGTGTTGGATCCAACTTATAGTGACTTCTCCTAGGGTTTCTGAGGCAGTTTCACTGTGGAAGCAGATTGGCCAATCTTCCTTCTGAGGTTTGAACTGCCAGCCTTCCAGTTAGCAGTTAAGTTCTTTAGGCACTACACCACCAGAGCGCCTATCAGGATTGAAGGAAGAAGAATTAACAACCTGCAATATTTAGATGACACAATCTTGCTTGCTGAAAGTGAAGATGACTTGAAGCACTGATTGATGAAGATCGAAGACTACAGTCTGAAATATGTATTACACCTCAACATAAAGAAAACTAAAATCCTCACGACAGAACCAATAAGTAACATCATGATAAGTGGAGAAAAGAGGGGTGTTGTCAGGGATTTTGTTTTACTTGGGTCCACAGTCAACACCTGTGGAAATAGTAGTCAAGAAATCAAACATCATGTTGCACTGGGCAAATATGCTGCAAAAGACCTCTTTCAAAAGTGTTGAAGAGCAAAGATATCACTTTGAAGACTAAGGTCCACCTAACCCAAGTCATGTTATTTTCAATTGCCTCATATGCATATGTAAGCTGGACAATGAATAAGGAAGACTGAAGAATTGATGTCTTTGAATTTTGCTGTTGGCAAAGAATACTGAATAAACCATGGAATGCCAGAACAAAGAAATCTGTCCCAGAAGAAGTGCAACCAGAATGCTTCTTGGAAGCGAGAATGGCTAGACTTTGTCTCACCTACTTTGATCATGTTGTGAAAAGGAACCATTCCCTGGAGAAGGATATCATGCTTGGTAAAGTAGAAAACCAAAACCAAACTTACTGCTGTCGAGTTGGCTCCGACTCATAGCAAACCCTCCTGGTTTTCCAAGGGAGTGTCTCTATGGAAGTAGATTGCCCAGTCTTCCTTCCAAGAGTGGCTTATGGGTTTGAATTTCCAGCCTTCTAGTTAACAGTCAAATGCCTTAGGCATTACCTCACCAGAGCTTCTGGTGGTAAAGTACAGGGTCAGCAAAAAATGGGAAGACTTTCAACAAGATGTATTGGACCCAGTGGCTGCAAAGATGAGCTCGAGCATACCAAGGACTGTGAGGATGGCACAGAATAGGACAGTGTTTTGTCCTGTTGTATGTAGGGTCATTATGAGTCAGAGGTGATTCAACGGCACCTAACAACAGCAACAATGTATGTGGAAGTCATTGTAAAATCACAAGTGCAGAAGTGAGAAGCAGATTCCAGATATCAATAGGCCTGTACTTGTTTGAAAGTTTGGATAGTGAAAGTGTAGGATTCGATTAATATATATTCCCTGTACTCATTAACTAAAAAGGCACTATATTTCAGGCTGAGATTTTTCTTAAAAAATTATATTATACAATATTAATTTTGTGGATTAAACATGAGACAGGAGGAAAATCTGGCTACCGGAGCCTTTGCTACTGGATGTATTAACCACAAAACACAGCAGCACCAGAGCAAGGAGATTAAGAGAGTGGGCTTTGGGGCCAGTTGGCCTCAGTTTGAATCCACACCTCTCCCCTTCCCTCACTGTTTGACCTTAGGCAAGGTGCTTAATCTCTCTGTGCCTGATTTTCCACTATGTAAAAGGAAGATAATAATAGTCTGTGTCTATAGTAAGGACCAATTATGAAAATGTACGCAAAGCACTACATCAGTGCCTGGTATTACAGTGAGCATTTGACAGCAGTTGGTGGTTATTAGTATTGTGTTGGAGATGTGAGAGAGATGAATCTAGAATAACTGACTATGCACTCTGATGGCTTCGTGCAAACCTGCTGAGGCATAGTTGTCTCCAGGTCACTTGAGCCCTCATCGTGCAGAGGAAGAGAAAACAAATTTGGCCTTCTCTGACAGCCTCTGTGTACTGAAGGCCTGGCAGTGCACTGGACTGTGCTCCAGTGTAGTTAGATCACTCCAGCCAGTAATAGGAATTTTTTGATGATCTCTTTGAGTACATGATGCTTTTAAGGACACAGAAAAATTGCAAGACTGTTTGTTTATAGCAAACATGAAGGCTAGTTTAAGAGATTCTGTTGTTGTTAGGTGCCGTCGAGTCAAATCTGACTCATGGTGACCCATGTACAACAGAATGAAACACTGGCTGGTATGGCACCAGCCTCACAATCCTTGCTGTGCTTGAGCTCATTGTTGTAGTCACTGTGCCAATCCATCTCGTTGAGGGTCTCCCCCTTTTTCATTGACCCTCCACTTTACCAAGCATGATATCCTTCTCCAAGGAATACTCCCTTCTGACAACATGATCAAAATAGGTGAGACAAAGTCTGACCATTCTCGCTTCCAAGGAGCATTCTGGCTGCACTTCTTCCAGGACTGATTTCTTAGTTCTTCTGGCGGTCTGTGGTATTTTGATTATTCTTTGCCAACACGGTAATTCAAAGGTGCCAACCTTTCTTCAGTTTTCCTTATTCATCGTCCAGGTTTCATAAACATATGAAGCAACTGAAAATACCATGACTTGGGTTAGGTGCACCTTAGTTTTCAAAGTGACATCTTTGCTCTTCAACACTTTAAAGAAGTCTTTTGCAGCTGATTTGCCCAGTGCAATAAGACGTTTGATTTCTTGACTGCTGCTTCCATGGGTGCTGGTTGTGGATTCAAGTAAAATGAAATCTTTGACAACTTCAATCTTTTCTCCACTTATCATGATGTTGCTTGTTGGTCCAGTTGTAAGGATTTTCATTTTCTTTATGTTGAGGTGTAATCCATATTGTAGACTCTAGTCTTTAATCTTCATCAATGAGTACTTCAAGTCATGTTCACTTTCAGCAAACAAAGTTGTGTCATCTTCATATCGCAGATTGTTAATGAGCCTTCCTCCAACACAGATGCCACATTCTTCTTCATTTAGTCCAGCTTCTCAGATTCAATCAGCATACAGATTGAATAAGTATAGTGAAAGGATACAACTGTGAAGCACTCCCTTCCTCCTTTTCAACCATGCAGTGTCCCCTTGTTCTGTTCAAATGACACCCTCCTGGTCTGTGTACAGGTTCCTCATGAGCAGAATTAAGTGTTCCAGAATTCACATTCTTCTCAATGTTATCCATAATTTGTTATGATCCACACAATCAAATGCTTTTACATACTCAATAAAATACAAGTAAACATCTTTCTAGTATTCTTTGCTTTCAGCCACGATCTGTCTGACATCAGGAATTAAATCCCTCATTCCTCATCCTCTTCTGGATCCAGCTTACATTTCTGGAAGTTCTCTGTCAATATCCTGCTGTGACTATTTTTAAATTATTTTCAGCAAAATTTTTGACTTGGTGGGGCAAGATGGCGGACTAGGCAGAAGGATTGCACAGACCCTCTTCAACAAAGAAAAGGGAAACCAATTAACACAGGCACAGAAGATAATCTTGGACCCCTGAGCCTTGAAGGAAAGGATGCAGAATTGGACTAAATCCCAACTAGCAGAAGAAT
>NW_006921954.1:1121939-1127360 GCF_000298275.1 Orycteropus afer afer | reverse complement strand
CAAAATGGCCACGTCCTCCGGACTGGCAAAAGTCCACAGTTCAGCCCACCTTTCTCTTCACCTTCTCTGTTTGTTCCCCAGCCACCATGCACAGTCCTCCATGCAGTCCCTGGCTAGCAGGGTGATTTTTAGGTTAATTTTTAGGTCCTACCACCACTCGGGAATCCCCAAGCTGTTTGTGCTGTCAGGATCGCTCAGGAATGCTGCCAGACCACAGCTCCAGATGTCTCCTTTTTTGGTATTTCCATGCAAATTCTTCTGCTAGTTAGGGTTTAGTCCACTTCTATATCCTTTCCTTTAAGACTCAGGGGTCCAAGATTATCTTCTGTGTCTGTGTTAATTAGTTTCCCTTTTCTTTATTGGAGAGGTTCTGTGCAGTCTTTCTGCCTAGTCTGCCATCTTGCCGGAGTCCTGCCAAGCCATGGTATTTTCAATTACCTTGTATGCAAGTGAAAACTGGACAATGAATAAGGAAGACTGAAAAAGAGTTGATGCTTCTAAATTGTGCTCTTGGTGAAGAATACAGAAAATACCATGGATTGCCAGAAGAATGAACAGATCTGTCCCAGAAGAAGTGCAGCAGGAATGCTCCTTGGAAATGAGAATAGCCAAACTTTGTCTCATCTACTTTGATCATGTTGTCAGAAGGGACAATTCCCTGAAGAAGGATATCATGCTTGGTAAAGAGAAAGGTCGGTGGATAGGGGAAATCCCTCAACAAGATGGATTGGCACAGTTGCTGCAATGATGAGCTCAAATATAACAAGGATTGTGAGGATGGTACATGACCAGGCAGTGTATTATTTTGTTGTACGTAGATGGGGTTGCTATGAGTCAGAGCCAACCCAAGAACATCTAACAACAAGAACAACACAGGGGGATATCTTATAAAAACTTCTGAGCCATAACTAAACACCTTGAGGGAATGAGTCATTAGGACTGGAGGATCAGGATCATAGTCTTAGGGGACACTAAAATCAAGTGGCATAACATAGTCCACACAGACAACTTCTACATACCACTATGATTAGTAACTGGGGACTTAAAAGCTTGTAAGCAGCCATCTAAGGTGCAACTATTGTTTTCTCCCTGTCCAGAGTGAAGAAGAGTGAAGAAAATGAAAGATGCAAGGAAATAATTAGTCCAAAAGACTAATGGACCACGTGAATCCCAGTCTCCATGACCCTGAGACCAGAACTAGATGGTTCCAGGCTACCACTGTTGACCATTCTGAAAGCATCCCAAAATGAGGTGCCAGAAAGTGTGAGGGGGGAAATGTGGAACAAAACTGAAAATCATACAAAAGATGAGCCTTACTGGTCCGATAGATACTGGTGGAACCCCTAAGACTATGACCCTTAGACATCCTTTAAGCCTGGAACTGAGCCCATCCCTTAGGCTCAACTTCTAGCCAAACAGTAGACAGGCCTATAAAGTGATCAGTAACATCAGTGAGATACATACTCTTTAGAAAAATCAACCATTCAAGATCAAAGGGCAGCATTTGCCTCAGGATAAAGCTCAGAAGTCAGGAAGGGATAGGAAGAATGAGGAAAGGAAATGGTAAGCACCGGGAGGAAGTGGGAAAAGTGCTATTACATTGTGGGAATTGTGATCAATATCACAAGACAATATGTATATGAATTATTGAATGGAAAACCAATTTGCTCTGTAAACTTTCACACAAATCACAATAATAATTATAATAATAATAAAACTCTAGAGCTACATTCAGCATCTGATAAATTGGTGATGATTAAGAGAAAGGCAGATTAATGGGCAGAATATTTTGAAATCATAAGTGATGTTTCACATTTGTTTTTAGAAATTCTACTGGTCCCACAGCTCCCAACCATTGAATCAAAGGCATCCTTTGCATCAAAGAAAGTGTTTATGTGGATGGGCCTAAGGACAGCTTCATTGCCACTCATCTCCCCTCTCCCCATATATACACATGCCTTTGTAAACAGTGGTCAGGGAGAAAAGCAGCTGACGGTTCTTGAGCTCCTCAAGGAGGTTGTAGACATGCTGAGAGGGCTACTGCACCAGAAGAGGTCTGTGTTAGATCAAGGGCAGTGTGTAGAATGTGGACTTGGAGTCTAGATTGCCAAACACCTGCAGTGGGATGCTGTCATTATGCCCAAACACTAGGAAGGAGAAGCCACACCTCAAGTGAGGTTAGCAAAAAAGCAGAGGAGGGGCTCGGATGAGATAATTCAATTTGAGTCTTCTGGAAGGAAGGGCAGAAAGTGGTGAGGGGGAGAATCTTAGATTTGACCGTATAAATACCTAACTAAACCAATTTCTGTCAAGTTGATTCCAACTCATGGCAATCTCACGTGTGTCAGAGTAGAAAAGTGCCTCATAGGGTTTTCAATGGCTGATTTTTCAAAAGTAGTTCACCAGGACTTTCTTCTGAGGTAACCATGGGTGGATTTGAACCTCCAACTTTTCTTTTAGCAGCCAAGAGTGTTAACCATTTGCACCACCTAGGGACTCCTGAGTACCCAAAGAGACTAAGTATTAAACTAGAAGTGACTGAGATGTTTCGATGTAACAATATCTTTACATTTCGAGAAATAGAGGCTTGAGAACTAAGTTTCTTTCCTTATAGAAAAACAGTTACATTTCTACTCATATGAATAATGCTATAAATTTTAAACCTGCTACACACATCTCCCAAATCACACTCTTAAATATACCCTCAGTAAGTAAAATGGCAGAGGGAATCACCAACACAATTAAAATAGTTCTCTCTATGAATTTAGGGGACCTCTGGTAGCATAGTGGCTAAGGCACTTGATTGCTAACCAGAAGGCTGGCAGTTCAAATCCACCAGCCACTCCTCGGAAGAAAGGTTGGGCAATCTACTTCTGTAGTGATACTGCCTCGGAAACCCAAGGAGGGGTCGCTATGAGTTGGGTCCAACTCAACAGCACATAACAACAACAACAACAACATGCATTCAGAGAAGTATATATGGAATTTGCATAATTTAAATCCATGTATAAAACCATCTCTCCATACTCTTTGTTCCTCTATTACTACTGCTCTGATAACACTAAGCTCAAATAACACAATTTGCTTGCATATGCAACATACACTGTGTATCCACTAACAGTCATTCTCATTAAAACTCATCCAAAACACAAGAGTTTAGTATCTCAACTTTGTAGGTTTTAATGAGACTGTCTGGGTTCCAGACATTTGAGTTCTAGACATTTCTAATCTCCACAGCTAGGCTACAATCAATCATATTATGTTCTATCTTGTCATCAAATACAAGTAGGGCAACAGAGAGGACATTAGTAAACCCCTGAGTTTAGATGTTCCATAATATTTGTGGGTTGATAGACTAGAAGACTATGTCTATAAGCTGGATTTTTTCAGCAGGAACTGGGGCATGTTGTACATTCATAATTTAGTATGAACTGATAGAGTATATGGAAATTTAGTTGGATAACGTGACGTTGAAATCCTACTCAATCCCAAGATCCTTGATTTCTTATCTAAACTACCCAGTATACTTGCAGTTTCATCTTTAAGGATAAAAGTCTCAGATCTCTTGTGGAATGAGCATTATCTTTTGCCATCCTAGTAGTCTAGCTCTCCAAATATTATTTTCACAAAGCACTAGCTATAAAAACACAGCAATAGGTTGCGCTTGATGATGGAAAGGTGGAAATAGATCTTTCTTTTTTGAGAAGATCTACTCAGATAAGTAGAGTGTTGTTGTTTTTATTTGCCATTGAGTCAGACCCGACTCATAGCAACTCCTCCTTGGGTTTCTGAGGTGGTATCACTATGGAAGTAGATTGCCCAACCTTCCTTCTGAGGAGTGGCTGGTGGGTTTGAACCGCCAGCCTTCTGGTTAGCAATCAAGTGCCTTAG
Organism: Orycteropus afer afer; assembly: GCF_000298275.1. NCBI lineage: Eukaryota > Metazoa > Chordata > Mammalia > Tubulidentata > Orycteropodidae > Orycteropus > Orycteropus afer. Next base: position 1,123,469 of record NW_006921954.1, on the reverse strand, counting down.
GCACTACGCTAACAGAGTTCCTAATAGGTAGGGTAGGAAACTAAAATCATTTCTGCTGCCCAGGGCAGAGCTCACTAAGAAAGTTCTTAGGTGGAAACTGAGAATAAATCCATTACAGAAACTCAGTTCACTTTGGAGAACAGTGCCTCAGATCCATCCCCAAGAAAGGAGGCAGCATTTCCTGGTGACCAGGACATGTGTCTCACAGTTGTTCTGCTGTGGATTTGGTGTTGTCCCTAAGCCCTACCCCAGCCTTGAGGACCTGAGGAGATAAAGTCAGCAGAGGTGAGCATGTTTGAGAAGATCCTGGTGCCCAGTGGACATGTCCTTGTCCTCACATATTGGCCAGATAGCAGTTTGCCCAGAAGGAGCAAGCCCAGCTGTTGGAACTGGTGGCTTTCTGTTTAACATGACGATACTGGGAATAGAATCCCACTCTCCAGTCAGTGAGGCATTTTCCTGGTCACACCTCTCATAAGCATTTGGTTCAATCGTCACTGGAAATCAGAAAGGGCTGAAGGAATGGTGGCTAGACAAATTCATCTTATCAAGAAGAAAGTTGGTTTGTATATTTTATTATTAGTACTACTCACTGCCATCAAGTCAGATCTGACTCATAGTGACCCCTCCTTGGTTTTCCGAAGCAGTATCACTACGGAAGTAGATTGCCCAATCTTCCTTCTGATACCAGAGGACTAGAGAGACAATAATACTTGCAACTGAAGTTATACCAGTACATACAAGTTGCCGTCGACTTGATTCCAATTCATGAAGAACCATGTGTGTCAGAGAATTGTGCTCCATAAGGTTTTCAATGACTGATTTTTTTGGAAGTAGATAGTCAGGCCTTTCTTCCTTTGTGTGGACTCTAACCTCCAACCCCCAATTTTTCAGTTAGTAGTTGAGTGCATTGATAGTTTGCACCACCCAGGGACTTTGTTGTTATTGTTGTTGTTAGGTGCCATTGAGTCAGTTCCAATTCATTGTGAACCTATGTACAATAGAATGAAACATTGCCTGGTCCTGCACCATCCTCACAATTGCAGTCATGCTTGAGCTCATTGTGGTAGCTGCTGTGTTAATCTATCTTGTTGAGGGTCTTCCTATTTTTTGCTGAACCTCTACTTTACTTACCATGATGTCTTTCTGCTGGGATTGGTCTCTGCTAACAACTTATCCAAAGTATGTGGAACAATGTCTTGCCATCCTTGTTTCTAAGGAATATTTTGGCTACACTTCTTTGAAGATGGTTTGTTTATTTTATATATCAGTTCATGATACATTCAATATTCTTCACCAAAACCATAATTCAAATGCATCAATTCTTCTTCTGTTTTCCTTATTCATTGTCCACCTTTTTCATACATTTGTTGTTATTATGTGCCGTCAAATCAGACCCGACTCATAGCGACCCCTCCTTGGGTTTCCGAGGCAGTATCACTGCGGAAGTAGATTGTCCCATCTTCCTTCTGAGGAGTGGCTGGTGGGTTTGAACCACCAGCCTTCTGGTTAGCAGTCAAGTGCCTTAGG
>NW_006921954.1:1119209-1120994 GCF_000298275.1 Orycteropus afer afer | reverse complement strand
AACCCAAGGAGGGGTCTCTATGAGTCGGGTCCAGCTGGATGGCATGTAACAACAACAACAGAGAATGGTTAGCCAGGCCTTCGTTCATAAAGTGTAGACCTTCTTCACCACCATCCCATAGCGACTTCACCCCTCATTAAAACACACACACATACACACGCACACACACACACACACTGCTGTCAAGTCAATTCTGACTCATGGCAACCTCACGTGTTACAAAGAAGAACTTCTCCACAGGGTTTTCTTGGTTGCAATCTTTATAGAAGTAGATCATCAGATCATTCTTCCTTGGGGTCATTAGGTGGATCCAAACCATCAACCTTTCAGTTAGTTGAGTGCAAATCATTTATGCTTCCCAGGGACTTCATTACCCTTTTCATTCTCATTACTCCACTGTTAACTTATATTTTGTTTTGAGCCCTACAGAAGGGAATTTAAGCTGGGTCTCCCAAAGGAGTATAGATCAAGGCTGTGTACTTGGAAAGTAAGAAGACAGAATGCCCCAACCACAGAGAAAGGGAATAAGAGAGCTGGTTTCCAGAAGACAATAAGATGGGGTTTATAAATTTTCTGAGTGACAGGGATAAGTATATACACTTAGAGCCCAGGATCTGGTAGGAACTCCAGTGGGGACAGTCGTGTGTGTGATTAGGCAGGTCAGGAATTAAGCAGCCCAGGTAGGGGTCTGTATCCATTATTGAATATTTTGATTAAAAAATCTATAGAAGAATCCTAATCAAAAGGGTAAAATGTGGAACAGACTTTCTAGAGCCATGGAGGTTGGATGAATCCTGGAAATTGCTTCCCTGAGAAAATCTTTAAAAATTAAACCAAAACTATCCCCATACAGTCTTTTTTCAACCAAATAATAAGTTAGCTTATTTAGTAAAGAATGTAGTCTTTTTGAACAACTATCTATATGGGATAAAACTGACAACAACTAGAAAGGTCAGATAAGAAGCTTACTGGGCAGTGAAGTCATGATACTGGGGGAGAAACAGGTCAGAAAAAGGAGGTGAGAATGGTTGTACAACCTGGAATAATGCAATCAGTGTCCCTGAAATATACATTTAGAAATTATTGAATTGATGTATGTTTTGCTGTGTATACTTTCAACAATAATAATGATTTTAAAAAAAGATATGGGTGCCTGACATGGAGAACATAAGACATGCTAGAGGAGTCGCGTATCTACAAATGGATTACAGAAAGACCAGTTTCTCAGAGATAAACCTACTGACAGATGACCAGGGATTTCATCTTTGACCACTATGCTCCAGAGTTCTGTATAATCTGAAATGGGTCTCCTGAGATTAGACTTCCCAACAACTCTGATGAACTGATTCTCACTGGAATGGATTTAGGTAAGTAAAGATATGTTGTAATGACTCTGTACCTATGAGCTGTGGAGCAATTCAAACATACAACAAATATAAAATCATGATACATGATTTTATTTATATGTCAGAGTACTCAGATGCAAAAGTTATAACTTTCTATTTTCACACCTACCTGACACTATATACAAAATTTATTCAAGAGAAATTAAATATTTAAAAGAAATAATTTTTCAGGAGAAATTTAGGAGAATATATGTGTAAACAGCTAGGACCTCCGCTGGTGTAGTGCCTAAGGCATTTGACTGCTAACCAGAAGGCTGGCAGTTCAAACTTACCCAGTCTTGGAAGGAAGATTGAACAATCTACTTTTGTAGAGATACCACCTCTGGAACCCAAGGAAGGGTCGCTATGAGTTGGAACTGACTCAATGGCAGTGAGTTGT
>NW_006921954.1:1095073-1119017 GCF_000298275.1 Orycteropus afer afer | reverse complement strand
TTAAGAAGCAAATACCAGATTAGAGAAAAATTTTTGAGGCTATATCATATAAAGAGTTATTATCTGTAAAATGCAAATAATTTTAAAACTCCAACAAATTAAAAAGAAAAAGATAAGCAACCCAAGAGAAATAAGAACAAATACTATGAATAAAAAATTCACAGCTAAACAAATCCAAATGGTGATTAGACCCATAAAAAAACACTGTTTTCTGTAGTCATCAGGGAAATGTTAATTAAAATAACAATGATATTTTCATTCTCACTCATAAAATAGTGTTTTTTTTTTTTTTTAAAAAAAGGGATACTCTCACAGATCTGTGGTGGAAATTTGAACAAGATTTACATACAGACATATACCCTTCAGCCCAGAATTTGCATTTCTGGGTCGTCTATACCGTAGAACTATGAGCCATGGTTCTCTTCATGGCATGAGGTAAGGAAAGATTCCTTAAATGAGACACAGATAAAACACAAACCATAATGTGAAATGTTAATAACTAGGCCATATGAATATACTTCTACAAGTTAAATGATGTCATAAGAACATTAGAAGAAAAGCCATAAATTGACAGAAGACATTTGCCACTCATATAATGATCAAAAGATTAATTTCCAGAAATATTTGTTTGAACTATATGAAGGTGCCTATATTCAATTTTTTGACCTACAAAAATGGAATTTTATATAATTCAACCTAAGTAATTCTTTCTAATTGATAAGAAAAAGACTAACAATGTAACCAATGTAACAGAAAAAATGGACAGAGAATGTGAATTCATAGATAAAGAAAACCAAATGACCAACAAATGTTTGAAAATGTGCTTAACTCACTAGATATCTGAGAAATAAAAATTATGATGAAATGTGTTTTTATATCACAAGATTGATAAAGATTTAAAGTATTGGTAAGTTACAGGACAACGGGAATTCCTATACACCATGTTAGGTTTGATTGAGTCAATTCCAACAAACAATGACCCTATGTACAACAGAAGGAAACATTGCCTGGTCCTGTGCCATCCTGACAATTGTTGCTATGTTTGAGCCCATTGTTGCAGCCACTGCATCTATCCATCTTGTTAAGAGTCTTCCTCTTTTCCGCTGACCCTCTCCTTTACCAGGCATTATGTGTTTCTCCAGGGCTGGTCCTTCCTGATAACATGTCCAAAGTACATCCAAGTCTCACCATCCTCACTTCTAAGGAACATTCTGGCTGTGCTTCTTTTAGGACAGATAAGCTCATTCTGGCAATCCATAGTACACTGAATATTCTTAGCCAGCACTAAAATTCAAATGCATCATTCTTCCCCTGTCTTCCTTATTCATTGTAGAACTTTCACATGCATAAAAGGCAATTGAAAATACCACGGATTGGGTCAGGTGCCCCTTAGTCTTCAAGTGACATCTTTGCTTTTTAACACTTTAAAGAGGTCTTTTACTGCAGATTTGCCTAATGTAATATGTCATTTGATTTCTGACTGCAGCTTCGATGGGTGTTAATTGTGGATCCAAATGAAATTAAATCCTTGACAACTTCAATCTTTTCTCCATTTATCATGATGTTGCTTATTGGTCCAGATGTGAGAATTTTTCCTTTATGTTGAGGTGCAACCCATACTGTAGCCTTTGATCTTCCTATACTATAGACCAAAAAAACAAAAATAAAAACAAACAAACAAACAAAAGTCACTGCCATCCAGTCAAATCCAATTCAAAGCAACCCTCATTGGGTTTCTGAGGCTGTAAATATTTACTGAAGTAGATTGTCCCATCTCCCTTCCACAGAGCAGCTGGTGGGTTTGAACCATTGGCCTTCTGGTTAGCAGCCAAACTGCCTTATCCACTATGCCACCAGAGCACTCTTTTCCTATACTATACCTGTATAAATTGGTACAAATTTGGCAGTACCATGTAAAGTTGAAGATAAGTATACCATCTGATCCACCAACTCCACTGCTAAGTATATAGCACTAAATAGACCTTCAAGGAGACAAGTAGAAGGATTAATGAAGCTTGATTTATAATGAATAATTGGAAACAACATAAATGATATTGAATTTTGTAAGCAAATAAGATACATATTAACTTGGTTAAAGGGGAAGTCAATAAAAATTTACAAAAAAAAATATAATAAAAAAATATCAGATAAGCAAACTATGATGGATTTGTATATCTGTCAAAATGAAAGAATTGGTTTTACATGTCTCAACATGGCCAAGTCTTAAAAACAATATCGAATAACAGCAAATTACAGAAGGATTTGTAGGGGAGGAACCCAGTTTGAAATTGCATATGTATATACATGTTGTTTTTCTTAGGTGCCATCAAGTCAATTCCAACTCGTAGAGGCCCTATGTACAGCAAACCAAAACACTGCCTGGTCCTGCATCATCCTCACAATTGTTGCTGTGTTTGAGCCCATTTTTGCAGCCATTTTGTCAATGCATCTTATTGAGGGTCTTCCTCTTTTCTGTCGACCCTCTGCATTACCAAGAAGCATGATACCCTTCTCCAGGGACTGTATGTGCACGCATGTATATATATATATATATATATATATGTATGTATGTATATATGTATATATATATATATATGTATGTATATATGTATATATGCAGGCATATATACATATATATAAATGTGGATGGGAATAATATATAGCTGATTCAAGATAGTGGGTTACTTTTGGTTACAAAGGGAAAGAAATAGAATAATAGAGGAATAAAGAGCCTTTAACTATATTTCTAACCTTATTTCTTTTTTAAAAACCTGAAGTAAATATGGGAAAATGTTAACAATTGCTTAGAAAATAAATTTGCATACTTTTGTGGTTTTGAATTATCTTCTGTTCTTTTCTGTGTATTTGATATATTTATAACTTAAAAAAAAAAGACATAAAAGGTTTAATATGTGAGGTTCCATGAGCAAGGATGTCTGTTGCAGCATTGTATATTGAAGGGCGACCAATGCCAGTGTTGATCAATAGCAGAACAGTTGAGGAAACCATGGTACATCCATACCGTGCACTCTACTAGTCTATGGCTTGCAATAGGCAGGATTGGGCTTTTGTTAATTTAGTATTAATAAGAATGTGACGTCAATTTAATATCTCACATTACTGAATTAATGAAAAATAGTATCATACAATACATAGTGTTCTGACACTGGCTATGTAAGATTTCATCACATAGATGCAGGTGACATCATAGGTGAATGTTTGCCCACTTGCCTCATCCTGTTTATTAATGGTACGTTTTCTTCTCTCTGACTCTTCTATGTCTTTGAAATGTTGATTCAGGGAGTCATTTACCAACCTCCAATTCCTCTGTGGTTACGGCCAGAACCTGTGGGTCATGTCATTTGGCAGGAGAATAAGTTTTCACATTAGGGTCTTCTGGTTTGATTTCTCATTAAACTGAAAGGCCTTTAATAATTAACCCTCTCATTAATTTATGTGGGTAGCAATATCAGAAGTCACCCTGAGGTCTCAGCTTTCTTCTTCCCTAACATCAAGAGAAGTGTCATTCCATCATTTTGTACCTCTTTGTCCACAACACCTTTCTCCCAGAACTCATCTGACTTCCTCTCACTGACTCCTGTACTCTTAAGGTGATGCCAGGCAGTAGATTAAATAACAGATAACAGACATTCTCAAAGCTTCTGTGCTGCATATCCAAAGGACTGGTGAAAAACTAGATAGCGTGTGTAGGACAATACTAAGAATGTAACATCTGATAAACAGCTAACAGGGGCCCTGTGTCTCCAGACCCTCTGTGCTGTCTCCATGAACTCAGTTGTGTAAAATACTGCTCATGAAGATTTACTCTATCACAGAAGTTACCATTATTTGAAAGATTTAATAACTTTCACATAGTGCCTTAAAGAAATTCAGCTCTCTCTAAACTCTTCCTTTTTCTGATATTTTGAGAGCCACCTTTATACTTTGGATGTGTAGTTTACTGATGTTCAACAGCTATGAAAGGATCTCTCATCTAACACAACATTGCCTTCCAAAGCCCTTGTCATCTGGAAATAAAATTTCATTTCTTAGGAAGAAAATGAAAAGTTTTCTTTTCTTTCTTGTAACGTTGATTTTCTTCCCACAACAGCAGATTGGATCCAAATCTCACAAAGGAGCATAGAGACAAAGGGATATGATCTGAAGCATCCTGGTGAAAGCAGGTCACATCATTCTCCCTTCCTCCCCTTTCCCCGTCAACACCTCTGCAGGAGAGGTGCCTTCAGAAAGGAGACATGAAGAACTGCAAACATAGGCTTCTCCAACAGTGGAAACAGGAGTCAAATTGGCCAAGTCAAATTGATAACTACCCTTGCATGCTGGCCATTTGCAAACTGCTCCCACTTCAGTGTTTGAAAACATTTTTTTTTTTGGTCAATTGAGGACAAAGGAAATGCCCTTTTCTGTGTTGGAAGAAAACAAGTTAACTACTTCAATTGCTTCCCCTGCAGTGACTAGCTGATTTCTGAGATCTTCTTTCCCCATAATGGTTTGGAAGCTAGAGCATTCTTACTGTGATGCTGACATATCCAGACAGTAGAGAGCTGGTGTCACACTGGGCAAAGCTAGGGGGCACGGGCTTTGCAGAGGGATCTGAAAACACAGAATCCAGTTCCCAGAAACAGAGCAAAATTAGATGTCAAATGTGGCATATTAAAGAAGAGTGTTAGTTGTAGTGTATATCTAATACACAGAACAAATACCCACCCAAATATTTTAATAACCCCCCAAATGGAATATATGTGCTGTTCTGTAAGATGCACTTTTAACCCTCACCTGTCTCTTCTGGCCCTGTAATAATTTTGGCCTTTAATAGAGTCCTGCAGCTGAAGTCCATACATCCTTCTCAATAGTATTCACTTGGGAGGACTCATAACCTCTCTGGTGAGGAAGCACTAGTTATTTTTCTCATACTTTTCAATACATTGCCTAAACAGTACAGTGAAGAGTCTGCCTGAGGAGTGCTGCCCTCAAAGAATGAGACAAGGACACATATATTTAGGCATTTCCATGCTCCCTTTAAAATGCCAGCAGGCATCAAGGAGAGGGGTGTGTCAGTAGCTGAGACTTCTCTGTGTGTTGGGTTTTGGCTTCAGGATTAGCTCCTGGCCTAGGAAACAAGGGCCCTGAGGTAGTAGGATATTTCTCTTTTAAGTGTTACAAGACATCAGTGCTTCTGTTACACTTGGTTTTACCATCTAAGAGAATTGTATTTGGGGAGGAGTGAAAAGCGAATGGCTAGAGGGCTGGAGATGGGAAGAGGGTCAAGGTTCCCTGGAGGTCATTCTCCCCAGTGCTATAGGGATTTTATCTGCACCTTGCCCTTACAGCCTTTTGGGGCTGCCAGCTGCTTCTTACATTCCTTGGACATTACCACAAACAAATAAATAGTTGCTATGGAGTTGACAACAAAAGAGTTGATGCTTTTGAGTTGTGGTGCTGGTGAAGAATGCTGAAAGTACCATGGACTGCTAAAAGAACTAACAGATCTGTCCTGGAGGAAGTGCAGCCAGAATGCTCCTTGGAAGCAAGAATGGCCAAGAATTCCTTGGAAGCAAGAATGGCCAGACTTCGTCTCACCTATTTTGGTCATGTTGTAAGAAGGCACCATTCCCTGGAGAAGGATGTCATGCTTGGTAGGGTGGAGGGTCGACGAAAGAGGGGCAGGCCTTCAACGAGATGGATTGACACGGTGGCTGCGATGATGGGCGCAAGTATAGCAGGGATTGTGGGGCTGGAGCGGGATCGGGCAGTGTTTCGTTCTGCTGTGCATGGGGTCGCTATGAATCGGAAACAACTCGAGGGCACTTAATAACAACAACAATGGAGTTGACTGACTCATGGAGACCCCATGTGTGTCAGAGAATAACTGTGCTCCTTAGGGTTTTCAATGGCTTATTTTTTTTGGAAATAGTTCACCAGACCTTTCTTCCGAGGTGCCTCTGGGTGGACTTGAACCTCTCATCTTTTGGTTAACAGTGGAGTGCGTTAACTGTTTACAAAACCCAGGGACTTCCAAGCTTTATCATGATTCATAATAATCAAACAGGAATTCAACCATCTTGCTGGGCTTGAGGTATTAGCTCATAACTCAGTTATCATAGTTGATATGAATATGTGTTTTCTTTATTTGACATTTTATGTGGAGTAGAGGAAAAAGGATTCCCTCTAGAAAGTGAGCAGACTATTACCCTCTGTGCCTTTGTTTGTTAGGTGATCTGGTGGTGTAGTGGTTAAGGGATTTGGCTGCTAATCAAAAAGTTAATGGTCCCAACCCACCAGCCGCACCATGGAAGAAAGATGAGACAGTCTGCTTCTGCAAAGATTTATAGCCTTGGAAACTCAGTGGGAGTCACTATGAGTCAGAATTGATTCGATGGCAGTGAGTTTGGTTTGGTTTTGGTCCTTGTTCCTCAGAGATAAGTAGAAACTGGACTTAGAATAATCAATAAAAGTAAGCAGCTTGAATAATAAGTTTGCTGCACATTCTTCAACTTTTTGTTCTTGATTCCTGGAATTTATCTAAAATTTGTGGAGAAACCCATACCATGATGCATTTTGCTAGATTACTTTAGTGCTCTAGACATTCAGCAGTACTTTTAAGATTTAATCTAAGCTAACACACTCCATTTCATTACCCTTGTTGTTGTTGTTGTTGTTATGTGCCATCGAGTCAGCTCTGACTCATAGCGACCCCTCCTTGGGTTTCCGAGGCAGTATCACTACAGAAGTAGGATTGCCCAACCTTCCTTCATTACCCTTAGAATTCTCAATTAGGCTGGTTGTGGTGGGAGGCAAGTGAGAGGCCTTGAGAACTACAGCATGTAAGAAACCAATGAGGAATGTCTACTGCCCCCTGCTGATTAGGATAGGTCAATATTTCTGATGACTTGCCTAACCCTAAAAGATTGCAAGTATTGTGAAGCTAGTACAGGACTGAGCAGTGTTTCATTCTGTTGTACATAGGGTCTCCATGAGTCCGAGCTGACTGGATGGCACCTAACGACAACAACAATAACAACAAAAGATTGCATTGTAATCATGGTCTCAGCTCACGATGTTCAGCTTTAAATATTTAGTTTTCTACCTCCTATCCTTCCTCCCTCCCTCTCTGACTTTATCTTCTTCGCCTTCTCCCTCTTTTTCTTCTTCTTTCTTTCATTTTAAATAATATTGAGCAGTAAAAATTCTACCACTTGTTTTTTCTCTTATTCCCACTTCTCAGTTTTATTTCCAATCTGATCACTTGTTATGTCATTTAAAATTTTAGAGTACTCTGCACCAAACAACTGTTGTCCTGTCTTAAATACCAACCGAAAAACCAAACTCTGCCATTGAGTCAGATCTGACTCATAGTGACCTTTCCTTGGGTTTCCGAGGCGGTATCTCTATGGAAGTAGATCACTCAATCTTCTTTCCAAAGAGTAGCTGATGGATTTGAACACCAGTCTTTTGAACGGTTAGCAGACAAATGTCTTAGGCACTACACTACCAGAAATCCTTTTTATTTATGATGATAGGTACAAGTATAAAACTTTTATTAAAGTCTTCCTTTGAGGCTATATCTTGAACGTAAATACATGGGAGGCAATTCTGGCTGTAGCAAGTGCTGAACTTGCTTGAGGTGTTGGTTTAGGACCCAGCTCTGACACTTATTTAGTTCTAAGACTCAGGCAAATCACCTAATATCTTAAGCTTTGTTTATAAAAATATAATGATAATAATACATAACACACAAGGTTGTTATGAGGATTAAACCAAAAAAAACAAACTCACTGCCATCGAGTTGGATATGACTCATAGCGACCCCTCTTTGGGTTTCTGGGAGTGTATCACTAGGGAAGTAGATTGCCCAACCTTCCTTCCAAGGAGCATTATGAGGATTAAATGAGGTTATTTCAATGAAAGTGTTTCTTAAAGAGCTATACATTTGTAAGGCATTACAACTGAAGGAGTCAGTACCTATGGAGTTTGCCATTAAACTATTATTGGACAGATATTTGTAGTCAAGCACCCTAGAGCATATTAAGAATTAAACATTAAACTTCAGATACTCATCAATGAAATTACTGTTATTACCATTGTTTAATATTTAATCCTTACTGTTCCCTAGGGTACCAGACTCTGTGGAGAATGTAGATTTAGATATACACTTACTACTTGAATGCCAAACTAGAGTGTATACACTATAAAAACATTTCATAGACTTAACAGAAGAGGCCCTCCAACAAGCCTTGTTAAGGTGCACTTTCTTCAATAACATGGCTATCAGTTTTATGTTCGTCAAGTAAGGAGCCTCTCAGGAAATCTCATTCCTCTGAGAATAACGAAAACATAATACACTGAAGGTTTTGTTTGTGGGTTTATTTATTTATTTGTGATTTGGGTGAAAGTTTACAGAGCAAATTCATTTTCCATTCAACAGTTCATACACATTTTGTTTCATGACATCATTGATTGCAATCCCCATAATGTAACAGCTCTCTTCCTAGTTCCTCCCTGTGGTTAACTTTTCCCTGTGTCCTTCTTTCCTGTGCATTTCTGCTCTCTGAGCTATCTCCCTGTGCGAACACTGCCATGGTTGACTGTTCTAAGGAGTGTACCTCCCTGCTATAAATCACCTTATAGGCCTGTCCATTGTCTGGCTGGAAGCCATGGGAGTGAGGTCAGTTCCAGGCCCAAAGGATGACTAGGAACTATAGTCTTGGGGGTTTTACCAGTCTCTATCAGACCAGTAAGCTTGGTCTTTTTTCATGATTTTATTTTGTTCCTCATTTTTCTCCCACTCTATCCAGTATCTCCTATTTTGATCCCTCTCTGAGTGCTTGACAGTGGTAGCCAGGTATCATCTAGTTCTTCTGGTCTCAGGCTAAGGTTTGCATGGTCTGCTAGTCCCTTGGACTGATTATTTCTACATGTTTTTGATGTTCTTCATTCTTCTTTGCTCCAGATGTGGAGAAACCAACTGTTGATCTTAGATGGCTGCTAAAAAGATTTTAAGATGTCGGTTGTATTTTTTGATCTAGGTGTTTCTGCTATAAAAGGATACATTATTGACAAGATAAATCCAACCAAAAAGTTGGAAACCCTGGAAATTCACCAAAATTGTCTGACTGCCATTGCTCAACGATTTGTTTACTCTTTTCAATCAATGATTTATAATATTTGTTTTGGATTCACCTCTTAGAATCCTTAAGCTTTAGTTTTGTGCTTTTCACAAAGAATGTGTACAAAAAATATTCCAAAGAGTATTTGGAATTTTAAAAGAGCCTAAAAAAGTCAAACTCAAGATACTAGTTTTTGGGTTTTGTTTCTTTGTTGGGGTGGAGGGATTGTTATATCTTATTTGGTTCTTATTGTGTTCCCAGAAAGTTTGCTCACTTCTCACACCAAAAAAACCAAACTCACTGCCGTTGAGTTGGTCCCGACTCATAGCAACCCCTCCTTGGGTTTCCAAGGCAGTATCTCTATGGAAGTAGATTGCCCTGTCTTCCTTCCGAGGAGTAGCTGGTGGGTTTGAACTGACAGCCTTCTGTTAGCAGTCAAATGCCTTAGGCACGATGCCACCAGAGGCTCCCACTTCTCACACAGAATGTGCTTAAGTTAGTGAATTGATTTGGTTGTATGGTAAACACTGCAGAGAAGCTATCCCAATCAGGGAAGCCAGAAAAAAAAGTATTAAGGATGTCCTGACACAGTTTCACACTATGAGCTCTGAACTTCTGGGGGGCAGAGAAAACAATGATGAGAAAACTAGCTTAGTACCTAGCTATAAAAAATGAGGCTCCAGTCCAGTTGCTGTAAGTCAATTCTGATTAATGGTAACCCCATGTATGTCAGAGTAGAACTGTACTCCCTAGAGTTTTCAATGACTGATTTCTCAGAAGTAGATCACCAGGCCTTTCTTCCAAGGCACCTTTGGGTAGACTCAAATCTCCAATTTTTCTGTTAGTAGTTGAGCTCATTAGCTATCTGTATCATCCAAGGACTCCAAAAGTTTCTTTAAAAAGAAAATATACTATTTTAAGAGGAAGCTTTAAAAAACAAGTTTTTAAAATCATGCCAATAAAAAAGTGTACCTCTTTTATTTATAGGTACTGTTAATCAGATATAAGCCTTTGTAGACTTGCTTCCAAACTGTAGTCACTTGGTTCAGGGTGTTACTGACTCCTCTGGGAGAATGCATTTTTTTTTACAGCAGCAACAAGGAGCAAAGAGAACTATCAGGGCACCAGGCTGCCGCAGTGATTCCTAATGGAAACCAATCCAAGAAAGCTCTGAAAGAATGAGCTCTGCTGTCTGCAATGCCAGTGAGTGATACTTACAGGTAGGGTCAGTGAGGCAACATGCATCCACAAGCAACTGGTTAACTTATGTTGGTCATGATTGTGCAAGTGGAAGAAACCACAGATGGGGATTTGCCCAAGGAATTCCTGAGCTCACAGGCTCATTACAGTCCTTTTGGTCCTCAAGCCCAATCGTTTCTATATGATCCCATTTTTGTCCCAATGGAACCCCATTTCTTCTCTCTCTCATAATCATAAGAATGTTGAAATTTGACTATCCCTTTCTGTTATCATGACTACTTCTACAAGTATTTTGTTGACCAAGTCATATTTGTCTGATTATACTGATCTAATAACGTCTATTTCTACCAATAAGAGCTCTGGTTAAAACACTTGGATGTTAACCAAAATGTTAGTGGTTCAAATCCACCAGCTGCTCTGTAGGAGAAAGATATGGCAGTCTACTTCTGTAAAGATTAAAGCCTTGAAATTCCTGTGGGGCAATTCTACTCTATTCCATAGGGTTTCTATGAGTTGAAATCAACTTGAAGGCAATTTGTTTAGTTTGGTTTCTAGGTTTTCTACCAACACGATATCATTATAGATGTATAACTACATAATTATACCTTTTTTCATACAGTATGTTCTAAAAATACATTGCCCATGCATTTTACTCAAAGTAAGAATTTCTCTTTAATAAAATAAGCTTTCCTAATGTCAGTCTTATAAACATCTTAGTTTTAATATATACAAAAACAAACAAGCTCACTGCTGTTGAGCTGATTTAGACTCATAGCAACCTCTCCTTTTGTTTCTGAGGCTGTATTTCTATGGAAGTAGATTGCCCAGTCTTCCTTCTGAGGAGTGGCTGGTGGGTTTGAACTGCCAGCATTCTGCTTAGCAGTCAAAATAATAACACTCATTAATACTATTTATATTTACCTTTCTAATGCTATTGAATTACTATACAAGAGTTTCTATATAAGCTCATCTATTGTTATTAACAAATATTATTGGATTTCTCAAGTATGTTTGATTTTCATAGTTCAGCATCTCATATAAAAAAAATACTCAGCCAATGGTTTTCCCTACTCTTTTTATGAAGATTTCACTTATTTTAGAAATTATTAATATAGAGTAATTATAAGTGGTATAAAGTTAAATAGAAAAATACTTAATATATTTTCTGTGTGCTTTCTTTTTTTCTGTGAGCTTTAACCTGTTACACTTTACAATGTTGTGAAAGAACAGTAACCATACCTTTAGCGTGGAATTTTTTTAATCTAGATTTTTCTCCATTTTCAGAAAGGAACATTATTCAGAAGCCTTGTAGGTTAGTCATTTCTTAAGAAGCTAGATCATTCAGCACTGTGTCTTAGCCAACTCTCCAAGGTCAGCAAAATGCTATGGCATGTTCTGTTTGATGGCCCCAGGCAGTAAGCCATAGCATTCTCACTATTAATATCTCTTGACCTTTCTACTTACAAATACAAGTATCCCTGTGGCCATTTTCTTCCCCTGTGCATCCCTGAAAAAAAATAAGGATATAGGGCTTAAGATGAGTAATATTTTAACATGTAATCCTGGGTTTTTAGATAAAATGGATTGTTCATTTATTACATGAAATTTTCTGAAGCACCTATTATGTATAAGTTACCATGCCAGGCATCAGGTAAACTAAGGTAAATCAGTCAGAGGTGTCATCAAGGAGCTTATGGTCCAACTGGAGAAAAGAAATATAGCAAATTACTTCAATATAGGATAAAAAGTATAAAGTGCCACAGAGAGGTATAGACAAAATGATTTGGGGGTTAATAAAGGAGAGTTTATTGAATTTCGTGGCTGGGAGGCAGAGGAAAGAGAATTGGTAATTATTCTGAGAAGGAGATAGAATTTGAACTTGCCTTTGATGGTTAGAATTTAAGCATGTGGAAAGAAGATATCAGTGTATATATTTCAGATTGAGAGAACAGCTTTGAGTTTGGAAAATATGGGGCAATAAAGAAGTTTGAAGTAGTTCAGTTTGGCAAGATAACAATACATGAAGGAAGAATCTTGGAAAATAGAATTGGAAAATTAGTATGAGACCAATCTATAGAGCTGTGAATGCCATATGACAGAGTATAGATAGGCTCTACGTCAGGGACAATGGGGGCCCCCTGCAGGGGAATACCACCTGACTTGTGCTTCAGGGCTGTATTGACTGAATTGGAAAAGAGAGTGCCTGGAGGAAAGAATACCAATCCACTGGGGATTTCCTGAAAGTCCCTGGATGGTGCAAACAGTTTGCACTCGGATACTAACCCAAAGGTTGGTGGTTCAAACCTACCCAGTGGCACCATGGAACAAAGTCCTGGCAATCTGCTTCCATAAAGAATATAGCCAAGAAAAACCTATGGAGCAGTTCCACTCTGTAACACATGGGGTTGCCATTAGTTGGAATCAACTCATTCACAATAGGTTAGGCTAGGGTCTGTAGAAAACAGCCTGAGCAAGAAATAAAATTCTGATACTTTATCAGGGAGATGCAAACACAGGCCAGCTGAGGTAAAAAGAAAGAAGATAAGGAAGAGTGTCTTAAATCTGTTTTGTGATGAGCCACAATAAAATGCAGCAAGATGCTCAACAGGTATGCCCCTTTGGCACATGGAACATCTTAGAATGGGGTACATGCCTAGTCCTTCCTGAGAAGAACAAAGGAGAGGAAGTTTATCTTTCCAGGTACCTCACATTGCCTGTTTCTCATTGGTCCAAATTTGCCCTGTTAATGCCTTCACATGGGTTGCATCCCATGACCTCTTCAACCACTGAGGATGCCTGTGAAAATGGCATAGCAGCATCCTCAGAACCTCCTCTAACTTCAGGAAGGGAGAAAGAATTGCTATCAGCATCAGCAGCCCAAGGCTGGTTCTTATGAGTTTGCGATCAGACATGCTGCTACCCTCCAACCTTTTAACCAATTCTGACACCAACCATCTCTCCTATAGCACTCTCTACTTTTCTTCTTGGTTTGATAATTCATTGCAAAGGCCACATAGAACTCACAGACAATGCTCATGGTTATGGGGTTTATTAGGGAAGTAATACTATACAGTTCAGGTTCAGGAAAGCTCAGGATACAATTCTTTGATCAGGATAGTCTCCCTTTGGCCATGCCCATAGCACGCCTCTCTGACCTCTGGCCTTTCGGCCTGGTTTCTGCCCTGCTCTGGCAAGTGTTACAAAGCTCTTATAGCTCTGCCAATAGGTGCACCCCACTGTGCCAGCAAGCCTCCTGCCCCAAAGCGCTCAGCTTTCTCGAACCATGGCCTGGCTTGCCCACCACTCTGTCTCATGTCAGTCTCTTGGTTCTGTTGCTTCTGCTGTTGTTACCTCTCTGCCATCTCTCTGCTGTCTCAGTGTGACACTCCTGGCTCCTTCTATCTTGATGGTAGTGAGATCCCCCTTTTCTGCCCCTGGGATGGCTCATTATAACTCTTTGTGTTGTTAGGTGCCTTCAAATTGGTTCTGACTCATAGCAACCCTATATACAACAAAACTAAACACTACAAGTTCTGGGCCATCCTCACAATTGTTGCTAGTTTTGAGCCCATCAATGTGACAACCGTGTCAATCCATCTCTTTGAAGGTCTTCCTCTTTTTCACTGGTTCTCTTTACCAAGCATGATATCCTTCTTCGGGGACTGGTCCATTCTAACAACATGACCAAAGTCCAAGAGTCGAAGACTGGCCATTCTTGTTTCTAAGGAACATTGCAGCTATAATTCTTCCAAGACAGATTTGTTCATTCTTCTGGTACTCCATAGTATTTTCAGTATTCTTTGCCAATGCCATAATTCAAAGGCATCTGTTCTTCTTTGGTCTTCTTTATTCATTGTCCAGCTTTCATTTGCACATGACAGCATTGAAAGTACCACAGATAGGTTCAAACATACTTTAGACTTCAGAGTGACACCTTTGCTCTTTAATATTTTAAAGAGATTGTTTGCAGTAGATTTGCCCAGTGCAATATGATGTCTGATTTCTTGACTGCTACTTCCATGGGTGTTGATTGTGGACCAAACTAAGATGAAATCCCTAACAACTTCAATCTTTTCTCTGTTTATCATAATGTTGCTTATTTATCCAGTGGTGAGAATTTTTGTAATCCATTGTGAAGACTCTAGTCTTTTTATTTGTTTGTTCTTTAATTACTATTATTTTTATTGTGATTTGGGTGAGTTTACAGAGCAAATTCACTTCCATACAGCAGCCCACATACACTTTGTCTCATGACATTGACAGCAATTTCCCACAATGCAACAGCTCCCCTCCCACTTCACTTCCTTCCCATAATTACCCCTTCCCTGTGTCCACTCCCATGTACTCCTGCTCCTTGAGCTATGTCCCTATGCATTCACAGCCCTTCTATTCTCCCATGATTGATCTCTCCAAGGAGTGTATCTATCTAATGTAAATGTTCAGCCCATATGCCTGTCGTATGTTTGGCTGGAAGCCACAGGAGTGGGCTCAATTCCAGACCTGATGGGCAGTTAGGAGCCATAGTCTCAGTGGTTCCATCAGGCTATATCAGACCAGCAAAATTGGTCCTTTTTTTTTTTTTTTCCCAAATGATTTTGAGTTTTGTTCCACTCTATGCAGGATCTCTTACATAGATCCTCCTCTGAGTGGTTGACAGTGGTAGCCGGGCACCATCTACTTCTTTAGGTCTGATAGTTGTATAGGCTGAGGATGGCATGGTATGCCAGTCACTTGGACTAATTGTTTCCATGTGTCTTTGGTTTTCTTCATTCTTCTGTCCTCTGGATGAGGAGAGACCCATCATTGCATCTAGATGGCCACTTGCAAGCTTTTAAGATCCCAGTTGCCACTTGCCAAAGTAGGATGTGGAACAATGTTTTCATGTAATATGTTATGCCAGTTGAGTTTGATATCCCCTGCGTCTATGGTCCTGAGCCCATAAGTCCAACTGCTCTCTCCCTCTGGGTAGCTGGCTGTGGCCAAGGAGTGACTACAACCTTGTCCCTTGTCAGCTCTATTATGTACCTATATATAGATATACTTGTAGAAACATTGTCTGCCGACCCTATACGTGGTCTTGGGCACACTACCCACTGCTTAGACATACTTAATAGTTCAGCCTGTCCACCCATCCATCCACCCACATCCATGTTTGCCTTCACTAACAATGCAGTACTGTATGTGCAAAAGGGTTCATCTTTTTTGTCTGTACCTCTCTTGCACTTCTCTCTCTTTCTCATTGCCACCGTGTTGATTACTCACTTTTGGTACATTGTCCTTCTCTTCACCCAAATCAATACTTGTCTCTACCTATCTAACAGTGTTCCTTCCCTTCCTCTCCCACCCATGGTAACAACAAAGAAAATTTCCTTCCGTGTATAAACCTTTCCCTGATTTTTACAATGATGGACTAATATAGTATTTGTCCTTCTGTGATTGACTTTTTTCACTCAGCATAATGTCCTCCAACTTCTTCCACATTATGTGGCATTTTAAAGATGCTATGTTATTCTTTAGGGTTCCATAGTATTCTGTTGTGTGTATGTACCATGTTGTTGTTATTGTTGTTGTTGTTATGTGCCGTTGAGTCAGACCCGACTCATAGCGACCCCTCCTTTGATTTGTGAGGTGGAGTCACTACAGAAGTATATTGCCCAACTTACCTTCCAAGGAGTGGCTGGTGGGTTTGAACCGCCAGCCTTCTGGTTAGTTGTCAAGTGCCTTAGGCACTATGCTACCAGAGCTCCCATATGTACCATAGTTTGGTTATCCATTCTTCTGTTGATGGGCATCTAAGTTGTTTCCATCTTTTTGCTATTGTAAATAGTGCTGCAATGAACATGGGTGTGCATGTATCTGTTCTTGTCCCAGCTCTCACTTCTTTAGGATGTATACCTAGAACTGGAATAGTTGGGTCAAATGGTATTTCTAATTCCAACTTTTGAAGGAATTGCAGTACTGCTTTCCACAGTGTTTGTATCATTTGACAGTTCCACCAACAGTGTATGAGAGTCCCAATCTCTCTGCATCCTCGCCAGCATTTATTATTTTCTGTCTTGTTGAACTTTGCTACTAGTGCTGGGGCAAGATGGTATCTCATTGTTGTTTTGATTTGCATTTCTGTAATGGCTAATGATTGTGAGCATTTCTTCATGCTTGTTGGCCACCTGAATGAAGTGTCTATTCATGTCTATTGCCCATTTTTTAATTGGTTTATCTTTTTGTTGTTGAGGTGTTGGAGTTTTCTATAAATTCTAGAGATAAGTCCATTGTCAGATATGTCATTGCTGAATATTTTTTCCCAATCTGTAGGTTTTCTTTTGACTCTTTTGGAGAAGTCTTTGGAAGCACATAAAAATTTAATTTTTAGAAAGTCTCATTCATCTAATTTCTCTTCTGCTGTTTGTGCATTTTGGGTTATACTTGGAAGTCTATTTAAGCCATATATTAAACTCACTGCCCTCAAGTCAATCCCGACTCATATTGTTGTTGTTATGTGCAGTCAAGTCAGACCCGACTCATAGCGACCCCTCCTTGGGTTGCCAAGGCAGTATCACTATGGAAGTAGATTGCCCAACCTTCCTTCTGAGGAGTAGCTGGTAGATTTGAACCGCCAGCCTTCTGGTTAGCAGTCAAGTGCCTTAGGCATGGCCCTTAAATTTGCCCCCTAGTTTCTCCTTGAGGAACTTTATAGATTGAAGTTTCACATTTAAGTCTTTTATCCATCTGGAATTAGTTTTTGTGTATGGTGTGAAGTACAGATCTTGTTTCATTTTTTCTGCAAATGATTATCCAATTTTGCCAGCACCATTTGTTAAACAGACAATATAGTCCCTATTGACTGGATTTTGGCCCTTTGTCAAAGATCAGTAGACCATAGGTCAATGGATCTATTTCTGGGTTCTCAATTCTATTCCATTAGTTTATATGTCTGCCATTGTACCAATACCAGGAAGTTGTAACTACTGTGGCTGTATAGCAGGTTTTAAGATCCGGAAGTGGAAGACCTCCTACTTTGTTGTTCTTCAATAATGCTTTGCTTACCCAAGGTCTCTTCCTTTCTGTATAAAGTTAGTGATTGGTTTTTCCATATCCTTAAAGAATGTTGATGGAATCTGAATTGGGATTGCATTGAATGTATAGATTGCTTTGGGGTGAGTTGCCATTTTCACAATGTTGAATCTTCCTATCCACCAGTATAGTGTGTTCTTCCATTTATGTAGATCTCTTATGGTTTCTTGAAGTTGTTTCTTTTGTAGCTTTCTTTGTACAGGTCTTTTGTGTCCCTGGTAAGATTCATTCCCAAGTATTTTATTTTTTTGGTAGTTATTGTAAATGGTATTGATTTCTTTATTTCTTTTTCAGCAATCTCTTTGCTGGTATAGAGGAATCCAACTGATTTTGGGTGTTGATCTTGTATCCTGCCACTATGCTAAATCTCTCAATTAGTTCCAGTAGAATTTTACTGAGTCTCTTGGATTTTCTAGGTATAGGATCATATCATCAGCAAACAGGATAGTTTGACTTCTTCTTTACCAATTTGGATGCCTTTGATTTCCTTTTCTTGCCTTATTGCCCTGGCTAGGACTTCCAATACAATGTTGAATACAAGTGGTGATAGAGTACATCCATGTCTGGTTCTGTTCACAGGGGGAATGGTTTCAGCTTCTTTCCATTGAGAATTATGTTGGCTGTTGGTTTTGCTGTGTTGTTGTTGTTGTTATGTGCAGTCGAGTTGGCCCTGACTCATAGCGACCCCTCCTTGGGTTTCCAAGGCAGTATCACTACAGAAGTGGAATTGCCCAACCTTCCTTCCGAGGAATGCTAGATGCCCTTTATTATGGTGAGGAATGTCCCTTCTGTTCCTATTTTGCTGAAAGTTTTGATCAGGAATGGATATTGGATTTTTATCACATGTCTTTTCTGCATCGATTGATATGATCATGTGGTTCTTTTCCTTTGTTTTATCTATGTGGTGGATGATGTTGATTGTTTTTCTAACAATGAACCATCCTTGCATACCTGCTATGAACCCCACTTGTTCATAATGAATTATTTTTTTGGTATGTAGTTGGAGCTTATTGGCTAGGATTTTGTTGAAGATTTTTGCATCTATATTCAGGAGGGGTGTTGGTCTGTAGTTTTCCTTTTGAGTGATGTCTTTGTCTGGTTTTGGTATCAAGGTTATGCTTGCTTCCTCAAATGAATTTGGGAGGATTCCATCCTTTTCTATGTTTTAGAATAGTTTGAATTGGATTGGTGTCAGTTCTTCTCTGAATGTTTGGTAGAATTCTCCAGTGAAATCTTCTGGGCCAGGACTTTTTGTTGTTGGTAATTTTTTAATGACCTGTTCATTTTCTTCTTTTGTTACGGATCTGTTCAACTTTTCCACCTCAGTCTGTGTTAATTTAGGTAAATAGTGTGTTTCTAGAAATCTGTCCATTTCTTCTAGCTTTTCAAATTTGTTGGAGTACAGTTCTTCATGTTGTTGTTACGTGCCGTTGAGTCAGACCTGACCGATAGCAAACGCTCCTTGGGTTTCCAAGGAAGTATCACTAGAGAAGTAGATTGCCCAAACTTCCTTCCGAGGAGTGGCTGGTTCTTCACAGTATCCTGATATTATCTTTTTTATTTCAGTTGATTCTGTTGTGATGTGGCCCGATTTGTTTCTTATTCATGTTATTTGTATTCTCTCCCTCTTTTCCTTTGTTAAATTTGCCAGTGGTTTGTCAATTTTATTAATCTTTTTAAAAAAACAATTTCTAATCTTGATTTTTTCTATTGTCTTTCTATTTTCTGTTTCATTTCTTTTTGCTTGAATCTTTATTATTTCTTTTCTTCTGCAGACTGTAGGCATTTTTTGCTATTGTTTTTCTAATTGTTGGAGATGTTGGTTTCAGGTGTTGATTTTGGATCTTTCTTCTTTTTGGATGTGTGCATTTATTGCTATAAATGGCCTCTGCACTGATTTTTCTGTGTCCTAAAGATTTTGCTATGCTGTGTTTTCATTCTCATTTGATTCAAGGAATTTTTTATTTTCATTTTTTATTTCTTCTATTACCCAATCATTCTTAAGGAGAGTGTTGTTCAGTTTCCACATGTTTACTATTTTTTCATTGATCTTTCTATTGTTGATTTCGAATTTGATATCACAGTGATCTGAGAAGATGCTTTGCAGTATTTCAATATTTTTAAATTTATTAAGACTTGCTTTGTGGCATAACATATGGTCTATCTTAGAGAATGTTCCATGTACACTGGGAAAGAATGTATAATGTGCTGCTGTTGGGTGAAGTTCTCTGTAGATGTCTTTTAGGTCAAGGTTGTGGATTGTATTGTTTAGCTCTTCTGCATCTTTGTGGAATTTCTTTCCAGTTGTTCTATCTTTCATTGAAAGCAGTGTATTAAAATCTCCTGCTATGACTGTGGAGTCATCTATTTGCCTTTTCAATTCTATTAAAGTCTGATTTATATATTTTGGGGCTCTTTCATTGGGTCCATAGATATTTATTATGGTTATATCTCTTTGTTCAATTGATCTTTTAATCATTATATAATGTCCTTCTTTGTCTCATATAGTGGTTTTTGTCTTACGGTCAATTTATCAGAAATTAATATTGCTCCTAATATTAACTCCTCCTCCTTTTTGGTTGCCATTTTCTTGACATATCTTTTTCTAACCTTTGATTTTTAGTCTATTTTTGTCTTTGTCTCTAAGGTCTCTTGTAGATAGCATATTGATGAGCTATGTTTTCTTATCCAGTCTGCAACTCTCCATCTCTTGAGAATCCATTGAATCCATTGAATTCATTGACATTCAGTGTAATTATCAACAAGTATGAATCATTTGCTGTCATCTTGTTATGTGTTTTTTTGTGGTGATCCTGGTTTCTTCATTCCATATAATTTTCTGTGCTGAGCTCATTATGTTTATGAATCGTATTATCATTTCCTTTGTTGTTATTATATTAGTATTTGCTAAATACCTGTGTTTGTCCTCTTTTTTATTTTGATGTGAAGGTTTATCATTTTTCTTTGAGGTTGCCTTGTGATTTATAATTTTCTCCCTGAGTTTAGGGAGTCTATTCTATCTTGCAACTCTCTTGATTTCCTCACCATTTAGAAGTACTGTGACTACACTATTTTCCCCTTTTTTTTGGTTTGTAGATGTCCTCATTTGTCAATTGATGTCTCTGGTTCCTGTTTACAATCTTGTAAGCTTATTTTACTTTGGATACTTCAATAGCTGTGTTGGTTTCTGGGTTATATCCTCTTGTGTATTAATGGTTGGTTGTTGTTTGCTATTATTGGTTCTTTGTTCAAAGGACTCCCTTTAGTATCTCCTGTTAGGTTGGTGTGGTTTAACAAATTCCCTTAATTTCTGCTTATCTGGAAATCTCCTAATATTTGAAGGAAAATTTTGCTGAATATATAATTCTTGGCTGGACATTTTTCTCTTTCTGGGTTTTATGTATACCATCCCATTGCCTTCTCACTTGCATGGTTTCTACTGAGAAATCAGAAGTTATTCTTGTTGGTTGTCCTTTGTAGGTAACTTTTCATTTTCCCCATGCAGATTTCAGGATTCTTTCTTTGTCTTTGGTTTTGGTAAATTTAATGATGATATGTCTTGGAATTTTCTTTTGAGTTCTATTCTGTTTGGGGTTCACTGGACTTCCTGAATGGATATATTCTCATCTTTCATCATATTAGGGAAGTTTTCTTCCAACAAATCTTGGACAATTTTCTTAGTGGTTTTCTTTTTCTCTTCCTGTTCGGGAATTCTGATTTCATGAAAGTTATTCCTTTTAATAGTATCCCACATGAAACTTAGGCTTTCTTCATTTTGTTTTGATTTTTTTTCTGATTGATCCCTTTCCAAAGAAGTATTTGGATATTAGTCTTCAATCTCATTAACTCTGCCTTCCATAGATTCAATTCTACTGCTTTGCCCTTTCAATGTGTTATTTATTTCTGACAATTTAGTATTAATCTTCTGGATTTCTATCTGTAGATTCTGTATCATTTCTAATTTTTCACTTATTTTGTCATTTTGTTCTTGTTTTTCCTTTTGAAATTGTTCTAGGGTGTTGTCTGTATTTTCCTTAATTTTGTCAGTGTTTTCCTTGCTCTATCTCTCAATTCTTTGAAGATATCTAAATATAATTCTTTTGAATTCCTTAATAGGGAGTTCCAATGCTGCTTCTTCCTCAGGGATGCATTCTGGGTCTGTATTCTGCTCCCTTATTTTACCACATTATCTTGCTTCTTTGTGTGGACTGTGATGGCCTGTTGTCTCCAAGACATTGTGATGTGGTTGTATTTTAATCTCTGTTAACTGTTTGTAAAGAGCAGTTAAGGATGAATCAGGTTCTTCTTGGTGGTCATTTATCAATGGCCAGTTTGTTGAGAAGGAAGTGGTGACTCTCACTCAGTAAGTGGAGCTGCAGGAGGTGCGGGTGTGGTTGCATTGTATGGGCATAGTAGCTGTCTCCCACTTAGTTAGACAAAAACAATGATCAGAAAACCATCCAAAAGGTGAAAGCAAGTGGACAAAAAACACACCTCATAAACATTCATGAACAATCACAAAAAAAAGAAAAAGAAAAAACCCCCACAAAATCTGGGGTGGGGGCAATAAGACAAAAGAATTAAGTAGGAGAGTAATGAAGAAAAAATGGGAAAAATTAAAAAAAAAAAAAAATGAATGGAGTTAACCATGAGAAAGAAAAAAAATGGGAACCAGGAACAGAGAAGAGAGAAAAACTGAAAACTAGAACTTGGGAAGGGAAGAATAAAGAATAATAATAAAAAGGATGAAAACAAAACAAAACGAATAATAATAATAATTTTGAAACAGACAAAAACAAACAAACTGAAAAAAAAAATAAGGAAAAAATCTGGGCAAGGCAGGCTTTGTCAGAGCACACAGACTGGGATAGAATTCCCACTGCCCCAGAAGGTGGGTGGGAGTGAGGGATGGCCACAACTCTGTTCACCAAGAGGGTGTGGGGTATAAGAGTAACAAGGGGAATATCACACATTTTCAGTTGTTCATATCCAGAGTATCCTTGCTGTTCCCGGCAAGTGGAGCCTATTCTTAGGTTTCTGGCATCTGACAGAATGCTGTTGCTTTAAATATCCAGAATGGTTGAACCATTTGTAAACATTCAAAATGCCTGTGCCCTCCAGACAGCCGAAAGTCCACAGCTCAGCCCATCTCCTTCTTTGCTGCTTCTCTTTTTATTCACCAGCCGCCAGTGCAGTCCTCTGTGCAGCTCTGGCTAGCAGGGCTGACTTTTAGGTTAATTCTTGGGCCCTAACACCACTCAGCAGAATCCAAGCTGTCCGTGCTGTCAGGATCGCTGACAGACCACAGCTCTTTATATCTCCTTTTTCAGTGTTTTCATGCCAGTTCTTCTACTAGTTGGAGTTTAGTCCACATCTGTATCCTTCCTTTCAAAGCTCAGGGCTCCAGGATTACCTTTTGTTTTCTTTGTTGAAGAGGGTCTGTGTTGTTTATCTGTCTATTCTGCAGTTAAATAAAGGCTATAGTCTTTTATCTTCATCAGTAAGTACTTGAAGTCATCTTCACTTTCAGCAAGCAAGGTTGTGTCGTCTGCATATTGCAGGTGGTTAATGAGACTACTTTCAATCTTGATGCTATGTTTTTCTTCATATAGTCCAGTTTCTCAAATTATTTTTTGAGTACACAGATTGAAAAAGTCTGGTGAAAGGATACAACCCTGATGCATCCCTTTCCTGATTTTAAACCACACAGCATCCCCTTGTTCTGTTTGAATGCCAGCCTCTTAGTCTATGTACAGGTTCCTCTTGAGCACAATCAATTGTTCTGGAATTCCCATGCTTTGTAATATTATCCATAATTTGTTATAATCCACACAGTTGAATGCCTTTAGATAGCCAATAAAACACAGATAAACATCTTTCTGGTATTCTTTCTTTCAGCCAAGATCCATCTGACATCAGCAGTGATATCTCTTGTTCCATACCCTCTTTTGAATTCAGCATGAATTTCTGGTAGTTCCCTGTCAATATATTGCTGCAACCATTTTTCAATTACTTTCAGCCAAATTTTACTTGCATGTGATATTAATGATATTGTTCAATAATTTTCACATTCTGTTGGATCACCTTTCTTTGGGATGGACATAAGTATGGATCTCTTCCAATTGTTTGGCCAGGTACCTCTCTTCCAAATTTCTTGGCATAAATAAGTGCCTACAGCACTGCATCTATTTATTGAAATATCTCAGTGGGTATTCCATCAATTCCTATAGCCTTGTTTTTCACCAATTCCTTCAGTGCTGCTTGGACTTCGTCCTTCAATATCATTTGTTCTTGATCATATGCGACCTCCTGAAATGGCTGGATTTTGACCCATCCTTTTTGGTATATTGTTGTTGTTATGTGCTGTTGAGTCAGACCCGACTCATAGCGACCCCTCCTTGGGTTTCCGAGACAGTATCACTACGGAAGTAGATTGACCCATCTTCCTTCTGAGGAGTGGCTGGTGGGTTTTAACCACCAGCCTTCTGGTTAGCAGTCAAGTGCCTTAGGCACTATGCTACCAGCGCTCCCTCTTTCTGTTTTTT
>NW_006921954.1:1091956-1094573 GCF_000298275.1 Orycteropus afer afer | reverse complement strand
TTTCAGAGTCTCATCTGACATCTATTTTGGTCTTTTCTTCCTTTCCTGTCTCTTTAATGATTTTTTGTTTTCTTCACGTATGATGTTCTTTTTCTTTTTTAAAACTTTTTATCATGACTTTGGTGCAATTTTACAAAGCAAATTTGTTTTACATTCAGTAGTTCATATACATTTTGTTTTGTGACACTGATTATAATCTCCACAGTGTAACAGCTCTCCTCCTACCTCTTCTTTGTAGTTACCTATTCCCTGTGTACTTCTTTCCTGTGTGTTCTTATCTGCCTGGCTTTCTACCTGTGCAAGTGCTGCCATTCTGATCTCCCATGTTGACTGCTCTAAGGACTGCATATCCCAGGTGTAGTTGCTCAGTTAGTTCATAGGCCTGGCTATTGTTTGGCTGAGAGTTGAGCCATGAGAGTGAGTCTAAATCAAGGCCTGAAGGGTGAATAGGGGCCATAAACAAACAAACAAACAAACTGACTGCCATGGAGTCGGATCCGACTCAGAGTGACCCCTCTTTGGGTTTCCGAGGTGTTGTCACGATGGAAGTAGATTTCCCAACCTTCCTTCTGAGGAGTGGCTAGTGTGTTTGAACCACCAGCCTTCTGGTTAGCAGTCAAATGCCTTAGCCACTACACTACCAGAGCTCCCCAAATAGGGGCCGTAGCCTGTTGTTTTTTATGTTTTTGAATTTTGTTCCAGATTTTCT
Source organism: Orycteropus afer afer (assembly GCF_000298275.1). NCBI lineage: Eukaryota > Metazoa > Chordata > Mammalia > Tubulidentata > Orycteropodidae > Orycteropus > Orycteropus afer. Next base: position 1,093,864 of record NW_006921954.1, on the reverse strand, counting down.
CCTACTCTATCCAGTATCTCCAATTTGGATTCTTTTCTGAGTGGTTGGCACTGGTAGCCAGGTACAATCTAGTTCTTCTAGTCTCAGTCTCATGTAGGCTGAGGTTCCTGTGATCTATTTGTGCCTTAGACTAATTGTTTCGATGCACCTTTGATTTACTCTGCTCTTTTTTTACTTTAGATGAGAAGAGACCAATTGTGGCATTTGAGAAGGCATAAGCTTTTAAAGCCCTAGTTGCTACTCACCAAAGTAGGATGTAGAACAATGTTTTTGTGTACTATGTTGTGTCAATCGAGGTTGATGTTTCCTGCCATGGTCCTGAGCCCACAGGTCCAGTGATTGACCCCCTCAAGGTGTTTGGTTCTGGCTAAGTTATCCTAACTTTGCCTGCTGTTAGCTTTATAAAGTATATAGACATTATTTTAGTACATACAAATGCATATGTGGGAATATCATCTGCCAAACCTATGTATGGTCATGGATATGTTCCCATTCACCTACCCATATCTGATCTTCTTGTCTACCTATGTATCTACCCATAGATGAGTGTTTACTAATACTGATAATGCAGTATTGTGTATGTAAAAGTATTTACTGTTGTTGTCTATACTCTTATGCACCACTACATGTCTTCCTTTTCCTTAGTGATATTGTTTTGGTCACACACATTTTTATATTTCCTTTCCCTTCACCCAAATCAATATCTGTCTCTTAACTAACCAGCCATTTTCCCTTTCCTCCCCTCCCTTCCCTGGTAACCAACAAACAAAATTTCCTTCCTTGGGTAAATCTTTCCTTGATTTTTTTGTAATAATAGACTCATCATGGATGATGTTCTTGATACCACCATGTGTCAAATTTATTCTTCAGATAGTCTCTAAATTCAGGTGGGATATAATCAAGGTTATATTTAGGCTCTTGTGTACTTGTTTTAATTTTCTTCAACTTAAACTTGCATATGAGAAAATGATGGTCTGTTCCACAGTTAGCCTGTGGCCTTGTTCTGACTGATTATATTGAATTTCTCCATTGTCTCTTTCCACAGATGTTGTCAATTCAATTCTTGTGTATTCTGTCTGGTGAGGTCCACATATTTAGTCACTGTTTATGTTGTTGAAAAAGGTATTTGTAACAAATAAGTCATTGTTCCTGCAAAATTCTACCATGCGATCTCCGGTATCATTTCTATCACCAAGGCCATATTTTCCAAATTCCAATGTTTCTTTGTTTCCATTTTTTTTTCATTCCAATCACCAATAATTATCAATGCATTTTGATTGCATGTCTGGTCAATTTCAAACTGTAGAAGTTGGTAAAAATCCTCAATTTCTTCATCATTGGTACATAAATTTGTACAGTAATTGTATTAACTAGTCTTCCTTAAAGGTGTATGTGTATTACCCTATCACAGACAGCATTATACTTCAGGACAGATCTTGAAACATCTTTTTTGATGACGAATATGAAGCCATTCCTCTTCAATATGTTATTCCCAGCATAGTAGATCATATGATTGTCTGATTAAAAATGGCCAATACCAGTCCATTTCAGCTTACTAATGTCTAGAATATCTATCTTTGTGTGTTCCATTTCATTTTTACAATTTCTGATTTTCCTGGTTTCATACTTCATAATTCCACGTTCCAGTTATTAATGAATGTTTGCAACTGTTTCTTCTCATTTTGAGTTGTGCCACATCAGCAAATGAAAGTTCTGAAAGTTTTACTCCATCCACTTCATTAAGATTGACTCTACTTTAAAGAGAGCTCTGGTGGCATAGTGTCTAAGGCATTTGACTGCTAACCAGAAGGCTGGCAGTTCAAACCCACCAGCCACTCTTCAGAAGGAAGACTGGGCAATTTACTTCTGTAGAGATACCACCTTGGAAACCCAAGGAGGGGTTGCTGT
>NW_006921954.1:1089389-1090991 GCF_000298275.1 Orycteropus afer afer | reverse complement strand
GGGTTTGAACCACCAGCCTTCTGGTTAGCAGTCAAGTGCCTTAGCCACTATGCTAGCAGAGCTTCTATAAAACACCACAGAAGAGCCATATCAAGTAATTCACTGCACGGCAATGCCAGAACCCACTACCTAATGTATGGTGTTCCACCCAAGTCTAGAGTGATAGGAAGAGCCAAAAACTCTAGTATCATGCTGGTTGGCTTGACTGTGTGTGCGTGCGTGCATGTGTGTGTGTGTGTGTGTGTGTGTCAGAAAGAGAGAGGGTGATTAGGAGGTAGAGGGAACTAAAGGGACAGGCCAGCACTTCTGAGGGAAGTGACTAGTCCATCTCAGCAGTATAACTATTTGGTCAGCAGAATAAGCAGAATTGATAACTGAACAACTGAAGGTCCTAAAAGTAGACAGTGGCCGAGGTATCTAAGGAACTACTTAAGATTTGTGCTGGATAAAATGATTCAAGAAAAAAGAAGGAGCACTCACACCATAATTGGGGAGTAATTCTTTTGATGGGTAATCACACTTTTTGGGTTAAATTATTACTCTCTGTAATATTATTTAGAAAATTTCCTCCTTTTCAAGTATGAAAATTGAGAATCATTGCCTTAAAGATATTTCTGTATATTATCTGTGATAATAGTGTCTGAATGTTACATTTCTTTCATTCCAATGACCTGCTATCATAAGGTTTTGGCATATGCAGCCCCAGTCTTTGGAATGGGAACTCAGAACTATGTACTATCAGGTTTAGTATTATTAAGTAACATCTATCTTCTGAGAATGGAACAACAATCACCTGTCTGGACATAACAGAACTTGTATAGTCCTCTTGTTTGCAGTTGCAAGGAAATAAGGTAACATAAAAAAAGGTAACATGAAAAAGAATTCTCAATTGCAAATTTGAGTACCAAGGCTGAAATGAAATAGCTTGCCGTATTAAAAATAAGTAGATCCTTTCCTTATTTCATTTTTTTTAACCTATCAAAAGCTGATGCTAGCAAAAGTTATCCTATCTAAAACAGATTAGGTACACTGGAAAGGGAATGAGAAGAGTGGTCAAACAGGCTTCGAATCACCTCTGCCTCTGTGTGAAGCAAACAGTAACAACTTGCTTAGAAACTCAGTGCCCTCAGCTATAAAATGTGGATAATAACACTTACCCCTCTAACCTCAGGGAATGTTCTAAGAACTAAATGAGTTAAAACTCTGAAAGCACTAAAGTGCTATTCAAAGTGAAGATACCATGTTTTCCATAGGGTCACAAATGGTCCTGTATAAAGAAACAAAGCCAAAATACAGACAGAACCAGACAACCAAGACACACTTGATGGCTAGAAAGAACAGAAATAGCAAAAATCTAACCCATTGCCCTTGAGTCAATGCTGTCTCATTGCAACTGCAGGTGTTTCACAGTAGAACTGAATTCCATAGGGCTTCTTGGAAGCAGATCACCAGAATTTTCTTTCACAGCACCACTGGGTGAGTTTGAACTGTCAACCTTTTGGATAGTACTTGAATGCAAACTATGCCATCCAGGGATGTCTAGGTAGAGTAGAAAGCACCTCAAATCTCTGCTTCACTCACTGTGTGGAAAACGCCAGAGCC
>NW_006921954.1:1073911-1089179 GCF_000298275.1 Orycteropus afer afer | reverse complement strand
TTGAACTGCCAGCCTTCTGGTTAGTAGTCAAATGCCTTAGGCATTATGCCACCAGAGCTCGTGACTTTCTAAGAGACTTAACCAATTCTTTCTTCAACTACCAAAACTAATGGTACTAACCTGCTATCTGTAATAGTGCTTTGAGAATTTTTCTAGCAGCATTTGCTTGGTTTGTCTTTTATGTCAAATTCCTGGTTAACAACTGATTATATGTATGACCTCGAGCCTTTTTCACTCATCTGATGCTCAATTTTCTCATCTATAAATTGGGAATAAGAAAACTTAACTGCTAGCATTGTTATAATGTTTTGAAATAATATTTCTAGTGAATCTAGCATAGTGCCTTATATATACTAACCATTCAATAAATGTCAACTATAATTGTTAATTATTATTGTGATTTTTAATTTGGTATTGCAGAAAGAACAATAGCTTTGCAACCAACAATCCTGTATTTAAATCAGCTCCATCACTTACAAATGGTGTAACCCTGAGCAACTTGAGAAGGTTTTTTGAAGCTAAGTTTTGAGATAATGATGCATGCTTTCAGAGTGTAGTTAGGAGCCCTTGAGAGGTTTCTGTAGTGGGTTGAATGGTGGTCTCCCAAAAGATATATCCAAGTGCTAACTCCAAGAACCTGTGAATGTTACTTTATTTGAGGAAAGGGTTTTTGCAAATGATTTAAAGAATCAAGGTGTGCTCATTCTGGATTATCTGGGTCCAATGTCAACTGTCCTTCTATGAGACAGAAGAGGAAACATAAAGAGAAGACAGCATTGTGATCTCAGAAGCAAAGACTAGACTGATACACCCACAAGACGAGAAATACTTGGAACCACCAGAAACTGGGAAAGACATGAAAATATTCATTCTATCCTAGAGCCTTCAGAGGGTGCATGGCCTTGCCAACACCTTGATTTCAGATTAAGAGATTAAATCAGTATTGTTTTAAACCATCAAGTTCATAGTAATTTGTTTCAGTAGCCATAAGAAATTAATATAGTATCAAATGGAGTATGATGCTGGCATATGGCAAGTGTTTAACAAATGGTGGCTACATAGAGGCTTCCTCACCTGTTCTCACTGGCTTCTCAATGAGTTAATACTAGTATAAATCCAAAGGTGGCCACTTGAGAGCCTGTTGCCAGGAAGCATGAGGCACAGTTAGCCTCTAGCCCATGCTAAGATGTTGTTGTTATATGCCATCGAGTTGGACCCAACTCATAGCGACACCTCCTTGGGTTTCTGAGGCCTTATCACTATGGAAGTAGATTGTCCAACCTTCCTTCCGGGGAGTGGCTGGTGGGTTTGAACCGCCAGCCTTCTGGTTAGCAGTCAACTGCCTTAGGCACTACTCTATCAGAGCTCTTCATGCTAAGACAGAAGCCTTAATTTAACGCCAGGCTCTACCACAGGCAATTGACACCAAAACCGAACTCACTGCCATTGAGTTAATTCTGACTCATAGTAACCTCCATTGGGTTTCTGAGGCAGTAAACCTTTATGAAAGTAGATTGCCCAGTCTTCCTTCAGTGAAGTGACTGTCAGGTTTGAACCACCAACCTTCTGGTAAGCAGTCAAATGCCTTAGGCACTATGCCACCAGAGCTCCTTAACTGACAACAGGGTTCTCCCATTTTATAATAGCATAGATCTCATCTCATTGTGCATTGGAGAGCTTGTTCTGCTGAAACTCTCACTGCCCCAAAGGTTTAGAATTAAAAAATAACAATAAATTTCTGTTCAAAGGAATGAACAATACACTTAAAGGCTCTTCTTGTAAAAATAGCCTCTCTCATCCTGAAGTGCTATAAAAATTCAGGGAGCAACTTCACCCAGTTGTGGAAGATAAAAGAATAACAACTAAACCAGGCAGTCAAACCAAGGCCCATCCTCTCTGGGCTGAAAATTACTCTGAATGCTAAATGACAGAAAACACTCTAAAAGGGAGTGTGTAGGTATGTGTAATAAGCCTGTGTTTCTGAGCACCTTCTCCCAGGACTTACTTTTTTTTAGAGTTGGAAATATTTTAATTATAGTGAAATTTTTGGCATTTACTCTAATGATATGTACTGTGATAAATTTTGGGAAATTTATATTTAATCATTTTGAGAATTATAAAATTTTGATAATCATAAAAAATTATTAGTATCAATATATGCAAAAAAGTTAATTCTGTGAACTGTGAATTTTTTTCACATAGTTTTTTTTAAACATTTTTATTGTGATTTAGATGAATATGCATTTGTTCTTAAAAGCAACATTTTTTGCCTCTTATAGATGTGACTGGATCTCTTTTTTTTTAACATTTTATTAATTTTTGGTGGCAATGTACACATATAGCAATTCATAATTTCTACATGTATAGTTAAATGACATTGGTTTTGTTGTGTCACCATTTTCACTATCACTACCCACACTGTTTCATCATCATTAATTTAGGCTCTCTGCCCCTTAAAGTTCTCATCTGTGCTTTGGATAAACTGTTGTCGGATTAAGCTCATATAGATAGTTCTTTGTAAGAGCACTAAGCTCAAAGCATTTTATTGGTAAAGCAGGACTTTTGACAAACTACCCCAGGGACTCTGGTAGCATAGTGCCTAAGGCACTTGACTGCTCACTAGAGGGCTGGCGGTTCAAACCCACCAGCCACTCCTTGGAAGGAAAGTTGGGCAATCCTACTTCCGTAGTGATACTGCCTCGGAAACCCAAGGAGGGGTCGCTATGAGTCGGGCCGACTCGACAGCAAACAACAATAACACCAAACCCCAGGGACCACTGTCTTAGGCGTGACTCAGTTGAAGCCAAGTATCTGTCTGTGGTGGAGTTGAAGATTTACACACCATGGATGCAATGGTTCAAAAATGTGGAGCATTTTTAAAGTTTCTTTGTCTGATTTCAACTCCCTCATGAATCATCTTCCTGTAGGGTAATGATAAGAGCAAACCCTTACTTGGTGACTGCTTTGTGCATCAGGCATTCTTCTAAGTGCCCGAGATAATTTAACCATTTAATCCTCACACATTCCTAGGAGGTAGTACCATTGAGCAGATGAGCAATTCGAGCTAGCAAATATTGGAATGTTGGAGCTGATTCAAACCCAGGTTGTCTGGCTTGACTGTTCATGCTCTTCAAACTATGCTGTTGTTGTTACATGTTGTTTAGTGGATTGTGACTTATAGCTACCCTATATGACAGACAGAGTACATCTGTCATAGGGTTTCCTAAGCTGTAAAATTTGCAGGAGAAGACCACCCGGTCTTTTCTTCCATGGAGCAGCTGGTGGGTTTGAACCACTGACTTTTTGGTTAGCAGCTGAGCACTCAACCATTGTACCACCAAGGCTCCTTGTCACTATGCTAAACTGTGAGAAATAAAATTAAATTGGCCAGTTAAAATATCTCAGTCCTCTCAGATTTATCACAGTCTCTTTCAGATAAAGTCAATCACTTTTATGTAAATGCTCAGTCATGTCTTTGTGTCTTTGGGAAACCAGCCCAAGATGACCAAGCTGTTTTCTAGATATCTGAGGGTCTGGTCCAGTGCTTGGGCATCTGGCCAATACTCACTGCTGAGAGTGTAGCTTGGAAGACCTGTGGTCTATTCTGTTATTCTCCTCACCTGGCCAATCTCTGGCACTGGCAGTGCCCAGTGGCTGGCTCTGTCATGCCATGAGACAGTGGTCATGAGTGTCCAGCAGTGTACTTCTGCAGCCTGCTGGTGTTGGGTATCCTGTGGAAGTGTGTTGATCCCCACTTCAACATCTACTCCTTGAGCTCTGGCACTGAGTTCTGCAACCTGCTAAGCAGGCTCATTCTTGCTCCTTTCCAGATATCCCAGAAGCCTGGGTATTCCTGCAATGCCAACTTCAGCTCCAAGGAAAAGGAAAAGATAGCCTTGATCTTCCCCAATTCTCATTATCCTTCCCAGATTGTCATCATGTTACCAAGTCATTTCCAAACCACCACAAGATGCTGCTCCAAGGGTGCTTATAGTATTCTCAGGCTGCACTCATGGAGTCTGAAATGTAAACATAACAACTTAGATGGAAAACAATGTTTTTGTTGTTGTTAGGTGCCATCGAGTTGGTTCTAACTCATAGTGACCCAGTGTACAACAAAAGAAACACTGCCTGGTCCTGTGCCTGCCTCACAATCATTGCTATGCTTGAGAGTATTGTTGTAGCTACTATGTGAGTATCTCATTGAAGGTTTTCCTCTTTTTTTTACTAACCTTCTATTTTACCAAGCATGATGTCCTTCTCCAGGTACTGGTCCCTCCTGATAGCATGTCCAAAGTAAGTGAGATGAAGTCTCACCATCTTTGCTTCTAAGAAGCATTCTGGCTGTACTTCTTTTCAAGATGGATTTGTTCCTTCTTCTGGCAGTCCATGGTATACAGGCAGTCCTCGAATTATGAAAGAGTTCCATTCCTAAATCTGTCTTTAAGTCATATTTGTATGTAAGTCAGGACAGTTAGGTATAGTTTGTATCTAATATCAGTTAATCAAATGTTTGTTTTAGTATGTCGTATATAGTGTGTTTGTCTAGTTATTAAAAAATTAAAGAAACACTTCCAGAAACACTAAAATATCTTCAACATAATAATACAGTAATAATAGTAATGTTTTGATGCCTCTTTAACAATTTAAAGAGGCCTTTTGCAGCAGATTTGTCTGATGCAATAAGTTGCTTGACTTTATTGCTGCTTCCATGGGCAAAAAGTGTAGCTTTCTTGTTTTCTGTTATGGATTTCAACTTGCTATAGGTTATCATGCCCACTTTGTAACAGAAAGAATGAAAAACAAAACAGAACAAAAACCTCAAACCTAGGTCTCTTCTGCTTTTGGGAGTCTCTTTCAGGTTAAGTTAATGTCTTTGGGGTATTCAGTCAATTCAAAACTAAATCTCCTATCAGTACTGAGTCTTCCAAATACCTCCAGGGGGCTCTTTTCTCCCTCCTCCTTCCCAAGATGGCTGCTAGGGAGAGGTGAAGATTGAGAATGGAAACTTGTCTTCAAACTATCCATTAAGTGTCCTCAAAGGACTTTGTTGGTTTGGTCTGATCTCTAAGTGCCTTCTGCTAGTGTCCACCAAGGTGTGGCTAAACCTGATTGGTCTTCAAGCACTACATTGGAACCCACTGCCAGACACTGAGGGCCCTGTCATCTGCCTCCAGCTGTGAGACCTCCACTCTTTGCCATCTCTTTGTCTTGTCCCTAAGCCTCTGCAGATCCACTATCTTCTCAGAACTCCTGCACACTCTTTCAGGCTCATGTGGGAGCCCACGGTCTCCTGCATACCCCTTAGAGGTGCTGGGGATTGCCATTATCTCAGGCCAGTCTATCTGGAAATCTCCATCAGCCCACACTTTCTCAGACTCTCTTACTCTCAAACTGTCTGTGGTTTCTTCACTCTTTTGCTGGGGTCTGAAAAGTTAGGGGTATTGGGTGCCTTCTCAGATATCTAAATTGCGTTGGTCAGGATTGCATTCTCTCCAAATCTCTCAACTTTCTTCTTTTCTACTGCTTCTTCCTTTCTAGTGGAACCCTTTCTTATATCCTCTGTCCTCACCATACTATGCTTGTAGTAAAACTCAATGGTCCAAATTGGCTTTTGGTATGTGAAAGAGGGGTTTGGGAATTACATAGAACTCTTTTTTCTCTCAGCAAAGTCTGCTTTCGAGACTATTGTCTTTCTTTGGATTTAAACACTTCCTTTTCCTTTATATACCAACAGTCCTGTTCATCCCCAACACAATAGACACCTTTAACTGAATGGGAAAGGTCACACAAAAGGAAGGTCAAAAAAAAAAAAAATGTTTCAAACCTATATTACTTCCATTGCAAATCTATGGGGGTTTGCTGAGTACATACTCTGTTCTTCCACTTCCCATTCTCCCTTCAAAGACATGATTATGTTTATAGTTCTGGTAGTCTGGAAGACATTTTGAGAATTCTATTTTTCTTCCTCCACACACAGTGATGGGAATTGGGGAAGACACTGTATATTGGCTTGTTCAGTACTAATTGCAATCTCCTTCTAGTCTACCTTCCTATACTATTACAGGTTGGAAGGCAAAAGTTGGACATATGCATTTCCCATACTTCCTTATAGTTAGGATTTTGTGTGTGACCTAGGTTCTATACTCTTCTTCTCCCTCAGTGAGAAACTTAGAAGTGGAAATGAGTAACTTTAGATAGTGACTGCACACTCAGTGACCCAGGCTCTTCCAATTAACATGATAAAAAAAAGCATTAAAAGCATTTTGGTTTTCCTGGGGTAGCTATGGAAGCATTTTTTGCCATCCAGTCCAGAACATCCTGATGCTTCTAAGAACAATCACATGGTGTAGTTGCAAAATCCTTCTGGATATGTTGTATTTGGCTGATTTATTCTTCGTTGTGCAGTCTCTGAGCCTAGTTCTGTTCACAGATCCTGTGAATTACTTACTCTTTAATATATATATGAATTGTTGTTGTTGTTACGTGCCATCGAGTTGGACCTGACTCATAGTGACCCCTCTTTGTTTCCAAGGCAGTATCACTATGGAAGTAGATTGCCCCATTTTCCTTCTGAGGAGAGGCTGGTGGCTTTGAACTGCCAGCCTTCTGGTTAGCAGAAGTGCCTTAGGCACTATGCAACCAGAGCTCCCAATATATATATATATATATATATATATATTACTTACCCTTTTATATATATATATATATATATATATATATATATCCTTTTCCACATAGACCAACTTCTGTGGAGTCTGTTCTCTGTAATTGAGAATCCTGACCAATGCAAGAATCCTCTCCATATTACCATCCATCCTAGTTCTCTAGTGCTGCTATAACAAAAACACCATAAGTATGTAGCTTTAACAAACAGAAATTTATTCTTTTACAGTTTAGGAGGCTAGAAATCCGAGTTCAGAGTGCTGGCTCTAGGGGCTGAATGAAGGCCCCTCAACCTTGGGCTTCAGCCCTGCCTCTTATTCTAGGCCCATTCAAACTAGATGCTTTTTCTAACTCATGCACCTATCTGCTGGCTGTTGAGGCTGACAAAGCCAAGGTCAGCAGGTAAAATGGCACAATCCCAAGATCAGCAGGCAACATGGTAGGCCACTGGATCAAGTCCAGGAACAATATCAGATCAGCAAGAACACAACCCAAAATATGCCAGAAAGCTAGAGACCTTTCCCAAAACTTTTCCATATATATTGGAAACAGGCCTTAACTCAAAGGTAACTCCCCTTCAACTACTTAGCTGCTCACAGAAGATTCTACCATGGAGGTGATTATAATCTAATCATGGGGAATAACTATATCCACCTGCCAAGCAACTCAAAAAATGAGAGCCCAGCCAAGTTGACACACACCCTTACCTACCACACCCCTGTTTCCCCTTCCTCTTATAACATAAACAGAAGTGTTGTTGTTGTTAGGTTCTGTCAAGTCCACTCTGACTCAAAGCAACCCTATATACAACAGAACGAAACACTGCCTGTTCCTGTACCATCTGCATAATCCTCACTGTACTCGAGCCCATCATTGCAGCCACTGTGTCAATCCATCTTGTTGATGGTCTCCCACTTTTTCACTGACCCTCTACTAACAGAAGTGTAGTCACATTTACAGAATTCACATAACTTACTATAAGAAATATTGCAAAACCAGAAGGATTTCTGTCTTAGTCAAGGGAATCTTGGTTTTAAATATAAGATACAGCTATCTTTGGCCTAAAAGGAGTATTTATTATAAGGATACTAAGGAATGTCTGGTGCTCTGGGAATTGGAAAAATCTCAGGAGCCAAAGGAAGTCTCTCTCTTTCCCTCTCTTTTTTATGCTCTCCATGCACAGTTGCTGAATTTATATTACTTAAGTTTCAGCCACAAATACAGACCATTTCTTGGTAACATTCCAAATTCTTGAAAGAAAGAATTTGGCCTAGCAAGGGTCAAGTTTCCCTTCCCAGTCAGCATGACCAGAGAGTGAAGTCTTGAGGTAAAAATATAACTATGGAGTAGAGGGGGAGTATTCAGAAATTAGGATAAGATAGCAGACATCACAAACTCTTATACTTTCACACACCTGAGTTTAGAAAACTTCCATTCCCAGAGCTCAATCATGCTTGACTGGTAGTCAGGGATCTATAGGACAACTCAATAAAGTTCAAAGCTTCTAAAGACTTTGTAAAGCCTCACTGGGTGAGGAAATATGGATAAACCACTAGAGAACAGCAGGTTTGCTCTTCATGGTTGTGGTAGGCATTATCCTGACTTCTATTGAGCTTTGCCCATTCACTCCACCTTCTCCAAGACTGTTACTACTAAGTGCCCATGACACGTAGTTTGTGTAGGAGGAAGTCCATACCCATGTTGAAGACATTGTAGGATGAATTGCTCAGATTTTCCGTTCCCAGAAATGGTAACAAAGATCTCAAATATGCTATGATGGACTTCATTTTAAATCCTTACAACTTGTAAGAAAGCAACAGAAAGCTCCAGTCCAACATATAACTAGTTTTATCCAACTGAAACTCTCCCCAGACAACTCAGTGGTAGAGTTCAGTTCCCACTAGGACTAGGATTTACTAATTTTAACTAGTGGTTCTGAAAAGTTCCTGAGTGAGACTAGGGCTCATCCATGTACCACTAAGTACCACAGAAACAAAATGGAGCTTTGCCTATTGTCTTTGAATTTTGCCTAAAGCCTCAAAGCCGTGGGCAGTAAGTACACAAAACTAAAGAAAAAAAAAAAAAGGAAAAACAGTCCAGTAATTACTACTCCATGCAGATGACATAAGACTAGAAATTTGAAAATGGATTTTGTGAAGAGACTACATAAGAGTAGAGAGAGGTCCTTGATATTGCCTCTCCAAGAGACACACTCAGAGGGAATGGGCAAGTTGGCACTTAGGAAAGATAGTTATCTTACTCTCTATCTGGTTAGTTGCAAAGCTTTCCAAGCTCATAGGTCCAACCTCTGCTGTTCTATATAGCAGACTTGATATTCTGGGAGACCCTCCTACATCAGAAAAACAACTAGATATTGCATGAAACAAAATTTTTATTACACTCCTGGACTCAAATGAAATAAGAGAAAGAAACTGAGAGGTGGGAACAAAAACAAACTAGAACAACAAAACCCTTGATATGAAACCAGAGCTACAAGTGTGGTACATACTTGAAAGAAATAATTTCTCTGAGGGGTGGGCACTAACACTGGTCCGGAAACAGAATCTTGGGTTGGAAAGCAGGCTAGAGTCCAGGAATAAGCAGGGCACAAGGAGATTGGGGTACCCTGATAAGGGTCACAAATAGTCACAGAGTCAAGGGCTCTAGAAGAACTCTAAGGGTACAGGGACAAATTATAACAACATTGACAGTAAGAGATATTTCCACCTTGTCCCTAATCCTTCCTCCCTGGCTCCACACAGAGAAGGAAGAGAAAACCAGAGAAAGAGAGTGAAGGGAGAGGAGAAAGAGAACAAGATAAAGAAAAGACCACACTTACCTTCCATCCTGAGGATACTGGAGCTGTGGTTTAGGCCTGATATGGAGGGAAGGAGAAGATTTAACTTGACAGGACTTTAATATTGGTCCTGAAAATGGCTGGAATGCTATGGGTGAAGAAAAGAGAGCTAACAGAGTATGTTTGCAGGCAATAATGGGAGGAGAATAAACTGAGTCCTATATACTCAATAAACAAGCTATTTACTCTCACTCAGACATCAGGCAGCCTGATTCTGCATCGTAGTTGTCTCCCATGGTTGTACATAAACTTTGGAGAGATTCCATGAGGAAGTCTTGAAACTTCACCTGGACAGGAACTAAGGAAATCTGGACTTCACACAACAAATTTAAAGCGAATCTCATGGTTCATTTCAATGTATACTTGTAAGTGTTGTTAGTTGCTGTAGAGCCAGCTTCAACTCAAGACCACCTCAACTACAACAGAACAAAACATTATCCAGTCTTGCACTATCTTCCCCATCATTGGTATGCACAAATCCATTGTTGTGGACACTGCATTTTGAGTGTCTTCTAATCTAGGAGACTCGTCTTCTAGCACTACATAGGACAATATTCTGTTGTGATGCATAGGGTTTTCATCAGCTAATTTTCACAAGTGGAACACTGACCTTTCTTCCTAGTCTGTTTTAGTTTGGAAGCTCCACTGAAACCTGTACACCATGGGTGGCCCTACTGGTATTTGAAATACCGAAGCATAGTTTCCAGAATCATAACAACACACAAGGCACCACAGCATGACAAGCTGTTGTATACAACATACAAGTATGTTGTATACTTGTAAATATCATAGTCCAAATCATACCCATGGGAAACCCAAATCATATTCACAGGAAACATACTTAATGAAATATCTGATGTAACCCAGTTAATAAAAAACTTCCCTTGTATCTTTATCATAAAGAAAGTGACTCCACTATATTCCCTCTATCTCTGGAGGTTTTTGCCTTTATTGAGAAAATAATGCCAATTTGAACTTCAGTACTTTGGAAGCACTGAGCAAAAACATGAAAAGTAAGTGAGGGGTTCAAAAGAACAATGAAGTGGCTGAAATCAAGTTGTAAAATTCAGGAGAGTGAAACATTGATTTTGTTACATTTGTGTGATCACAGTCAATTCCAGTCAATATTTAAAAGCAGGATAAAACTTCAGATTAATGTGGATGAAAGGGATGAAAACCATCACAGGTCAGTGGGCCTCATAATGTCACATAGTGATGTGCCATAAACACTACATTTTCTTTGTAGAATTAGATGCTAGATCCAGAGGATGTTTTACTTCTCTAGGTTCATTCTGACTAACTCCATTTTCTTAGCTACTGATCCTAGATAAAATTCCTCTTACAAATAGTTAACATTTCAAAGACAAGTATTTATCCTGAAGTTATTATTCCATGTGAGTTGCATATTCACATCTAAATTATCACAAAATTTATTTTCCTAAGGTTTTAAATAATGAGGCTGAAGGGCTTTACTAGTCCCTCAGCCATTCAGAAAAATAGGTGGGGACTGGCTGACAGAAAGAATTCCTCTGACCTTCATTAGAAGCAGTTAAGTTTTGGTGGATTCTGCCCTCTTGATAAAGGTGTGCAACAGTGATGTCAGCCTTCCATAGGTGGCTTATATTTATATAACACCCAGCAGTGTTCAAAAAGGAGCTCTGGTGGTATAGTCCCTAAGGCAATTGACTGCTAACCAGAAGGTTGGCAGTTCAAATCCACCAGCTGCTCCATAAAGATTTACTGCCTTGGAAACCTAATGGGGTCACTATGAGTCAGATTGACTTGATGGTAGTGGGTTTAGTTTTTTCCTTTGGAGTGTTCAAAGGGCTTCACTAAAGGTACAACAGTTAAAGCTTTGGATCAACTGAGGAGCCCTGGCTCCTAGTCTTCTAAAGATTAGTTTGTGGCCTCTAGCCAAGTTGTTCCATCTCTTTGAGTTTCACTCTCCTCATTTATAAAATAAGACACTGCATAAACCATCTCAATATTCTTTCCCAAACTAAGATTCCATGGTTTTGCCCTCTTAGCAACCAACGTGGCCTCTCTGACAGAGAGCAGTGAAACTTGGTAACCTGAAGAAATGTTTATGGACTAATATAATGGTAAAGGGAGTTTTGGTGGCGTTGTACCTTAGGCATTTGACTGCTAACCGGAAGGCCAGTCGTTCAAACCCATCAGCCACTCCTCAGAAGGAAGGTTAGGCAGTCTACTTCTGTAGAGATACAGCCCTGAAACCCAAGGAGGGGTTGCTATGAGTCGAAATCGACTCAATGGCAGTGAGTTTGATTTTATTATGGTTAAGGAACAAATGGTTAAGCATTCACCTATTAATTGAAAGGTTGGCAGTTTGAACTCACTCACAGGTGCCTCAGAAGAATGGCCTGGTGATTTCCTGGCAATCTACTTCCAAAAGATCACAGCCTTGAAAATCCTAGGGAGCAGTTCTACCCTGCCCACATAGGGGCTCTGTGAGTTGAAACTGACACCATAGCAATTTGGCTTTTTTTTTTTTTTTAATTGTTAAAGATGACATACAAGTTGTTCAGACAAAGTAAAAAGAAAATCACTTTTTCAAATACTCTTCATGATGTGTATGTAATTTACTTCCTAAAAAAAGACACTGCTGGTGTGAGTCCAAACCTGACATAGCAGCACACAATGCATCTGGCTATTTTAAATTGCTAAGAAGTTTAGTGGCAAGTGCTTTTCCGCATCTCCTTTTTAAAAATTATTACACAGCTTTGGTTGTAAAGAAAAGATGAGGGGTGGAGCTTTGGTAATCCTTTCAAGGATTCATTTTTACTTCGGCAAATGGATAGTCCTCCAGAGGAGAAAGAGATTTTTTTCAATCATGTAGTTTTCCAGGAACAGGAAATTCATAGCAAAACGTTTCCCTTTGTTTTGAGGTAGACACAACACCACAATACCCAAGGGCCCATCTGGAGAAAGTCATCTATAGATCTTTCTGTTTCAGCCACCAATCCTTTCCATACTGTTTATATAAAACATACATATGCCTAAATTCACACACATAGGAAATTTAAATGCAAGTATCTTTCTTGATACTTATTATATGCATATTTAAAACCAAGTTTATATAAAAACTAGTATACAAAAATTATGATCTTGTTCAAGTTACTCTAATAAGGTAGCTCAGTGATTGCCAGTCAGGGTCCTGTGACACTTTGGTATGTCAAATAAAGCTTCCTGAATGTACTAACAACTTTAAACAATGTAAAATTTATTTTTGTTACATTTAAGTATGAATGCTATTATTATGATGCTTACCAGGGACAGCCAGAACAGGTAAGGGGAGAGGCCAGGCAGGAAGCAGAGCAGTTGAAACAGTTAAGGGACACAGACTTGTCTGTCCATTTGTCCTACTGTGGTGGCTTGCATGTCACTGTGAGGCTGGAGGCTATGCCACTGGTGTTTCAAATGCCAATAGGGTTACAAATGGTGGACAGGTTTTAGTGGAGCTTCCAAACTAAGACAGACTTGGAAGAAGGAAGAGGCCATCCACTTCTCCAAAAATTGCCCAATGAAAACCTTATGAATACCAGTGAAACATTTTTTGATATTTTACTGGAAAACTTTACAAATAGCCCTGAAACATTGTTAGATACAGTGACGGAAGATGAGCCCCTCAGGTTGGAAGGCACTCAAAATATGACTGGGAAAGATGTCTCCTCAGAGCAAAACCAACCTTAATGATGTGGATAGAGTAGAGTTTTCAAGACATCCATTTGCTGATGTGACATAATTCAAAATGAGAAGAAACACCTGCAAAAAATTGGAACATGACATGTACAGAGTATGAATCTAGGAAAATTGGATGTCATAAAAAATGAAATGTCAATAAACATTGATATCCTAGGCATTAGTGAGCTGAAATGGACTGGTTTCGGACATTTTGAATCAGACAACCATATGATCTACTATGCTGGGAACAACAAACTGAAGAAGAGATGCGTGGCATTCATCATCACAAAGAATGTTTCAAGATCCATCCTGAAGTGCAATGCTGTCAGCGATAGGATAATATCTATATGCCTATAAGCAAGGCCAGTTAACACTACTATTATTCAAATTTATGCACCAACCACCAAAGCCAAAGATGAGAAAATTGAAGATTTTTACCAACTTCTGCAGTCTGAAATTGAGTGAACATACAATCAAGATGGGCTGATTATCACTGGTGATTGGAATGCAAAAGAAACAAAGAAGAATCACCAGTTGTTGGAAAATTTGGTCTTGGTGATAGAAATAATGCTGGAGATCACACGATAGAATTTTGCAAGACCAACAACTTATTCACTGCAAATACCGTTTTTCAACAACACAAATGGTGGGTATACATATGGACTTCACCATATGGAGTACACAGGAATCAGATTGACTACATCTGTGGCAAGAGGTGATGGAAAAGCTCAATATCTTCAGCCAGAACAAGGCCAAGAGCTAATTGTGGAACAGACCATCAACTGCTCATATGCAAGTTTAAGTTGAAGTTGAGGACAATTAAAACAAGTCCACAAAAGTCAAAATATGACCTTGAGTATATCACTCCTGAATTTAGAGACCATCTAAAGAATAGATGTGACACATTGAAAACCAGTGACCAAAAGCCAGAGGAATTATGGGATGAAATCAAGAACATAATCCATGAAGAAAGTAAAAGGTCATTAAAAAGACAGGAAAGAAAGAAAAGACCAAACTGGATGTCAGAAGAGACTCTGAAACTTGCCTGTTTTGGTTACCTAGTGCTGCTCTAACAGAAGATACTACAAATGGGATGGCTTGAACAAACAGGAGTGTTGTGGTTACCTACTACTGCTCTGACAGGAAATATACCACAAATGAGATGGCCTTAATAAAACAGTTGAACAGAAGATTTAAAAGAGCAGCTTGAGAAGACAAAGTCAATTAATATAATGAAATGTGCAAAGACTTAGAATTAGAAAACCAAATGGAAGAACACATCTAGTTTCTCAAGCTGAGAGAACTGAAGAAAAAATTTAAGCCTTGTGTTGCACTATTGAAAGGCTCTATGGGCAAAATATTGAGATGCAGGAAACATCAAAAGAAGATGAAGGAATACACATAGACACTGTACCAAAAAGAATTGGTCAATGTTCACTCATTTCAGGAGGTGGCATATGATCAAGAACCAATGGTATTGAAGGAAGAAGTCAAAGTTGCACTGAAGGAATTGGAAAAAAAGTAGGCTCCAGAAATTGACATAATACTCATTGAGATGTTTCAATAAAGGGTTGCCACATTGGAGGCACTCACTGGGCTATGCCAAGAGATTGGGAAGACAGCTACACAGCCAACTGATTGGAAGAGATCCATATTTGTACCCATTCCAAAGAAAGGTGATCCCACAGAATGTGAGAATTATTGAACAATATCATTAATGTCACACACAAGTAAAATCTTACTGAAGATAATTCAAAAACCGTTGCAGCAGTATATTGACAGAGAGCTTTCAGAAAGCAAGCTGGATTCAGAAGAGGGTGTGGAAGAAGGGGTATCATTGCTGATGTCTAATGGATCCTGGCTGAAAACAAAGAATACCAAAAAGATGTTTGCTTGTGTTTTATTGACTACGCAAAAACATTTGATTGTGTGGATCATAACAAATTATGGATAACATTGAGAAGAATGGGAATTCCAGGACACTTAATTGTACTCATGAGGAACCTGCACATAGACCAGGAGGCTATCATTCAAACAGAACAA
>NW_006921954.1:1058203-1072945 GCF_000298275.1 Orycteropus afer afer | reverse complement strand
GGAGTGGGCAGTGTTTCATTCTGCTGTACACAAGGTCACTATGAGTCAGAGACAACTCAACGGCACCTAACAACAACAACAACGACAGACATACCATAGAGCTGAATGGGCAGAAACAGCACCATGTAGAACATGAAGACAACCTGCTGTGACATCAGAGGCTGTGATGATATCAAAAGAGTGTTTACTAGAGCAAGTGATAATTCAGCCTTTCAAGATTTTCCTATTCAACAGAGCAAAGTGATAAAACACAATCAATATGAACTGTTATATCACAGGAATGACTGTTGTATATTGTTGCTGACTTGTTAAATTTTTGTTTCTCCTCATGTACTGACAAAAATTCTAACACTTGTATGTTGTAAACACCAGAAGGATGTGACCCACCATTGTAAGAAAACATTTTAGGTTTGGTCCTGATTTCCCTGTAGTGCCCAAATGTCAAACCCTCATTCTCCTATGTGTTTCCTGAGGCTGTTGGAAATCGTATTATTTTATGATCTATGGCGGCCACAGAATAAGGTTCTTCCAGGTAGGGGCTGAAGGAGCTCTGGTGGTGCAACACCTAAGGTATGTTACTACTAAATAAAAGGTTGGCAGTTCAAACCCATCAGCTGCTCCTCGAAAGAAAGTAAAGATTTACTGCCTTGGAAACCCACTGAGAGTAGGAATCAGCTCAATGGCAGTGGTTTTGGTCTTTTCTTCCTTTCCTGTCTTTTTAATGACTTTTTGCTTTTTTTTTTTTTTTTTTTTTGGAGGGAGGGGCTGATGGTCTCTGAAGGAGTAGACATTCCCAGTAATCATCATTCAAGGAAAAAAGGTCCCTGGCTGAGGAAAAATAAATAAATAAATAAAAAGCCTGAAATAGGTAGGAAGGGAACTCTTACCTCTCTAGGATTGTACCTGAGGCCACCACCATGTGTTGAAGATGATTACTTCCGATGGAGGTAGAAACAGAGCAGTGACGTATCCCAACATTACAAGCTGAATGTTGTAAACGAGATCATCTATTTTTATATTGCCCTTAATATTTATCTCCCTTTCGTTATCCCAAGGAGCTCTGGTGGCATAGTAGTTAAAATATTTGGCTGCGAACCAAAAGGTCAGTGGTTCAAACTCACCAGCTGCTGTGTGCAGGTGAATGATGAGGTAGTCTGCTTCCATAAAGATGTATAGCTTTGGGAACCCTATGGGGCAGTTCTACTCTGTCCTATAGGGTCCTCATGAGCCAGAATTGACTTGATGGTGGTCGGTTGGATTTGATTTTTGTTATACCAAATTTTTTGGTACCTAAAAATTCATTTAATAGCTTCAGTTTGGTCACAGCCAAGCTGTATACTTTGAAAATTTAAAAAGACAGCAGACCACCCTTGAGCCTGAGCATTATGAGAAGAGGAGTACCCCAGATCTTAATGTGGCAGCAGCATAAAAAGTAAGAAATACCTAAGGGGAAGGGGAATCCTGGGAACAGTTTTTGGCCATGACACTTGACGTTCCCTTCCAAGGTCCATATTCATTTTTCATTGCCAACTCTTGATAGATACAGTTTTGATTGTACCAAGGGATCCTGTAGGCTCCTTTACACTCATAAACAGGAGGACAGGGGGTGGGTTTGTAAATTTGAACATTATAGGAAGGTCAGGACCAAACCTAAAATGTTATCTCAACAATGATTGACAAACCTTCAGAATGATATTGATAGAGATTAAATTTCAGAAGGAACATTAACTCATTCACATTACATTTTGACAATTACTTTTAGGACATTAATTAGTACTTGCATCTGGAAGTCATATTTATACAATTTTTAGCTTTTAAATAATGGAGGGCTTGTAAATGGGACAAATACTAGGATCTCCTAATTCGAGAATATTAAGCTCCTCAGCCTAATTATTTCAAGTGCCTGCAGTGTTACTTGTGAAACAAGCTTGTTTTAATTCCTAAAACCAAGCTGAAGTTTAAACCCAGTAGGATTTACGTTGATAGAGACAAGAGGGGAAGCCAAAGTGAAGTAGAAGAATGAGATGGGAATCCAGATTACAAATTCACTTTTAAAAACCAACAAGGGTTTTGCCTATAATCCAGAAAACCACTTCAATTCTTTGTCTATTAGGACTGTGGCATGAAGCATTTAAGAGATTTAGGTCAGGCCAAGACTTAAACTTCTAGAAAACCACAAACTCACATGTTGATCTATAAATTCTTTTGTCCTTAATAAATCTAAAACAACAATCCTGTCAACAGGAGACAAAAGTAACTATTACAGTGTTTTAGTCCAAGATATCTTTCTTGATGCCTATAATGTTATTTGACTAAGGATAATCTCTTCTATGTAAGGAATAGATTGATAATAAAAATCTATGCAATTAATTTCTGTATATTATTAGTTCTTCAATTGTGATATTTACTCTAAAATAAAAGGTGGGACCTTTGCTCCCCCTACAAAATTATCTCCAAAATATAAAAAGATTACAATTTAAAAGACCAATAACTTTAAAAAAAAAAAACATAAAATGTCATAATATAAAAATGTTAACTACCAATATTCAAAATGACTCAAAAACATTGCAAATATCATTAATAATAATGCTGTCCTATGTCAAGTATAGGGCATGTATACCCATTCCTCACTTATCAGCATGGTTAGGTTCCAAAGACCAAGTCATAATGAAAAAATTTGGTATTATGTAAAAAAGGAGGATGACTTCATCATTTCAAAGCTGTGAAATTAAATCAATACATAACTTCCAAATTTCATCATTACATAACTACCAAATCACTGAGAATCATGGTCCAACCAAGTTCACACATAACCTTAATGATCATAACAACAACAACAACAAAAAGTGGAGCTCTGGTGGCATAGTGCCTAAGGCATTTGACTGCTAATTAAAAGACCGACGGTTCAAACCCACTAGCCACTCCTTGGAAGGAAGGTTGGGCAATCTACTTCCGTAGAGATACCGCCTTGCCTCCCATCTCAGCATTCATTATTGCCAGATGTACATCATTATTGTGCAAAATAGTCAGATAATAGATTTTTAAAATAGGGTTATAAATGCAAAATGTCAAATTACAAAATAGTCAATGAGTGAGGAATAGGTGTATTTTGAGGTTATTTTCCCTACTAATAACAATGGATTTGTATTGACCTAGCTACATACTGGGAGCTCTGGTAGCATAGTGCCTAAGGCACTTGACTGCTAACCAGAAAGCTGGCGGTTCAAACCCACCAGCCACTCCTCAGAAGGAAGGTTGGGCATTCCTACTTCCGTAGTGATACTGCCTTGGAAACCCAGGGAGGGGTCGCTATGAGTCGGGGCCGATTCGATGGCAAATAACAACAACAAGCTACATACTTTCCTCAAAGTACGATTGGTTTGTACTTAACCCCTAAGCAAAAGGTTCAGGCCCACCCAGCAGCGCTGTGGAAGAAAGACCTGGCAATCTGCTTCTGTAAAGAGTAAAACCAAGAAAACCCTATGGAGCAGTTCTCTGTGACACATGGAGTGATCACGAGTTGGGACTGACTTGACAGCATCTAACAATAACACATACTTTTTAAAAGCCCTTCATGAGCCACAACACAACTTTTAAAGATGATTAAGGAGCTCTGGTGGTGTAGTGGTTAAGGCATTTGGCTGCTAACCAAATGGTCAGTGGTTCGGACCCACAAGCCGCTCCAAGGAAAAAAAGGTGAGGCAGTCTGCTTCTGTAAAGATTTACAGCGTGGGAAACCCAGTGAGGGTCGCTATCACTCAGAATCGACTTGATGGCAGTGAGTTTTGGTTTTGGCCAGGATAGGATCAGTAGACAGATGACCTTAGCTGGGTGAAGCAGGAATTGAATCTGTGGTTATGGCCCCATTAGCTTGAAGATTGGCCAAATGAGTTCAGCCAGCAAGGCTTACCTGTGTTGATTGAAGTAAGCAGGGGTGGAGCAAGCCAGCCTCACTCTGTGACCATCACTCCCACTGAAGCACTTGGCATCATTCTTACCTTAATTTGTGTTCATGCATAATTGGTTGGCAGATGATAATAGTTTTCTTTCTCCTTGAAGTGTAAATGGCATATCCATTGATAAAGTGGGTGAATGGGCTAGCAAACAGAAATTTAAGGACTAAAGCTCATTTGTTATCACAGCTGGAAGGAATTGAGTCCAACATCAATACTCTACAGATGAGAAAACTGCAGAATACAAAGGTTAAGTTCCTTGCCCAAGGTCACACAGTTATTGAGTGTTGAAGCTGAGACTAGAATTACATCTTCCGTTCCCAAACTGGTCTCCGTGGTGAAGACTTCTGGACTTCATACTGGTATGTGGAGCAAACGAGTTGCCTGGGTAGGAAGAAAAAAAGCTTTGATCCCCAAATGGTTCAAAACCTCTTTTAAAAAGTGATTTTGTTGGCAAGACTGGAGTTTTGCTTTGGCAAGGCTCTGTTGTCCGATCTCCACACAAATCATAACTGTGGAGGAGGGAGCTGAGCACTCTGGCTGCCTGGAGGGTCAATGCCTGGGCAGGCACTAGGAGAGTTTCTGAGGTTCAGACCACTGGCAAATTACAGAAACACCCAGGACTGGGATTCAGAATCCCTGACCACTGGTGAGGTTCATGCACCAGATGCAGTGCTGTATTAAGGTCCTGGAGGCCAACACAGTGATGGGCCTTAAGTCTTTAAGATGCTGAATTGAGGGGAAGCAGTGGAGGTCTTATGACTGGAGGCTGGAGCACTCACTGAAGTGGTAGTAGGGCATTCAGCAGGTCTGGAGCAGTGCTTTACCAACCAGTAGGATTTCAATATTTAAAAGCCAGTACAACTACAGCAGCAAATGCAATCCTTCTTCAGATGAAATACTCTTCATGAGATAGATATTCAATTTATAAATTTCCCTGGAAGTAAACTCAATATAATATGTTGCTGCATGAATTGTCACCTGAAGTATGGGAAGGGCCTAGTGGATGTGAGATGCAGGGGAAATCATATTATATAGGCCCCAAATCTTGAGCCCTGATGATACAACAGTTAAGTAGTGGGGCATTCAACAGTGTTCTGAGTGGCAGTCAGTAATGCTGAGTTAAGCACATGGCTATTAACTCAAAGACTGGCCATTTGAATCCACCCACTGCTGTGTAGGCATTCTGCTTCCATAAAAATTAAAGCCAAGAAAATTCTATGGGGTAGTCACTGAGTCAAAATTGACGTGATGACACCCAAGAACAACAGGCTCCAAATCCACCTAATCTCCCACTTGGAGAGAGTCCCACATCTCTCTTCACCACCCCCCTTCTACCCTTCCTCACTCCTAATCCTTCAATGTACACACATATGTCAATACACACACACACATGCATGCATGGCTGCTTGTGTGCATATACACCTGAGAAAAAAATAAGCATCACAAGCAGTTTTGAAAAGAAAGTCACAAAAAGACATGAGCCTATAAGTTTATGTGTACAAGGGCCCTTGGCTTATATATGAACCTCTTTGTCCTCCTCTCTTCAGCTACATGTTCCCCTACCCCCAATAGTTTTGGGCCTGAGGAATGTCTGGTTCCATCAGATAATCTTGTCCAGTCAGGGCCAATCAGTGAAGTCAAAGGACATTGTGGTTGTTAGGTGCTGTTAAATAGCTTCTGACTCATAGTGACCCTGTGTGTAACAGAAAGAAACACTGCCCAGTACTGCGTCATCTTTACAATCTTTGTTATGCTTGAGCCCATCCTTACAGCCATTGTGTCAATTCATCTCATTAAGAGTCTTCCCCTTTTTCGCTGACCCTCTACTTTACCAAGTATGATATGTTCCTCCAGGGACTGGTCCCTTCTGACAATATGACCAAAGTATGAGAGACATTATCTGGTAAAATATGCTTTGGCCTGCATTTGCTAGAAGACCTCTTTGGACTTACCCAGAACTCACCCAATCACTGAATCTTTTTTCATTTAGATTTTGTGTTTCCTGGACAGAATCCAAGAGGAAGATATAGTTGGGTTAAATAAGTTCACTGTGTTCTGAGTGGCAGACAGTAATCCCTAGCCCCAGAAAAGGACCTGTTTTTCAGGGTGGTGTGATCAGTATTAGGCAAGACTCTTGCAAGCCATCTTTTACAAGGAGGCCAGCAAGATCACAGAAGGCAATACTCAGTTTGCTCAAAGACAAGCTGTTTCCTAATCAAGTTTTCTTATACTCAGAACTATGGAACCATTTTCAAAGGTATTATTCTCGGCAGGTTTCCAGTAATTCAGCATTTCCAGACTTATCCAAATGGCTTCTGAAATATTTGCTGTTGGTTGAGAGCAGCTTTCAGGATGAGGTAATTAAAAGAAACCTATCAATTTGAGATTTTTTTTTTTTCCGTTGAGTAAATAATGTTGACATACTGTTCAAATAAACCCACAATTTACTGCAATCTGTTTTTAGACAAACCCTCCACTTTAACCTCCAAATGGGAAAAACGAAGAGACTTTCCTCTTCTCATTTAATCAAGAACATATGTTCAAAGATAATACCGGAGGCTTATTCTGGGAAGCGTTCTGCTCTTCCTCTGACAGCGATGCAGTGAGCTCACAAGGCAGCCTCGACACATAATGAAAGCAAACGCCACCATAAATCTCCTGCACGAAGGAGGTCACTTCAGAAAAATCACCCGCTGCTCAAATAAGTTCCAGCTATGCTGAGACACACTGGGGAAAAGAGCCAACTGTGATCAACATCAGCAGGTATGCACCAAATGCAGGCCAACCTAGGCCACTCCAAGAGAAAGGGAGGGTATGGATGAAGCAGGTGTGTGTATGTGTGTACACACTACATACCCCCCACACACACATGTTCTGGCTGAGAGAAAACCAGCAACTTCACCACGGAAGTAGTTGCCTTTCCCCTCAGGAGATCTTGGGAGGGACCAATTTTCATTAAACCTAAGAGCACATACAGTGGCAGGAGGCCAAAACAGTCCACAAAATTGAAGCTTTTAAAAACATCTGTTAGGGGCTTTGAGATCCTAAGGAAGGAGAGAGAACAAGGACTCTGAGAGCCCCATGCCTTTCATTTCCAGACTGTGAGTCATAAAAAGGGTGCGTAAATCCCGATCATCAGAATACACTGACCCGAGTCAGGGTTTACTAACACCTGAAGTATATTTCATGGGAATTAGATTCAAATATTGCTTGATCATGAAGCTTGAAAGGTTTTTTTTTTTTTTTTTCTCATCTCAGGAGGTAAGGAGGCCTCTGGAACTTGGAATGGAGTTTTCTGACAGCGAAGGTTTATTGTAGTGTAAAAGAAATTATGGAGATTTCCCTGCCAGGCATAAGGATGTGATCACTATAGGCACCTGTGAGTCCAAGCAGGTTACCCTTGAATATCCGTTTAAACACCAAATTATGGACTATTAGGCCACTGCTTCAAGGCTTCCACAAATGTGAAACCTTGACAAATTCCCAAATAAAAGCCATAAAACCAATCATTTTTTAAACCTGCATGAGTGACACCAGGAAAATTACAGCAGTGTGGCAGGCCACTGTGAAATAAAGCTGCCATAAAGAAGCTTATGATGCTGTCATGGAAAAGGCAATTAGAAGGTTACTTTCTCTCAGGTCTAAGATAGGTTCTTATTCTTCCTACAGCCTCCTGCCTTCCACCTCCCTCCTGCAAAATGGATCAATCTATAATAAGTAGTAGTTATATATCATAAGGCGGCAATTCCTTTTAGTTGTTCCACTATAAAAAAGCAACCAGATTTAGAACTTAACAGGAACCAGTATCGCCTGCCCCCGAGAACCGGCAGAAAGTCTGTGTGTGTCATTCAGCCAGCATGGAGTCTGGGTTTTTTTAAAAGCTTTAATTTGAAGGGATAAAAAACCTAGGCGTTAAGCAATTTGGCTGTGGATAGTTAATGCATCAGCCATGCTACAGAATTGGAGCCCTTTATTTGAAATGAGAAACTGAAAACTTGCATGCTCTGTCGGCAAGGTGTAAGTAAATGTAGAGTGGTAAGCAGAAATCAGCTGAGAACCTGCAGAAAATACCATTAGCAGGACTAATGACATGTTCAGAGTCGCCTTAAATAAATGCTGTGGTGTCCTTTGCAGGTGTGTAAAACAGGTCTGGCTTTTAATTAGCAAAAGCCATGCTTCTCTGTGTTTATATGAGAATACCACTTCACAGAATGTCCTAGCAGGACCTACAAAAAGACCAGTAGGAAAGTGACTAGAAGGGTTGGGACTTGCCCAATGTAGGGTAAAGAATTTAACTTCACCTGAAGAATTTGGTCTTTGGTTCTTGAGAGATAACCTCTAAACTCTTGGAATTTTCTCGGTGATTAAAGTGTTTTTCATGAGGCTCCTAGACTACACCTGAGGGTTTAAGCTAATGAGGTAATGAGGTGGTGGATGGCCAGATCAGAAAGATCACCAAGTGACATAATTTAACCTGGTGGTGATGAGGGGCATGATTTAGTTAATCATGCCTATGCGATGAGACCCTAATAAAGGCAGACACAGAAGACTTTCTGGTTGGTGACAGACAACAGTACATGTGGCAGGGCACTACATCCATTTTTGGGACATGGAAGCTTCATGTTAGGAACCCTCCCAGACCTTGCCCTGTGTGTCTCTTCATTTGTATTATTTTTGCTGTATTAAAACTGTAATTTAAGTATAGTGTTTCCTGTGAGTTCTGTGAGTCATTTTAGCAAGTTATTGAAGCCAAGGGAGTAGTGGAAGCCAGTAAGTCAGAAGTGAGGGGACTGGGGACCCCTGTGCTGATGGCTGCTATAAAGCTGCCATAAACTCTACCCTCTTGAGAGGGTAGAATTGTTGTTATTGTTAGATGGCATCAAGTCAGTTTCAACTTGTAGCGACCCTATGTACAACGGAATGAAACACCTGCATCATCCTCACAATTCTTGCTATGCTTGAGTCCATTGTTGCAGCCACCATGTCAATCCATCTCATTGAGGGTCATCTTCTTTTTCACTGACCATCTACTTTACCAAGTATAAGGGGTAGAGAGAAACCTTGAATTTGTAGCTAGCAGGTCAGAAGTGATAATGTTGTGAGGACTCCAAGCTTTATAGCTGGTAATTGAGGTCTTGAGAAGACTTGGCAGTCTGAAGAACTGTGCCCTTTAACATGTGAGGTCTGACCTCATTCTGGGTAGTTAGGGTCAGATACCAGCATGTGCAGCTGGAATCAGAACAGAAGTGGAATTTGATTTAATTGATTCTTAGTTTGGTGTCAGATAGATGGAATTTGATTTTTTTCCATCCACTCCAGGGCACATAAGTCTTTAATGATAGCACCAAGCTTGGAACCCATTCTTTTGATCTCTAATTTCCACTCCAACACACATGTAGTAGGCAGAATAATGGCCCCCTAAAATATCTACATACAATCCCTGGCTCTGTGAGTGTTACCTTAGGTGGCAAAAAGGACTTTCCAATTTGATTAAGTTAAAGATCTTGAGATGGTAGTTTATCCTACTTATCTGGTTGGAGCCACTATAATTAAAGGTTTCTCAGAAGGGAAAGAGGGAGGCTGGAGTGTCAGAGTCAGAGAGGGATTGGAATGTGCCAAATTGCTGGCTTTGAAGAAGGAAGAATCAGCCAAGAACCAGGGAATATGGTCAGCCTCTGGACACTGGGAAAGACAAGGAAATGGATTCTCTCCTGGAGCCTCCAGAAGGAATGCAGTCATGCCAATACACTGATTTTAGCCCAGTGAGACCATTTCTGATTTCTTACCTCCAGAATGGTAAAAGAATAAGTTTGCATTGTTTTTAACCACTAAGCATCCAGTAATCTGTTATAGCAGTGTAGAAAACTAATACAACTATCTAGCTGAGGATTGTATCCCCTCCCCCCTTTTTTATTTAATCTAATCAAAGTAGCATCATCATCTCAGTGCTAGTCAGTCTTTATAAAAACAGAGAGGACAGGACTTGGTATTGCTGCTTTATCTCTAGACCAGAGGACACATGAGAACTCGTTACCCACATGCAGGCCTGACCTTGAGCATGGTTTGAAGTTGATTCAGTGGTGTAGCAAAGTGAGGTGTTTAGCAGGAGCAGTCTGCCCCATTAGAAATGAGTGCTTTTTCTTTGACATTATTAAGAATCCTTATAGTCGATTTTGTTATTGCTTTTAAATTCTCTAGGGACAATGCATCCTTTTATTTCCTGCTTCAGGGTGGACTGTTCCCACTACATTCCTCCTCCTTTGGTCTTTATGATATTGTTGTTAGGTGCCATGGAGTTGGCTCCAACTCATGGAAACCGTATGTACAACAGAACAAAACAGTGCTTTGCCCTGTGCCATCTTCACAATCTTTGCTATGCTTGAGTCCATTGTCACTATCAGTGTGTCAATCCATCTCATTAAAG
Organism: Orycteropus afer afer; assembly: GCF_000298275.1. Taxonomy (NCBI): domain Eukaryota; kingdom Metazoa; phylum Chordata; class Mammalia; order Tubulidentata; family Orycteropodidae; genus Orycteropus; species Orycteropus afer. The sequence continues at coordinate 1,062,565 of NW_006921954.1, read as the reverse complement.
GTTTCCCCTTTTTTCACTGACTCTCTACCATGCATGATGTCCTTCTCCAGAGACTGGTCCCTTCTGACCACATGATCAAAGTAGGTGAGATGAAGTTTGGACATTCTCGCTTCTAAGGAGCATTCTGGCTGTACTTTTCCGAGACAACTTTTTTCATTCTTCTGGCACTCTGTTGTGGTTTCAGTATTCTTCATCAACATCACTATTCAGAGGCATCAACTCTTTTTCAGGCTTCCTTATTCATTGTCCGGCTTTCATATGTATATGAGGCAGTTTAAAAGACCACTGCTTGGCTCAGGTGCACCTTAGTCTTCAAAGTGACATCTTTGCTCTTCAACACTTTAAAGAAGTATTTTGCAGCAAATTTGGGCAGTGCAATACAACATCTGATTTCTTGACTGCTGTTTCCATGAGTGTTGATTGTGGATCCAAGTAAAATGGAAAACTTCAATTTTATTTATCATGATGTTGCTTATTGGTCTAATTGTAAGGATTTTTGTTTTCTTTATTTTGAGGTGCAATCCATACTAAAGGCTATAGTAGTTGATGTTCATCAGTAAGTGCTTCAAGTCATTCTTAGTTTCAGCAAGCAAGGTTTGTTATCTGCAAATTGCAGGTTGTTGAGTCTTCCTCCAATCCTGATGCCAGATTCTTCTTTATATAATCCAGCTTCTCAGATTATTTGCTCAGCATAGAGATTGAATAAGCATGGTGAAACGATTCAAACCTGATGCGTACTCTTTTGGTCTTCTACACTCTGGACCAATAAGCAGCATCATGATAAATGGAGAAAATATTGAAGTTGTCAAAGACTTCATATTACCTAGTTCTACAATCAACACCAATGGAAGCAGCAGTCAAGATATCAGACGTCGTATAGCATTGGGTAAATCTACTGCAAAAAAACCCTCTTTCAAGTGCTGAAGAGCAAAGATATCTCCTTGAAGACTAAGGTGTGCCTGACACAATCCATGGTATTTTCAATCACCTCATATGCATGAAAGTGAGGATGACTTGAGGCACTTACTGATGAAGGTTGAAGAATACAGTCTGCAGTATGGATTATGTCTCAATATAAAGAAAACAAAAATCCTCACAACTGAACCAATGAGCAGCATCACCATAAATGGAGAGAAGATTGAGGTTGTGAAAGAATTCACATTGCTTGGTTCTACAATCAATGCCAACAGAAGCAGCAGTCAGGACATTAGACAACGTATAGCATTGGGAAAGTCAACTGTGAAGGAACTGTTTCAAGTGCTGAGGAGCAAGGATGTCTCCTTGAGGACTAAGGTGAGCCTGAGAGAAGCCATGATATTTCCAATTGCCTCATATGCATGTCAGAGCTGGACAATGAATAAGGAAGACTGAAAAAGAGTTGATGCTTTTGAGTTGTGGTGCTGGTGAAGAATGCTGAAAGTACCATGGATTGTTAAAAGAACTTACAGACCTGTCCTGGAGGAAGTGCACCCAAAATGCTCCTTGGAAGCGAGAATGGCCAGACTTTATCTCACCTATTTTGGTCATGTTGTCAGAAGGGACCATTCCTTGGAGAAGGATGTCATGCTTGGTAGGGTGGAGGGTCGACGAAAGAGGGGGAGGCCTTCAAAGAGGTGGATTGACACGGTGGCTGCAATGATGTGCTCAAGTATAGCAGGGATCGTGGAGCTGGCATGGGATTAGGCGGTGTTTCGTTCTGCTGTGCATGGAGTAGCTATGAGCCGAAAACGATTCGACGGCACCTAACAACAACAACATATGCATGTGAGAGCTGGACGATGAATAAGGAAGACTGAAGAAGAGTTGATGCTTTTGAGTTGTGATGTTGGCAAAGAATGCTGAAAGTACCATGGACTGCTAAAAGAACTAACAAATCTGTCCTGGAGGAAGTGTAGCTGGAATGCTCCTTGGAAGCGAGAATGGCCAGACTTTGTCTCACTTACTTTGGTCATGTTGTCAGAAGGGACCATTCCCTGGAGAAGGATATCATGCTTGGTAAAGTGGAGGGTCAATGAAGAAGGGGAAGGCCCTCAATGAGATAGATTGATACAGGGGCTGCAATGATGGGATCAGGCATAGTAGGGATCATGGGGTTGGCAAAGGGCCAGACAGTGTTTTGTTCTGCTGTACATTGGGTCACTATGAGTTGGAGACAACTCAACAGCACCTAACAACAACAACAGTGCCACTCTGTTCTGGTTACCTAGTGCTACTGTGACAAGAATATACCACAAATGGAATGACTTTAACAGACAGGAGTTTATTCTCTTACAGTTTCGTGGCTTTAAGTCTGAGTTCAAAGTGCCAGGCTCTAGGGCTTTAGCACTGCCTCTTGCTCCCGGCCCATTGAAGCTAGAGGCTTTTCCTCACTCAGGCAGCTACTAGCTCCTGAGGCTAACAATCCCAAGGTCGACAAATAAAATGGCACAGTCCCGATGTTACCAAACCACATGCAGGCCATTCATTTAAGTCCACTGAAAGTCCCAAGGTCAGCAGAGCATGGCAGGCTGCTGAACAAAGACATGGCTACATGCAGGGTCCAAGCGTGCCATCAGCTAGAGAGCAGTCCCAAAGCTGTTTCTTATATATGGGAAGCAGACCACATACCCAAAGCAGCTACTCAGCTGCTCCAATAGATTCCAACATGGAGTTCATTACCAATCTCACCATGGGGAATAACTACATTCAGCTGCCCAGCCACTCAACCAGGCCTAACCAAGTTGACACGCAAACTTAATTACCACACACTAACAGAAAAACCCCAAATGGATGGCTTTAACAAACAAGGATTTGTTCTCTTACAGATTTGAAAGTTAGAAGTCTGAGTTCAAAGAGCCAGGTCTAGAGGTGAAGGCCCCTCAACCTTTGCCCCAACCCACTGAAGCTGGAGATTTCTCTTAACTCAGATAGCTGCTGGCTGCTGAGGCTGACAGTTGAATTCCTTGGCAGAGCCAAAAAACACAGGTAAACGTCTTTCTCATATTCTTTGCCATTGGTTAAAATCCATTTGACATCAGCAATGATATCCCTAGTTCCACATCCTCTTCTGAATCTGGCTTGATATTCTGGCAGTTCCCTATGAATGTACTACTGCAACTGTTTTTTAATTATCTTCAACAAAATTTTACTGTATGTGATATTAATGATATGATTTGATAATTTCCACATTCTGTGGGATCAGCTTTCTTTTGAATGGCATAAATATGGAACTCTTCTTGTCAGTTGGTCAGGTAGCTAGCTGTCTTCCAATATTCTTGGCATAAATTAACAAGCACTACCAGTCCTGCATCCATGTGTGGAAACATCTCAATGGTATTCCATCAATTCTTGAAGCTTTGTTTTTCACCAATTCCTTCAGTACAGCTTGAACTTCTTCCTTCGTTACCATGGGTTCTTGATCATATCCTACCTCATGAAATAGTTGAACATTGACCAACTCTTTTTAATACAATGGCTGTGTGTATTTGTTCCTTCCTCTTCTGATGCCTTCTGCGTTGTTCAATATTTTGCCCATAGAATCCTTCAATATTTTAGCTCAAGGCATCAGTTTTTTTCTTCAATTATTTCAGCATGAGAAATACTGAGCGTGTTCTTCCTTTTTGATTTTCTAATTCTAGGTCTTTGCATGTTTTATTGTAATACTTTGTCTTTTTGAGCTGCCCTTTGAAATCTTCTGTTCAGGTTCTTTATTTCATCATTTCTTCCATTTGCTTTAGCTATTCTATGTTCAAGGAGCTCTGGTAGCATAGTGCCTAAGACACTTGACTGCTAACTACAAGGCTGGCAGTTCAAACCCACCAGCCACTCCTCGGAAGGAAGGTTGGCAATCTGCTTCCATAGTGATACTGCCTCGGCAACACAAGGAAGGGTGGCTATGAGTTGGGGCCTACTCGACGGCACACAACAACAACAACAGCAACATTCTATGTTCAAGAGCAACTTTTAAAGTCTCTTCTGACATCCATTTTGGTCTTTCTTCCCTTGTCCTTTTTTTTTTTTTTTTTTATTGTGATTTGGGTGAATGTTTACAGAACATATTAATTTTCCGTACAACAGTTTATACACAGTTTTTCCTCCCAAACAACATTGATTACAATCCCAACAATGTAATGGCCCTCTTCCCACTTCCTCCCTGTGGTTACCTTTTCCTTGTGTCCTTCTTTCCCATGAATTCCTGCCCTGTGACCTAGCTCCCTGTGCAAATATTGCCCTCTGATCTCCCATGGTTGATTGTTTTAACAAGTATACCTACTTGGTGTAAATGTTCACCTTTTATGCCTGGGGAGCTCTGGTAGCACAGTGCCTAAGGCACTTGACTGCTAACCAGAAGGCTGGTGGTTCAAACCCACCAGCCGCTCCTCG
>NW_006921954.1:1042434-1057373 GCF_000298275.1 Orycteropus afer afer | reverse complement strand
CAAGGAGAAGCTGGTGGGTTGGAACCACCAGCTTTCTGGTTAGCAGTCAAATGCCTTAGACACTATTTCTTCATCTTTGGCTTTAGTGGTTGGTGGGTAAATTTGAATAATATTAGTATTAACTGGTCTTCTTTGTAGCCTTATGGACATTATCCTATTACTGACAGCATTGTACTTCAGGAAGGATCTTGAAATGTTCTTTTTGATGATGGATACAATGTCATTCTTCTTCAATATGTCATTCCCAGCATAGTAGACCATATGATTGTCTGATTCAGAATAACTAAAACTAGTCCATTTTAGCTCACTAATGTCTAGGATATAATCTTTATGCCTTCCATTTCATTTTTGACAACTTCCAATTTTCCAAGACTCATACTTTATACATTCCATGTTCCAATTATTAATGAATGTTTGCGGCTGTTTCTTCTCATGTTGAGTTGTGCCACACCAGGAAATGAAGGCCCAGAAAACTTTACTCCATTGACATTATTAAGGTTGACACAACTTTGAACAAGCGTCTTGCCAAAGGGTCATGGAGGCCACATCTTCTGACCTCCTGTAACCTCACATCTTCTGACCTCCTCTAACCCCACAAGAGGAAGACAGAATCACCATCAGTAGCCCAAGGCCTATTCCCATGAGGCCAAACATGCCACCTCCTTCCAGGCCTTTCACTAATCCTGACACCAACCATTCCTCCTGCAGCACCCACACCTTTCTGCTGGCTTTGATAATTTGCTGCAGTGGTCACACAGAACTCACAGATTATGGGGTTTATTAGGGAAGCACGAGGCTACAATTCAAGTTCAGGAACACACTCAGTCTCTCTCAGCCCGCCGTCTCTCAGCCAACAGTCTCTCTCCCAGCAGTGCATGTCTCTGTCTCTCAGCAATGTGTCTCTCTCAATGTCTCTTTCTCAGCAGCGCATGACTCTCAGGAGTGCGTGGCTCTCAGCAGCATGTCTTTCTTAGCCAGCAGTCAGAGAGACTTCTACCTCTAGAAAGGCTTCTTTTGAGTCTGGCAGAGTGACCAAACTAACCAATCACAACATCAGAATTCTAAACACCTGAGAGAAAGCTAACTTCTCAGAACACTGCTTTGTGCCACTCTCAACTGAAATACCCCAGGTGGATAACTTCAACAATCAGAAGTTCCTCAGTTGCTCACGGCATATCCCACCATGGAGTTTGTGGCTAGAAAAGCCATACTAGGTAATTTACTATACTGCACATCTCTTCCTAAGTCATATTTTGAGTGACTTCTAAAGTGAAGTGGCTGGTCTTCTGGCACTATGCTAGACAATGTTTCATTACTATTCATAAGATTTTTACTGGCCAATTTTTTCAGAAGTGTATGGTCCCATCCTTCTTCCCAGTTATCTTCGTCTGGAAGCTATGCTGAAACCTGTCCACCATGACTGACCCTGCTAGTATTTTGAAGTATCAGCATAGCTTCCAGTGTCATAGCAGCACACAGGCCACCATTGTATGACAAACTGACAGATGACTGTTGGTCCTTGGTCTTTAGCACCTCTGTTCTCTTTGCAGAGTCAGTGAGTGGTGCTATTGGTTAATGTGCTTATAGCTAACAGAAAGATTGGTGGATGGAGCCCACCTAGAGGCACCTAAAATAAAGGCCTTGTGATCTGTTTAAGAAAAATGAACCACTGAATGCACTCTGGAGCACAGTTCAACACTGATACACATGGAGTCACACAAGTCAGAGTCACCTCACCATCAACTGATTTGGTTTGGTTGGTTATTCTCTTTGCAGGCACCTCTTCCTGTGATCCCTCACTGACCCCTTCTCTGTCCTTTATCCTATATGAACCATTCCTAAAGAGAAAATTGCTTCCTAATTGTTAATTGATCCATGTTGAGAAATCAGTTGGTAAGAACTTAAAGTAATCACATATATTAAAATACTCTGTTTTTTGGGGGGTAGGTTAACCAACCCCATCCTCACAGCCCTGCTGCCTCTTGAAAACCTTCAACACTCAAAAAAATTAAATCTCTAACGGCGGACTTTCAAGTTCTTTGCTTAAATGGTCCTTTCCCAGAGTAGCTCAAGTCACACCATATAGACACGGGTTTTAGAGTCAGACAGAACTTGGTTTGACTCCCTGACTCACCATTTACCAATTATGTGATCTTGAGAAAATGACTTAGCTTGTCTAAGCCTCAGTTTCTTCATATATGAAATGAAGAACACAACAGTGATCTTGCTTAATATTGAGAAATTAATAATATTTTATATTTAAAGTGTTTAGCACAGACTAGTGACCTACATGACCATTCAATAAATGGTGGTGGTGGTAGGAATAATAGTGGTCCAAACCCATTGCTCCTGAGTTGATTCCGACTCACAGAGACTCTATAGTACAGAGTATAACTGCCCCAAGAGTTTTCAAAGCTGCCAGTCTTTATGAAAGCAGACTGTCTTAGCTTTCTCCCACAGAGCAGCTGATGAATTTGAGCCACTGACCTTTTCGTTAGCAGCTGAATGCCTCAACCACTGCATCACCAGAGCGTCTTAATCATATACTCTGATTATAACAGTATCTGTAACTCCCAATTCCAAAGCATTTATAAGCATTTAAATCCTGTGGGAACAGAGTCTCAAATGCCAAATGCTGAAAAAAGATACCCACCTAAAGTGTAACAACATTCAGTATTTACACATGGCAACTATGTACCTTCTTTCTGTATCCCTGGTATCATTAAGGGCAAGCAAGTCACAAGAGACAATCTACAGCCTTGTCCAAAAGAACTTTATGGCTAAAAGGGAAGTGAGATAAAAAATATAATTACTGCATTCATAACTCTACACTGAAGACTTATGTACAACAAAGGGTGATAAGATAATCCAGGGGACAAAAATCTTCCTAAGGAAATATGAAACAATGTTGCAAAAGAGATGATTTTTTTTTTAACTTTTATTGTGATTTGAGTGAAATTTCACAAAGCAGATTCACTTTACATTCAACCGTTCATACACATTTTGTTTTGTGACACTGATTGCATTCCCTGCAGTGTAACAGCTCTCTTCTCACTTCCTCCCTGTGGTTACACTTTCCTTGTGTCCTTCTTGCCTAGGCATTCCTGTCTCCCTACCTTTCTCCCTGTGCAAATGCTGCCCTTCTGATCTTCCTTTGCTCACTGTTCTAAGGAGTGCATCTCTTAGGTATAGTGAGTGGTTCAGCTCTTAGTCCTGTCTGTTGTTTAGCTGAGAGTTAAGCCATGGGAGTAAGTTCAATTCCAGGCTCAAAGTGTGACTCGCGATCATAGTCTCAGGGATTCTACCAGTCTCTATCTGACCAGTAAACCTGGCTTTTTAAATTTGGTTCCATATTTTTTCTCCCACTCTATCCAGGATCTCCAATTATGATCCCTTTCCTAGTAGTTGGCAGGAGATGACTTTTGAATTAGGTGTAGAAGGAGGAGTAGGAGATTTCCAAGAAGAAGATAGGAGAAAGAATATGAAGGCAGAGGAAACATGAAAAGAGAGAAAGAGAGAAACAAAGGGGGTAGGGAGGAGGAGAAAGGAGGAAGAAAGAAGAAAGGAAGGAAACAAGAAAAGGATTAAGAGAGATCACCTCCAGAGAGCATAATGATAATATTGAAATCATTAGAATGAATTAAATCCACTTCAACAAAGGGAAGAAAGCCAGAGGCTGTGGGCCATCGCCACCTGCAGTGAGTCATCAACAACTGACTTCCTTTGGATCTGCTGCAAAGTGATTTCAGGGTCACACTAAACAATTCATTCTTCCTCAACCAAAAATGATGCCTTGAGAATTCACTGATGGCCACAGTACAATCAATACTAATCAGGTAATATGCACTGGCCCTGAGATAACAAAGCATCCAGAATCCCGATGTATGAATTCATACTTAATCAATACTGCCTTGTATGAGTGGAGGATTTTTTTTTTTTCACATTCCAAAGCATTTTAGCTGCTGAGGAAATCAATAACTTATTAAATGCCAGTTACCTCATTAAAACAAACTATTAATCACTTTTCTTGCTATTATTTTGGACCCACAGATCTGATTTTATTTATTTTATAGTGGTGTGCATGCTCACAGGTTTACTCCATTCATTAGAGGAAATGACAGAGCTTATGATGACAATGCTATTAAGAAGAGAGGTTTAAGAACTACTCCAGGCTTGCAGAATGACCACACACTGCAGTCAAGATGGGGCCACTGTAGGAAATGGACTCCTAATGCATTATTGAAAGGGGGGAAAAAAAAAACAAACCAGAAATTGAAAAAAAGGGGAAGGTATGGTATTGTGTTGGCAAAGAATATTGAATGAACTGTGGACGACCAGAGGAACAAATGTCTTAGAAGAACTGAACCAGAATGCTCCTTAGAAGCAAAGATGGCACGACTTTGGCTTACTTACATTGGATATCTCATCAGGAAAGACCACCCACTAGAAAAAGACTTCATGTTTGGTAGAATAGAGGGTCAGGAAAAACAAGGGCAATCTGCAATAAGATGAACTGAAGCAATAGCCAAAATAATGAACTCAAATATATCAACGATCATGAAGATGGCAGAAGACAGGGAAGCATTTGTTCTATTATACATAAGATCACTATGAATCAGAGTCAACTCAACAGCACTAAAAACAACAAATAGTACTATACAATGCTATAATTTTAGCTGGAAGTGGGCAACAAATAGTACTATACAATGCTATAACTTTAGCTGGAATTGTTAGAAGTAGGAGTAGCTTGATGTTACTGAAATAACAATAAACACTTAAAATATTTCCTACTCTTGAAATATTTTGGTTATCATCTTTGTGACACCCGGAAATAAAGTTATGTTCATTTAAGATGTGATAGTACACATATTTTGTGAAATGAAAAAGTGAGACTCATGCAGCTTAGTCTTAGTTCATTCCTCAGAAAATGAAGACATCTGGTCTTATTTCATTGAACTGCTAGGGGCCTTATTTCCCTAGAGATACTTAAAGTTTTAATCTTTTTGAATACAAATTTCAAGAGTTGCTTCTTCCATTGCTATTCTGCCATCATTGTCTATAAATATAGAGAAAGTTTGAACTATATGTATATGAATTTGTGAATAATTTACTGTTGTTACTTATGGAATGTCCCCTTACTTAAAAAGTAGGGTCAGCATTATGTGAGCAAAACTTGGAAAATGCTGAGTTAAACAAAATTATCTGATTAAATTACCTAAGATGCAGGTACTGTCTAGTAATCTTTGTATAGTATTTCTTAAAGATAATTAAGAAATTGTGATAATTAAACCCAAATGAATGAGCTCTGGTGGCACAGTGATTAAAGCATTTGGCTGCTAATCAAGGGATCAGCAGTGCCAACCCACCAGGCACTCCATGGGAGAAAGATGAGGCAGTCTGCTTCTGTAAAGATTATAGCCTTGGAAACCCTATGATGCAGTTCTACTGTGTCCTATAGGGTCACTATGAATTAAAATCTGCACATAATTATGCTTTTATTAGTCCTGGATTCCAATTCTGTATAAACTACTCTCAAACTGTGTCTTCAGGCAATCACTTCACTTGTCTAGGTCAGTTTCTTTGGATGTTAAATGGAGAAAAATAAGAAACAGCCCAGCAACCGAAAGCTAAAGCAATTCTGATATTTACCTGCATTTTTAAAGTACATTAAGAGAAATCTAATTTACAATTTAGAAAACCATTTCTTATAGTCCCCTTATTGTGTTTCTCAGGTTCTCTCATACTCTTTGCATTTTTTAAAGTCTGTTGCTTTATAAACTCCTCACAATCAACTTTGTACCCAACCTCCCTCTGACACACAGGACCCAAGGCTTGTCTAATCTGTCTCTTCCCCAACCCTCTGTCTACCACTTTGTCTCCTCAAGTTCTTTATTACATATATCATTTTACCTCTCTGCCTTCCCTTTACACAGCCATTATTCAATTTTGCTGCAGCAAAGTCTATAGGGAAGAATCCATCAGGCAAGCATCTTCCACATACCTACTTCCTCTCTCCCTAAGTGAGAGGCATAGAATAAAGAGATGGAAAACATTCATACATTTGCAATGTTTATACCTTTTACATATTAATATTTTCACTCTGTTGTTGTTGTTGTTATGTGCCGTCGAGTCGGCCCCGACTCATAGCGACCCCTCCTTGGGTTTCTGAGGCAGTATCACTATGGAAGTAGGTTTGCCCAACCTTCCTTCCGAGGAGTGGCTCTAGCTAACCAAAAACTAAACCCATTGCCATCAAATTGAATTCTGACTCATAGCAAACCTATAGGATAGAGTAGAACTGCTCTGATTTTCCAAGGGTCAGTCTTCATGGATGCAGACAGTGACATCTTTCTCCTGCAGAGTAGCTGCTTGGTTCGAACCAATGACCCTTCAGTTAGGAGCTGAGTGCTTAACCACTGCTCCACCAGGGCTCCTTTCACCCTACCTCTATATTATTTTATTGTCTTTTAAACTTAACATAGGTAATACAGTTTTTATTTTCAAAATAAAATAAACCAGGAGAGAGTGGCTCAGCAATTAATCCAGGGTCTCAGGATTGGTAAGAATGTAAGTAGAAAGTGAGTTTATTCTATAAACAGTAGTTCCCAAAGTGTATTCCAAGTTATTCCTGGATATGCTTCTGAAAAAATAAATCGAAGGCTAAGTATAACTGAGACATAGTAGACTCTGTCTCCTTTCAGGGAGATCCACAATGCATATTAAAGACTAAGAGAAGTCCTGAGGTGAAGAAATCTGTTCACAAAAACAGATTAGACACTTAAAAGCAAAATTTTTGAACACTTAGGACAAAATCTTTATAATCTCTGAATAAGGAAAAACCCAAAAACACAACCTTAACATGAAATACTGATGTTGTTGTTGTTAGATGCTGTTGAGTTGTGTCCAACTCATAGCGACCCTATACACAGCAGAATGAAACACCGTCAGGTCCCGCTCCAGCTCCATGATTCTTGCTATACTTGAGCCCACCATCACAGCCACTGTGGCAATCCACCTCCTTGAGGGCCTTCCCCTCTTTCATCGACTCTCTACCTTACCAACCATGACATCCTTCTCCAGGGAATGGTCCCTTCTGACAACATGACCAAAGTAGGTGAGATGAAGTCTGGCCAAGGAGCATTCCCGTTGCACTTCCTGCAGGACAGATCTGTTAGTTCTTCCAGCAGACCATGGCACTTTGAGTATTCTTCTCCAGCACCACATCTCAAAAGCATCAATTCTTTTTTGGTCTTCCTTATTCATTGTCTAGCTCTCACATACATATGTTGTTGTTGTTATTGTTATATGCCGTCGAGTAGGACCTGACTTATAGTGACCCCTCCTTGGGTTTTCGAGGGGGTATCACTATAGAAGTAGATTGCCCCATCTTCCTTCCAAGGAGTGGCTGGTGGTTTGAACCACCCGCCTTCCGGTTAGCAGTCAAGTGCCTTAAGCCCTATGCTACCAGAGCTCCCTACATGCATATGAGGTGATTGAAAATATCATGGCTTGTGTCAGGTGCACCTTAGTCCTCAAAGAGACATCCTTGCTCCTCGGCACTTGAAAGAGGTCCCTTGCGGCCAACTTGCCCAGTGCTATACGTCATCTGATGTCCTGACTGCTGTTTCCATTGGCATTGATTGTAGAACCAAGCAATGTGAAGTCTTTGACAACTTCAATCTTTTCTCTATTTATCATGATGCTGCTTATAGGTCCAGTGTGAAGATTTTTGTTTTCTTAATACTGAAATGGAATCCATACTGCAGACTGTATTCTTCAATCTTCATCAGCAAGTGCTTCAAGTCATCCTCACTTTCAGCAAGCACAGTTGTGGCATCAGCATATCACAGGTTGTTAATGACTCTTCCTCCAATCTTGATGCCATGTTCTGCTTCATATAGTCCAGCTTCTCAGATTATTTGCTCGACATACATATTGAGTAAGTATGGGGAAAGGATACAACCCTGACACATTCCCTTCTTGATTTTAAACCATGCAGTGTCCCGTTGTTCTGCTCAAACAACAGCCTCCTAGTCAATGTACAGGTTCCTCATGAGTACAATCAAGTGTTCTGGAATTCCCATTCTTCTCAATGTCATCCATAATTTGTTATGATGTACACAATCAAATGTTTTGCATACTCAATGAAGCACAAGTAAACACCTTTCTGGTATTCTTTGCTTTGAGCCAGGATCCATCTGACAGCAGCTATGATATCCATTGTTCCATGTCCTCTTCTGAATCCAGCTTGCACCTCTGGAAGTTCTGTCAATATTCTGCTGCAACCATTTTTTAATTACTCAGTAAGATCTTACTTGCATGCAATAATAATGATATTGTTCGATAATGTCCACATTCTGTGGGATCACCTTTCTTTGGAATGGGTACAAATATGGATCTCTTCCAGTCATTTGGCCAGGTAGCTGTTTCCAAATTTCTTGACATAACCAAGTGAGTGTCTCCAGTGGAGCATCTGTTTGTTGAAACATCTCAATGAGTAATCTGTCAATTCCTGGAGCCTTGTTCTTTGCCAATTCCTTCAGTGGAGCTTCGACTTCTTCCTTCAGTACCATTGGTTCTTGATCATATGGCACCTCCTGAAATGGATGAAGATCTACCAGTTCTTTTTGTATTCCTTCATCCATTTTGTGTATTCCTTCCATCTTCTTTTGATGCTTCCTGAATCATTCAATATATTGCCCATAGAATCTTTCAATATTGCAACTCAAGGCTTAAATTTTTTCCTCAGTTCTTTCAGCTTGAGAAATGCCAAGCTTGTTCGTCCCTTTTGGTTTTATAACTCAAAGTCTTTGCACATTTCATTATAGGAATTGGCTTTGTCTGCTCAAGCTGCTCTTTGAAATCTTCTGTTCAGTTCTTTTACGTTGTCATTTCTTCCATGTGCTTTAGCTACCCTCCACTCAATGGCAAATTTCAGTCTCTTCTGTCATCCATTTTGGTCTTTTCTTCTTTTCTTTTCTTTTTAGTGACTTCTTGCTTTCTTCATGGATGATGCTCTTGATGTCATCCCACAGTTCTTCTGGTTTTGGGTCATTGGTGTTCAATGCTTCAAATCTATTCTTTAGATGGTCTCTACATTCATGAGGGATATATTCAAGATCATATTTTGGCTCTGTGGACTTGTTTTAACTGTCTTCAACTTCAAGTTGAACTTGCATAGGAGCAGTTGATGGTCTGTTCCACAATCAGCTCCTGGCCTTGTTTTGGCTGAAGATAATGAGATTTCCTTTGCCTCTTACCACAGATATAGTCAATCTGTTTCCTGTTTATTCCATCTGGTGAAGCCAACGTGTATAGCCACCATTTGTATTGTTGAAAAAAGGTATTTGCAATGAATAAGTTGTTGGTTTTGCAAAGTTCTATCATGTGATTTCCAGCATCATTTCTGTCACCAAGACCAAATTTTCCAATTACCAGTGATTCTTCTTTGTTTCCAACTTTTGCGTTCCAATTACCAGTGATAATTAACACATCCTGATTGCATGTTCAGTCAATTTCAGACTGCAGAAGCTGATAAAAATCTTCAATTTCCTCATCTTCGGCTTTGGTAATTAGTGCATAAATTTGAATAATAGTCATATTAACTGGTCTTCCTTGTAGGCATGTGGATATTATCCTATCACTTACAGCATTGTATTTCAGGACAGATCTTGAAACATTCTTTGTGATGATGAATGCCATGTCATTCCTCTTCTGATTGTCATTCCTGGCATAGGAGACCACATGGTGGTCTAATTAAAAATGGCCAAATCCAGTCCATTTCAGCTCACTAATGCCTAGGATATCAATTTTTATGTGCTGCATTTCATTTTTGACAACTTCCAATTTTCCTAGATTCATGCTTCATACATTCCATGTTCCAATTATTAATGGATGTTTGCAGCTATTTCTCCTAAATTTGAGTCATGCCATGTCAGCAAATGGAGGTCTTGAAAGCTTTACCTTATCAATATCATTAAGGCTCGTTCTAGTCTGATGATGCAAATCTTTCCCAGTCCTATTTTGAGAGCCTTTCAACCTAAGTGGCTTATCGTCCTGCACTGTATTGGACAATGTCTCCGGGATATTCATAAAGTTGCACAGTAATGTATCAGATGGTGTTTCTCTGCTATTCATAAGGTTTTCCCTGGCCAATTCTTTGAGAAGTGGATGGCCTCCTCCTTCTTCCTAGTCTGTCTCAGTCTGTAAGCTGTTGAAACCTGTGCACCATGTGCGACCCTGCTGGGTTTGAGACACCGGTGGCACAGCCTTAAGCCTCACAGCAACACACCACCACAGTAGGACAAACTGACAGACAAGTTTGTCTCCCAAAATACTGATAAGTCCAACTATATTAAAATGTAAAGCTTCTCTTCATCAAAGGATGCCATTAAAAAAGTAAAAACACAAATCATAAATTAGAAGAAGGTTTTGCAAACATCTAACTTAACCATAAAGAACATGTAAAGAATTCCTACGAATAAGGAAAAGACAAAACAAAAATTAGAATTTGGGCGAAAGACACATACAGCATTTTACAGAAGAGGAAGCTCAAATGACCAGTAAATATATGAAGAGATGTTCAACTTCACTACAAACAAGAGAAATGTACAACTTCACTACAAACAAGAGAAATCACACTGAGATGAGCAAACATTTTAAAGTCTGACATTACCAAGTGTTGGTGGGAATATAACCAAGCAAACACACTGCCATTGAATTGATTCTGACTCATAGCAACACCCATAAGTTTTCCAAGGCAATAAATCTTTATGGAAGCAGACTGCCTCGTCTTTTTCCCATGGAGTGGTTGGTGGTTTCAAATGGCCAACCTTTTGGTTAGGAGCCAATGCCTTAACCACAGCCAATATGAAGCAATGGAAACTCTTAAAGCCAAATGGGAGGAGTATAAGTTGGAACCATCACTTTGAAACACAATTTGGTTTACTCTGTAGAGCTGAATATGTGACTAGGCCCATACTCATTAATTCTACTCCCAGGTATATATACCCTAGAGAAGTCTCTGCATATGTACTCCAGGAGACATATACAAGAAACTTCGTAACATTAATTGTTTGTAATAGCAAACCACTGCAAGCAACATAATATCTATCAAAAGAAAACTGTAAATAAACTGTGGTATATCTGTAGAATGGAAAATAGCAACAAAAATGGACTACAGCTATGCCTGTCAACACAGATAAAGTCCAGAGACACAGAACTGAATGAAGAGGAAGTCTCAGAGGAATGCATTCAGTATGCTATTTATACATAGCCAAGTTCAAAATCATGTAAAATTTAAAAAATATATTATGTAAGGATATATACGTCTGTGGTAAGACCATTCTGAAAAGCAAAATGCAAACACAAAATTCAGAATACTGGTGACTCTGAGGGAGAAAGTGAGACACAATCAAAAAGAGGCAACTGGTGGCTTGATGGCATTGGTAATTGTGGTAGTTCAGTTTGTATGTCAACTTGGCTGGGCCTGGTTGAGTGGCTGGGCAGCTGGATGCAGTATTCCCCATGACGAGACTGGTAATCATCTCTGTGGTGGAATCTACTGTAAGCAGCTGAGTAGCTGCCTTAGGGAATGTGGTCTGCTTCCTGTACATGAGGAGAAGCCTTGGGGAATGGTCTTGAGCTTATGGCACTCTTGGACCCTGCATGTAGCCATGTTGTTGTTCAGTAGCCTGACATGCTCTACCAACCTTGGGACTTACAATGGACTTAATGGCCTGCTATGTAGTTTGGTAGCATGAGAACTGTGCCTTTTTATTTGTCAACCTTGGGTTTGTCCACCTCAGCAGCCAGCAGCTGTCTGAGTGAAGAAACACCTCTAGCGTCAGTGGGCTGGAAGCAGGAGGCAGAACTGAACCCCAAGGTTGAGGGGCTTTCACCTAGCCCCTAAAGCCCAGCACTTTGAACTTGAACTTAAAGCCTCCAAACTGTGAGAATAAACTCCTGTTTGTTAAGGCCATCTCATTTGTGGTATGTTCCTGTTAGAGAGGCACAGGGTAACTAGGACAGAATTTGGTACCGAGAGTGAGGTGCTGCTCTGACAGATATCTAAAATGTGGAAATAGGAGTGGAGTGCATCCCTGACCCAAGATCCTGCCAGAGAGACCCCAGCATATGGCATGAGAGCCAGCAGAAGTAGAGCCAAGACACTGGCAGAGAGATACTGGCAGAGAGACCAGCATGAAAGACGGGAGTAGCAGAGCCCAGAGACCAGCATTAAACAGCAGCAAGTTTACCAGCCCATGGAGGAGAAAGCCAGGTACCACTGGGTAGGCGGCTTCCTGGCAGAGTGGGTTGCCTTCAGACATTAACTGGTAGAAGAGACCGGCATGAAATGGAGTAGCAGGTGGGCTGGCCCACGGAGCAAGAAAGCCAAGTGCTTTTTGGACACAAAGTTTTCCAGCAGAGTGGGTTGCCTTTGGCATTAATTGCCAGAAGCAGAGAGACCAAGGAAATGGAAGTAGAGATGCTTCAGCCTGAAAAGGTAGGACCATGGCCTTTGGGGGTGAAACGACCACAGCCCCCTAGGTTTCAAAGAACCAGGCCTTCATCAACTTGGTTCTGGAGTGTGAGGCTGCTCGTTCATCCAGTAGGATGGAGCCATAGCTGTTGCCCAAGTGTGAGGGGGCTGGGCTGCCATGCCCAAGAGGGAGAGGAATGGGGCCGCCAGGCCAAGGGGCTGAGGTCGCCACTTAGAGTAACTAGGGGACTGGAGCCACCCAGTGAGAGAGATCTGTACAGATGCCACCCAATGAAGATCTGTACAGATGCCAAGTTGACAAGGGGTGGAATTGTGGTAGTTCAGTTTGTATGTCAACTTGGCTGGACCTGGTTGAGTGGCTGGGCAGCTGGATGTACTATGAGCAGCTGAGTAGCTGCCTTAGGGAATGTGGTCTGCTTCCTGTATATAAGCAGAAGCCTTGGGGAATGGTCTTGACCTTATGGCACACATGGACCCTGCATGTAGCCATGTTGTTGTTCAACAGCCTGCCATGCTCTGCCGACCTTGGGACTTACAATGGACTTGACTTAATGGCCTGCCAGGTAGTTTGGTAACACTGGGACTGTGCCTTTTTACTTGTCAACCTTGGGTTTGTCCACCTCAGCAGCCAGTAGGTGTCTGAGTAAAGAAACGCCTCTAGCTCCAGTGAGCCAGGAGCAGGAGGCAGAGCTGAACCCCAAGGTTGAGGGGCATTCACCCAGCCCCTAGACCCTGGCATTTGAACTTGGACTTAAAGCCTCCAAACTGTAAGAGAATAAATTCCTGTTTGTTAAGGCCATCTCATTTGTGGTATGTTCCTGTCAGAGTGGCACAAGGTAACCAGAACAGTAATGTTATATTTATTAAGCTGAGTTTTATTGCTCTTTATGCCTTATATATGTTTTTATAGTTTCTTGTGTGCATGAATATTACATGCATTGATTTGAAATTGTAATTTAATTTACTTGACTTAGTATCTCATAAACTTTGACCATGTAACCCTTTCCTCTCTTCACACATAATAACTTCCTATTGAGCTCAGTTTGAGAAACTCTCCTCTGGGCCTTATAGCTTATGGCAAAGAGACTTACTCCTGCCAAGGCTCATGGCCATTATTCCTTCAAGACTAAGGTTCAACCACAAATGCATAACTTTTCCAGGATATCTAAGCTTCCCTAGGATATTTTCTCCACATGCCCTCAAAAGCACATATGAATTGTACAAACCAACCTCAATTTAGAGAGAAAAAGGTAGCAGAAGTCTCAGGTGGCCTGTTGATCTATATAAAAGTCACTGATGTTCAACTCTCCCATGTCTTTGGAGTCCAGTTTCCCTTCTCATCCTATCCAGATACACATGGCAGGAGGGAGATGCAAACTCTGCTAAGAATGAAATAACTGCAGAGAGCTCAGTGTTTTCTGAATTTTACTGCAAAAGTATCTAGTCAAGGGGAATGTTTTCTGAGGCAATTCTTCTGTGCAGCTAATGCTTAATAATCTAATATAAATAGCCCCTGCTGGGTTTTTGATGTTCACACCTTGGTAGATTCCTTGAAAGATATTTACAGCAGGTTGCATTGTTCAGAAGCCAAAATAGTTCTCCCCCATGCCTTTGTTGAGTGATAAAAGGGTTTTTGAATAGGATTGGTTGTAGCAGTATTAAAGGTCAATTCCTATCCATGGTTGGACTCTGTCATTAGTATCAGGCTTAATGAGGTCAGGCTAAGAAGAGATTGTGCAGTCTTAAAACAAGTTAACATTAATTTTCACTAACAGTGGAGCAGCCTCCTATACTTTAAAGCTCTGGTTTTGAGGGAATATTTCATTTTTGCCGACTTTGTCTCATTGAGAAGATTGATGTCAGCATAACAATCCATAATTTTCACTTCTAAACTCCTATCTTGCAACCAGACATTTTATGTTCTGTGAGTCCCCCATCCTCAGTGGTGCCCCTCCCTCCCAATGCTAAATCTGGGTCCACAGAGCTCCTTGCTATTGTTTGGCTTTTTAAAATCACTCTCACCTCTCCCTTTATTTATTGATTTATTTTAACATTTTATTGTGATTTAGGTGAAACTTTACATACCAAAGTAGTTTTCCCAATCAATAGTTCATACACAAATCGTTCCGTGACATTGGTTGCAATCCCTGCAATGTGTTAGCACTCTCCCTATTTCCTCTCTGGATCATCTGTTTCCATTTTCCACTTTCCCTGTGCCTCTTTGTCTTCTCATTTTTGGTTTTTGGACAAATGTTGCCATTATACTCTTGTTCAGGTTACCTAGTACCACTCTGACAAGAATATACCACAAATGGAATGGCTTGAAGAAATAGGAGTTTATTCTCTTACAGTTTGGAGTCTTTAAGTCCAAGTTCAAAGTGCTAGGTTCTAGGGGCTGGATGAAAGCCCCTCAAACTTGAGCTTCAGCTCTGCGTCC
>NW_006921954.1:1017704-1038349 GCF_000298275.1 Orycteropus afer afer | reverse complement strand
GGCAGTGTTTCGTTCTGCTGTGCATGGGTCGCTATGAGTCGGAAACGACTCGATGGCACTTAACAACAACAACAACAATGCTCCAGGCAGGAAGAAACCAATAGTTGCTTCTTAGATTACTGCTTGCAAGCTTTTAAGACCCCAGAATTACTCACCAGACTAGGATATAGGACATTATCTTTATGAACTATGTTTTGCCAATTGACTTACATATTCCTTCAAGGCTGGGTTCCTAAGCCTTCAGGTCCAGTAGTTCATTCCCGATATCTAAGTAGTTTCTATAACTGTGCCTCTGTTATACATATGAGTATATGTGCAGCATTTACAAATACATATGTAGAAATATTCACCACCATACCTATATATGTATGCAGTTGTATGTTCCTGTATGATACACCCACCTATTTAGAATACATATTTACCTATGTACCTGCTCACAAATTATTGTTAGTTATTATTGCTGTTTCAGGACTGTATATATTATAGCATTTACCATAGTTGTCCTTTATTCTTGTGTACCTCTTAGTTTCTTCCTTTGCCTTGGTCACGTTGTGCTGACTTCACCCATATTGTGTACAGCCTTTCCCTTCAGCAGAATTAGCTCTTGTCTACTATTTAGTTATGCTTCTCCCTCCTTCTTCCCTGCTCTGTAACCACCAAAGAATGTTTCCTTCTGTGCATAAACCTATTCTTAACTTTTTACAATAGTGGTCTAACACAATATTGTCCTTTTGTGTTTGATTTATTTCACTCAGCATAATGTCCTCCAGATTCATCCATGTTGTGAGATGTTTCATGGATTCATCATTATTCTTTATTGTTGCATAGCATTCCATTGTGTGTATATACAGTTTATTTATCAATTCATCCATTGATGGACATTTAGGTTGTTTCTATCTTTTTGCTACTGTGAATAATACTGTGATGAACATGGGTATGTATTTGTCTATTTGTGTCATCGCTCTTATTTCTCTAAGATATATAACTAGGAGTGTGATTGCTGGATTGTATGGTATTTCTATTTCTAGCTTTTTAAGACAGCACCATACCACTTCCCATAGTGGTTGTGCCATTCTGCAGTCCCATTATCAGTGTGTAAGATTTCCAACCTCACCACAACCTTGCCAGCATTGTTCTCTGTTTTTTTGATCAATGCCATTATTTTCGGGATGATCACTTCCCTTTTTAGACCCTGCCTTACTCAGCCTTCTCTCCACAAAGCATGCCACAAAGATGATGAGCTCTACCTTCCTTTTTTCCATTTTTTTTCTTCTAGAAATCTCATCACTTACACACAGTTTCTTAACCTTTCTTCTAGTTGAAGAGCAGATCAACTATCATTATCATGTGTGGTAAGAATGGATGAAACAACATATGCTAAAGCAGAACCAACATGTAGATGATGAGTTTCTTTTCAAAAAGTGTTAAATTGACTGAAGCATCCTCACCATGCTGGCTTGCCCCACAGAATGGCATTTGAAGTGCATACAGCTGATGTCTTCCTGAACCCAAGGGGAGAGACTTCTTGAACCCAAGGAGCAAGAAGATATTGGAATAAAGACCTGGAAAGTCACCCAGACACTCTTCCTATACTTCATTCACTGTTTCTCTCTGTTTACTCATTCTCCTTTCCCTTTCTCTGCTCACCCACCTTCTCTGATTCCTAGTCTACAAAGTAGAGTACACAGTTGCATAGATCTTTTGGGGACACATGTTATAATCTAACCACACTGTTCTCTCACTCTCAATTCCAAATTGCCAGGGGAGAGATTCTGACTGGCCCATCTTAGATTGTCTGTCTAGAGGTGGCCAGAGGTCAGGGTGCATGGAACCAAATGGCTCCAAGAGGCCATTTCCTCTGAATTAGGGAGTGAACTTTGACCCTCAAAGAGGGTTATTATGAGCTGGACAGATGGTTCAAACTGTGTCCACTATATGTGCCTATGCTTAGTAACACAATATTTAAAAGAGCATATGATATTTTTTTTTTTCATTTTTGAACATATATATTGAATACCTGTTTTGTGTCAGGCACTGTGCTAAGCTCTGAGGATTCAGACAGGTGGAACCCAATACTTCAGTGAGGGAGATAAACAGAAAAACACAAGTTTGCCAATAAAATAATGATAAATTGTGATAATTGCTAAAAAATAAATTGAAAGGGTGATATGATAGTGTTTTGCAAGGTACATGTGGACACATGCTTATCTAAAAGACCTCTTTGAAGAGATAGTATGCAATGTCTAAGGGAGGAGGTAAATTTCAGCAGAGGAAATGCAGATGCAAAGTTGTCCTGAAGTGGGAAAGAATTTACAGGATACAAAATGAATTTAGAGATGTGAAGAAGATCCAGCTCATATAGGATCTTGTGATCCATGCTAAGGGATTAGAATTTTATTCAAAGTGCACTAGGAAGTTAATGAAGATTAAACAGGAGAGAAACATGATCTTATTTATTTATTTATTACAATTTTTATTGTAATTTGGATGAAAGTTTACAGACCAAATTCATTTTCCATAGCAGTTCATGCACATTTTTTTTCATGACATTGACTGCAATTCCCCACGGTGTAACAGCTCTCTTCCCACTTCTTCCCCATAGTTACCTCTTCCCTGTGTCCTTCCCTCCCATGCACTTCCACCTCCTCCCCTCTCCCTGCATCTAACTCCCTGTGCAAACACTTCCCTTCTGTTCTTCCACAATTGATGAATTGATCACTCCAAGGAGTGTATCTACCTGAGGTAAATGTTCATCCCATATGCCTGTCTATGATTTGGCTGGAAACCACAGGGGTGCATTCAGTTCCTGATCTGAAGGATAACTAGGGCCCATAGACTTGGAGTCCTCACAAGGCTTTATTAGACCATTAACCCTGGTCTTTTTTTAAATTTTTACTTTTATTCCACATTGTTCTCCCACTCTATCCAGAATCTCCTGCACTGATCCCCCTCCAAGTGGTTGACAGTGGTAGCTAGGCTCCATCTAGTTTTTCTGGTCTCATGGTCATATACACTGAGGATCACATAGTGTACTCATGCCTTGGACTAATTATTTCCATGTGTCTTTGGTTTTCTTCATTCTTCTTTGCTCTGGATGAGGAGAGACCTGTCATTGCATCTAGATGACTATTTGCAAGCTTTTAAGACCCCAGGTGCTACTTTTCCAAAGTTGGATGTAGAACGTGTTTTTGTATAGTATGTTATAACCAATTGAGCTTGATGTCCCCTGTGACCATAGTACCAAGCCCACAGGTCCAACTATTCACTCCCTCAGGGTAGCTGGCTGTGGCAAAGAGGCCACCCCAACCTTGTCCCTTGTAGCTCACTATACACCCAGATATTCTTACAGCAAATACAAATATGCACATAGAAACATCATCTGCCAACCCTGTACATGGTCATGGGCACACTCCTTGCTGCCTAAACCATTCATCCTGCCCACTTGTCTGTCCACCCATAGATCAATGCTTACGATCAGTGACAATGAAGTACTGTACATACAAAAGAGTTCATATACCCATATATGTCTTCCCCTTCCTCAGTGCACTGTGTTGATCACTCACTTTTGGTACATTGCCCTTCCCCTCACTCAAATCAATACTTGGATCCTATTTATGTTTTAAAAGATGATTCTTGGATAGGATTACTGCTAGCAAGAGTGGAAGCAGAGATGCCAGTAAGGAAGTTGGTATGGTAGTTCAGGACAAAGAGTAGATGAACCATTGGACCAAGGTGGAGGTGGAGGACAGGGTTATTGGCTGGATGGAGGAGTTCAGATTCTAGATGTACTTTAAGGCAGGTCAACCAGAACTTGCTGATCAGTAGGATTTGAAGAGGAAGGGGTTAAAAAAAAAAAAAAAAAAAGGAAAAAAAAAAAAAAAAAAACCCTTAAATTAAAAAAAAAAAAAAATTCAACCAGGTAAAAAAAAAAAAAAAAAGGAATTATTGATGAGACTTAGCTTAAATTTGAGTGAGCCATTTTTGGGGATGGGAAAAGCTGAAGTGACTCAGCAGGTCTTCATCACAGATGTCAAAGCAGAAATTCTACAACCCCAGACATAGAGGTGCTTGGACCCTAAACTGGGCAGAAACCCTCCTGGGTCCCCTCTGCCATCCCAGGGCTCCTATCCTCCTAGAACACCATTGTAATTTCACCCCAGCTACATTCAGCTTTCTCTCCTCAGCCACCCCATCCCCACATTCCTAAGTCTCTCTCTGTATTAGGCTGGGTTCTCTAGAGAAGCAAAACCAGTAAGGCTTATATATACATACAGAGAAAGAGAAATTTATCTTAGGAAAATGGCTCAGACACTTAAAGAAGCTGGCAAGTTCCAAATTCTTGGAGCAAATGTCAATCTGAAGGCTTGTCCTGACTCACAGAGCTGCAGGGACTGATGAGCTCAAGGTTGGCAGGCAGTATACCATCTGTTGATTCCAACAAATGACTAATCCAAGCTCTCCAGGCCAAACGGTGGATTGTTCACTCACAGACAGTTGAAGGCAGCACAACAAGATCTGGATCCACAGAAGAGTGTCTCTTTTCCCAGGATGTCCATAAATATATTGGAAGAGGCCACACTGCTAGGAAAACTCCCTTTCAATGGATTGGCTGGTCAAAACATATACACCTGATCCCATCAAGAGAATAACCCACATCACAACTGTTTAAACCACACAGAATTGTGGTCCAGCCAAATTGACATACAGCTCCAACTATCACTCCACTCCTTATCAACTTGACAGTTGTACACATCTTCTTAACCATATATAATCTCTAAATAAGGACAATTATAAAGTCATATTTGTGCCTAACATGATACACTAACACGCATACAACCAAAATGCATTAACCATGTTTACATTTCACAGTTCATAACAGAAGGAAATAAAAATATTTGACTCACATATACAATGAAGAAATATAAAAATCACAGTCCTTATTTCTGCAACTGGTCACATGGTCCTAGCTGATATTCAGAACTACCTTCTTCCACCACCCATTCCATATTTCCCTTGCCTCAGCAAGCATCTCAGCTGGTTGTGATTCTTTGCCTGGTGGGGTGACCCAAACCTTCATTTCTGAAGGGTCTGGGTCATTAGTAATCATATCAGAATTGAGTTGCTGTAATTTTCCATTGACTTTAATTACAGGGCATGGTAGTACTAACAGATGTCCTAAAGAATCTCCTGTATTCCAGACATATATTCTTCTTTACCTCTATTATGCAATGGCAATCCAATTTTCCCTTGGTAATCAAGATCTATCACACCAGATAGTACAGTAACACCCTTCTTTGTCTGTTGATCCAGAGGTGTGAGGAAACCAAAATGGCCTAGTGGCATTCTTAACTTCCAGTTCAATGCAATCAGTATTGTGTCTCCAGGTGGGAGTGTTCCCCCTTTGTAACTAAGATCTCCAGACCTGCAGAGCATAGAGTAACAGGGACAGGAAGCAAAAATTTTGGAATGGGTCACTAGGGGTAATAGGGAGTGGTACCACTACCATTTCCACCCCTTGGTTCTGGGACCTGTGAATCCTGGCTATTGGAGAAACAGCACTGTATATGGACACTGGTTTAGAGCACATACAGCCTCCTGGAGAACATTGCTCCAATCTGTCAAGATATTGCCACCTAGCTGGTGCCATAATTATGTTTCCAGTAGGCCATTCCATCGTTTTATCAAGCCAGTTGCTTCAGGATGATGGGGAACATGGTAAGACCAGTGAATTCCATGGGCATATCCCCATTGTCACAGTTAATTTGCTGTGAAGTGAGTCCCTTGATCTGAGGCAATGCTGTGTGGGATACCATGATGGTGGATAAGGCATTCTATAAGTTCACGGATGGTAGTTTTGGCAGAAGCATTGTATGCAGGGAAGGCAAATACATATCTAGAATAAGTATCTATTCCAGTAAGAACAAAGAGCTGTCCTTTCTATGATGGAAGTGGTCCGATGTAATCAATTTGCCACCACATTGCTGGCTGATCACCCTGAGGAATGATTCCATATCGCAGACTCAGTGTTGGTCTCTGCTGCTGGCAGATTAGGCACTCAGCAGTGGCAGTAGCTAAATCAGCCTTGGTAAGTGGAAGTCCATGTTGCTGAGCCCATGCATAACCTCCATCCTTACCATCATGGCCACTTTGTTCATGAGCCCACTGAGCAATGATAGGAGTAGCTAGGGAAAAAGAATGGCTGGTTTCCACTGAACGTGACATCCTATCCACCTGATTGTTAAAGTCCTCCTCTGCTGAGGTCACCTTTTGGTGGGCATTCACATGAGACACAAATATCTTTACTCTTTTGACCCATGCAGAGAAATCTATCCATATACCTCTTCCCCATATATCCTTGTCACCAATTTTCCAAACATGCTCCTTTCAAGTCCCAGACCATCCAGCTAAGCCATTGGCCACAGCCCATGAATCCATATACAATTGCACATCTGACTATTTCTTGTTCCATGCAAAGTGAATGGCCATATGTACGGCTCGAAGTTCTGCCCACTGGGAGGATTTACCTTCACCACTGTCCTTCAAGGAAGTCCTAGAAAGGGGCTGCAGTGGCACTGCTGTCCACTTTCAAGTGGTGCCTGCATATTGTGCAGAACCATCTGTAAATCAAGCATGAGTTTTCTCTTCCTGAGTCAAATGATCATAAGGAACTCCCCATGACGCATAGGTGCAGACTGGGAGAGGGAAGGTAATGTGACTGGAGTGGAGACCATAGGCACTTGGGCTACTTCCTCATGCAACTTACTTGTGCCTTTAGGTCCTGCTCAAGCCCAATCTCTGACATACCACTTCCATTTAATGATGGAGTACTGTTGTGCACATCCAATTTTATGACTCTTCAGATCAAACAACACCCAGTTCATGATGGGCAGCTCAGGCCTCATGGTACTTGGTGGCCCATGGTTAGGAGTTCAGTCTCTACTAAAGCCCAGTAACAAGTCAAAAGCTGTATCTCAAAAGGAGTGTAGCTATCTGCATATGATGGCAGGGCTTTGCTCCAAAATCCCAAGGGTCTGTGTTGTGATTCACCAATAGGGACCTGCCAAAGACTCCAAATAGCATCTCTATCTGCTACAGACATTTCAAGCACCATTGGATCTGCTGGATCATATGGCCCAAGTGGCAGAGCAGCCTGCACGGGAGCCTGAACCTGTTGCAGGGTCCCCTGTTGTTCTGGGCCTCACTCAAAACTAGCAGCTTTCCAAGTCACTTGATAAATAGATTGCAGCAACACACTGAAATAAGGGATATGTTGCCTCCAAAATCCAAAGAAGCCCACCAGATGTGCCTCCTTTTTAGTTGTGGGGGAAGCCAGATACAATAACGTATTCTTCATTTTAGTAGGAATATCTCAACATGCCCCACACCACTGGACTCCTAGAAATTTCACTGAGGTGGAAGGTGCCTGAATTTTTGTTGGGTTAATTTCCCACCCTCTAGCATGCAGATGTCTCACCAATAAGTTTGGAGTCATTGATATTTCTTCCTTACTAGGTCCAATCAGCATAATGTCATCAATATAATGGACCATTGTGATGTCTTGTGGAAGGGAAAGGTGATCAAGATCCCTATGGACTAAATTATGACATAGTGCTGGGGCCTTGATATACCTCTGAGGAAGCACTGTGAAAGTATATTGTTGTCCTTGCCAGCTAAAGACAAAATGCTTCTTATGGTCCTTTGAAATTGGTATCGAGAAAAAGGTGTTGGTCAGCTCAATAGCTGCATACCAAGTACCAGGAGATGTACTAATTTGCTCAAGCAATGAAACCACATCAGGAATAGCAGCTCCAATTGGAGTCACCACCTGATTAAGTTTATGATAATCTACTGTCATTCTCCAAGATCCATCTGTTTTTTGCACAGGCCAAATAGGCAAATTAAATGAGGATGTGGTGGAAATCACCATCCTTGCATCCTTCAAGTCCTTAATGGTGGCAGTAATCTCTGCAACCCCTCCAGGAATGTGGTATTGCTTTTGGTTTACTGTTTTTCTAGGTAGTTCTAATGGCTTCCACTTGGCTTTTCCTACCATAATAACCTTTACTCTACATGTCAGGGACCTAATATGGAAATTCTGCCAATTGCTCAGTATATGTATTCCAATTATGCATACCAGAACTGGGGAAATCACTACAGGATTGGTTCAGGGACCCACGTGATCCACTGTGAGATGCACCTGAGCTAAGTCTCCATCAATAACTTGACTTCCATATGCCCCCACTCACTCTGATTGGTGGGTCACAATGATGATTTGGGTCTCCTGGAATTAGTGTCAATTCAGAGCCAGTGTCTAGTAATCCCCAGAAAGTCTGATTATTTCCTTTTCCCCAGTGAACAGTCACTCTCGTAAAAGGCCTCAGATCCCTTTGGGGAAAGCTGGGAGAAAGATTGACATTATAAATTTTGGGCAATGTAGTGAGGTCCCTCCTCAAGGGGACCTGGCCTCCCCTTCATTCAAAGGCTTGTGGGTCTTAAACTGACTCAAGTCTGGGAATTGATTGAGAGGTTGTAACTCTGTATTCTGGCAATTCAATCTAGGCTGCTGTTCATATGACCTAGAATTCTTTTGTCCATACAGATCATGTCAATATGTAGTAGATTTGCCATGTATTTCACTCCTATGAACACCAAGACTAAGTAGCCAATGCCATAATTCCACATAAGTCAGAGTATTCTGATTACTGTCTCCACTCTGATGTCCCTTATGGTAACCACACCCACTTTGTCTTTGTCAGTTAACTTCCGCTACTTTTCCCCTACTACCATGAGGTCCAATAAGCCCCATCGTAGTTAAGTGTCTTAGTTCAATTAGGGCAGTTCCCAATGTCAAATCTGACTTACATAAAATAGCAATCACAGCAGTCTTCAAGAAATTTCACAAAGTTATTCCTCACTGTACCGGTGAAAGGAATGTCCTCTGGACTCTCCATTTATGTCTCTAGGGGTCTAATCTGATAAATCATTGTAGCGTGCCAATTTCCCTAAGCCTCTGGATACCTTCTTCTACATTATACCAAGGAAGGTCTGGTACTTCAACTTGACTTAAGGTAGGCCATTGCATAATCCATGCTTCAGTAGGCCAACCAAATAAACAATTAGATCCTTTGCTAACCTCTTGAGCTGAAACATTGAATGAATGAAGAATCCATACTTAGTGGGCCTAAATCAATAAACTCAGACTGATCTAATGTTACCTTCCTTGCACCACTATCCCACACCCTCAGTAGTCATTCCTATATATATTCTCCAGGTTTCTGTCTGTACATGTTAGCAAAATCAAAGAGGTCTTTTTGGGTGTGGGGACCCAGCTCCTCAGTCACACTTTGTATTTCACATTTTGGGGCTCACTTGGACTTAACTTTAGTTATAGGTCTAAAGCAACAGTGGGTGGTTGGGGCAGTTTCTGAGAACATGCAGCAATGTCTTCCATTCCATCTACATTAGGCAATGACCCAACAGGAACAGCTAGGTTAATCCCATCAAACTGAAGTGGAGGGCATAATGGTTTTATAGTAATCCCTTCAGATTCCAGAGATTCAACAGAATTTACAGGCTCCATATCCTCATCTTCCTGACTGTCTGCCCATATGTTACCATTCCAGGTTTCAGGATCCCATTTTTTCCCAATCAATACCCTCACTTTAACTTCAGACACCATTCTGGGTTGGCAATTTAATTGGCATTGTAAATCAGCCACCCTTACAATAAGAAGACTCTGGGTTTGGTTTTTGGCAATATCAACTCTGTTACTAGAAGAAATGAGGCTTTCTTTCAGAGCAAAACTGGAAACATTGAGGTCTTTTATGTGGTACGTGAGCTGTGACTCAGCAGCCTTGAACTCATCTCGCTCTTTCACCACTTTGTCTAGCATAAGTAGGACCAACTTACTTCCTTATATTCCTCATGCTGACAAAATTGCAGAAAACTATCAAATATGTGATCACCTAGAGCCTCACTTCTCAAAAATATTTGATCTATTAGTGGTGATATTTTGCATATTAATGTTGCCACCTCACACCATGGATTAGTAGGGCCCTCTTTACTAATGGAGGCAGAGTCACCAGTGCCTTTTGATTAATCAAATTGGAGAACCAAATCAGAATTGGTGAGAACCAATTTATGAAGCTGTCCTTATGATTTTGTCTCTCTAGAACCACTCTCAGTACCAAATGTGTTAGGCTGGGTTCTCTAGAGAAGCAAAACTGGTAAAGCTTATATATATACATATAGAGAAAGATAAATTTATCTTATGAACATGGTTCACACACTTAAAGGCACTGGCAAGTCCCAAGTTCTTGGACCAAAGGTCAAGCTGAAGGCTTTTCCCAAGTCACACAGCTGCAGGGCTGACGAGCTCAAGGTTGGCAGGCTGTTGATTCCAACAAATGACAAATCCAAGATCTCTAGGCTGAATAGTGGATTGTTTGCTCATGGACAGCTGCAGGCAGCACAACAATATCTGGATCCACAGAAGAGTGTCTCTTTTCCCAGGATGTCCATAATATATTGGAAGCAGGCGACACCCCTAGGGAAACTCCCTTTCAGTGGATTGGCTGCTCAAAACATATACATCTGATCCCATCGTGGGGATAACCCACTTAAACCACAACTGGTTAAACCACACAGAATTGTGGTCCAGCCAAGTTGACACACAGCTCCAACTATCACACCCTCTGTCTGCATGAGTTTAGAAGAAGAAAAGGTTAGAGTTGAAGCAGTGTTAGGAAATAGTGTAAAGAATCCAATGATAAATTCTCTCCCTTCTAGCTTTATATATTATTATGGCACATTACTCAAATTGTCTTGCCAGCCTCCCCATCTATAAAACAGGTTGAGGTGAATGCTCACTTCATAGAATTTTTAAGAATGAGGTAAGACTATATGTATAAAGCACTTTGTCGAGTGCCTAGATTATATCATTATTCTTTAACCTGTTTTCAAACTAAATTTATCACTAGATACCAATTTGCTGCTTATACAGGGAGTCTGTGAATAAGTTTTGCTTGTCTTTACCTCTCTAGAATAGGTGTGTTTTGTAGCAATATAATTATTTGGGCAAAATATTCTCCTACTAGGAAAATGGATATTTAACTATATTTGCCCAAACTAAATATTAAGAAGGATTAAGACAAAAGATGTTTTCTGATTTGTAAGTTATTAATATGCAAAGTCTTACCAAGGTATAAAATTAAATTGTATTTAGTTATACATTTAATGAATTATCTTTATTAAAAAGAATAATATTATATGAAATGAGAACTCCTTTAGAAATTTGGGACATATAGTCATTGTTCAATGAGAATCAATATAGTGGGATTTTACTTGCATTTTTCTGCCCAAGAATAGCCTCTTGGGGTATTGTAGACATGTAGACATCATTTAGAGTTTGAAAACAACAAAAGAGTATCTTACTAAGGAACATTTTGGTATCTCTTTTTCTATACATTTCCAAGTATAGAGCAGACAGAATGTGTCCACTAAATAAATCTTAATAACACTTGAAAGAGGTTAGAACTTGTCTAACTGTCATGCTTCCCTCTGTTTCCAAATTCCCCATGCATTTTCTCTTGGAAGCTATCACACCAAGTAGTGAGATAATAACTCTTAGGGTTAGAAGGTACCTTAAAGGTCAACTGATCCAACTCTCCATCTAGGTAAAAAATAAATGAGATAACAGAAAATTCTGTTTTTTTCAGTTCTATTCATGAACTGCTTCTGCTATTCCCACCATTCCACATTCAGCTGCCCTCAGAGGGTAGGCTAGAAATTCTGCCCCATCGATGGACAGAGTGTCTCTCTTTTTAAAGAATTAAAGCCGCTTCCTACTAAGATTCCCATGACAAGCTTCCCTTAGTCCTAATGGCTTTTCCATTTCTAGGAAGCCTAGGAAGTATAAGCCACCAATATCTAATAAAATATAATGCATCAAAGAAGCAAAGTATGGTAAGAAGAGTAATGTCTGCTCAAAGATGTCTATATCTTAAAGACCTATGAATATGTTATGGTAAAATGCAAGGGGAAATTAAGGTTGCAAATAGAATTAAAGTTCCTAATCAGCTAACCTTGAGATGGGGGAAATTATGGATTTTCTGGGTGGGCTAATGTAATCATAAAAAAAAAAAAAAAACCTCACTGCCGTCAAGTCGTTTCCAACTCATAAAGTCTCCTCCTTGGGTTTCCGAAGAGGTATCTCTATGAAAGTAGATTGCCCAATCTTCCTTCTGAGGAGTGGCTGGTGGGTTTGAACCCAGTCTTTTGGTTAGCAATCAAATGCCTTAGGCACTATGCTACCAGAGTTCCACAAAGGTCCTTATAAATGAAAGAGGAAAGCAGAAGAATGAAGACCAGAATTAGAGATTTGGGGATGCTATGCTGCTGGCTTTATTATGGAGTGAAGAGCCATAAGCCAAGCAATTTGGGCAGTCTCTAGATACTGGAAAAAGGTGAGGAAATAGATTCTTCCCTAAGGGCTCCAAAAAGGGATACAGTCCTGCTGATCCATTGATTTTAGCCCAACTCATAAAACCAAACTCACTGCTGTCAAGTTGATTTCCACTCATAGTGACCCCTCCTTGGGTTTCTGAGGCAATATCACTACACAAGTAGATTGCCCCATCTTCCTTCCAAGGAGTGGCTAGTGGGTTTGAACTGCCAGCTTTCTGGTTAGCAGTCAAGTACCTTAGGCACTATGCCACCAGAGCTCCTGATTTTAGGCCAGTGGGGTCCATCTCTGGCTTCAGACCTCTAGGACTACAAGATAATAAATTTCTGTTGGTTTAAGACACTAAATTTGTGGTGATTTGTTGTAGCAGTAACAGAAAACTAATATACAGTGTAAACATTAGAGGGTAGCAAGAGATGTTCTGTAAGCCCGATGTTCTTTGGCTTTTCAACCCCTCTGTCTCTTGGGCCTCTTGGGCCAGCCCAGCCTCTGCCCTGTTGAAGCAAATGTTACAAAGCTCTTTAGCTCTACGATAAGTGCCCAGAGTCACCCTACTCTGCCAGGAATGCTCTTTATTGTGATTTTGGGGAAAGTTTACAGAGCTAATTCATATACATTTTGTTTCATGACATTGATTATAATCCCCATAATATAACAGCTCTCTTCCCACTTCCTCCCTGTGGTTATCTTTTCCCTGTATCCTTCTTTCTTGTGCATTCCTGTCCCCTGAACTATCTTCCTGCAAAAATACTGCCCTTCTGATCTTCTGTGGTTGATTGTTCTAAGGAGTGTACCTATCTGGTGTAAATGTTTACTTTATACTTATTTACCTTATACTTATACTTAGTGTTTGGCTGGAAGCCATAGGAGTAAATTTAATTCCATTCCCAAAAGGTGAGTAGGGGCCATACTCTCAGGGGTTTCACCAGTCTTTGTCAGACCAGTAAGGCTTGTCTTTGTTTTTTATGATTTTGAGTTTTGTTCCACATTTTTCTCCCATCTCGTTGAGGGTCTTCTCCTTTTTGTCAACCCTCCACTTTACCAAGCATGATATCCTTCTCTGGGGACTGGTCCCTTCTGACAACATGACCAAAATAGGTGAGACAAAGTCTGGTCATTCTCACTTTCAAGGAACATTCTAGCTGCACTTCTTCCAGGACAGATTTGTTCATTCTTCTGGCAGTCTATGGTACTTTCAGTAATCTTCGCCAACATCACAACTCAAAAGCACCTGCTCTTCTTCAGTCTTCCTTATTCATTGTCCAGCTTTAACATGCATATAAGGCAAAGGCATATGAGTCTGCATTAGCCTGAAAGCTCTGTTGAAACCTGTCCACCATAGGTGATCCTACTGGTATTTGAAATACCAGTGGCATATCCTCCAGCCTCACAGCAACATGCAAACCACCACAGTATAATAAACTGACAGATAAATGGTGGACAGTTTATCTTACAAAACATAAGAGGAAGGAGAAGTGAACAGCAAAGGAGGGACCTGACTACCACAGAGAAAGAGAGCTGGAATACAGAATGTTCTCTGGACCTGAGGTCCCTGTACTGAGAACCTCCAAGACCCAGGGAAGGTTGATGGCAAGACACATGGAGATCTCCAAGGGATGCAGGGCCAACAGATGTTGAAAGGAGGCAAAGACCTTTCCCCAGCACCAGCAGAGAGAGATGGCCTTCCCTATAGCTGATGCCCTGAATTTGGACTTCTACCCTCCTAAATGATGATAGAATAAGTTTCTGTTTCTTAAAGTTGTCTATTTGTGGTATTTCTGTTATAGCAACACTGGATAACTAAGACAGGTGTCATTTCCTGCCACTTGGAAGCCAAACAGGGAGCAAACACTCCAGAGCAAAGCCCAAGTGAAGAACTACCTTTGTTCTTGACTTCAAAAGGTCCACCTCCTACTCCTCAACTACTGATTTACACATGGCATAAAGATGTGAAAATTTCAGAAGGCTTATCAGGTCCTGAAGGAGCTCTGATGGTATAGTGCCTAAGGCATTTGACTGCTAACCAAAAGGTTGGTGGTTCAAACCCACCAGCCACTCCTTGGAGGGAAGATTGGGCAATCTAACTTCCGTTAAGATTTACAGCCTTGGAAACCCAATGGGGGCCACTATGAGTCAGAATAAACTCAGTGGCAGTGAGTTTGGTTTTGGTTTGAGTTTATCAGGTACTGACGTGCAGAACAGTTTGGAGAAGAGAATGAAAGCGGGGAGAAATTAAAGGGTAAAATAACAGACCAAGTATGAAGTGGTGGGACATGGCAGCAAAGTGGCAATGATTAAACAGAAGTCACCACTATCAGCGTTGCCCTCCCCATCACTCACCACTATCACTGTGCTTCAGCCACCCTAGCCTTCCTTCTGTTCTTCCAGTTCACTGAGATCATCAAGAGCACTGCCCCTTCTGCCTGGGAAGATCTTTCCCGTGATATTGCATGGACTTTCAGACCTTACCTTCAATGTTACCTACTCAGAAAACTCCTCTGCTTATGCCATCTAAAGTAGTCAAAAGAGACAGAGGCTACTTTACTTTAATGATTGCTTTGATTAACCAAATTAAATTAATTAATTTAATTACTGATTTCTTCGATTCTCTGCTTAAACCAAAACCAGCTGCTGTCCAGCCAATTTTGAGTCATGATGACCTCATGTGTATCAGAGTAGAACTGAGTTCCATAGGGTTTCAATAACTGATTTGTCAGAAGCAGGTCATGAGGCCTTTCTCCCAAAACACCTCAGGGTGGACTTGAACTTCTAATTTTTGGTTAGCAGACAAGTGCTTAATTGTTTGCACCACCCAGGGACTCTGGTTCTCCACTTAGTACTTATTAGTTTCTGATCATTTCTTGTTTATATACTTATTATTTATGTTTCCAAGCCAGAATATAAGTGTCATGGGAGCAAAGACTTTGTCTTCTTCACACCTACAGCAGTACATGGCACATGGGAGGTGCTCAATAAATACATATAAAATTCATAAATAAAAGTTGAAAGGTCTTAGTTATTCATTGGATATAGCAGGAAAGGAAAGGATGTGTCACACATGGCTCCAAGATTTTGAGTTTCAGTGACTGGGAAATGGTGGTGTCATGAAAAGACATGGGAGAGCAGAAGGGAAAAACAAATTCGGGGCATAAAGACAAGAATGCATTTGGCTTTTAATATATTGGGCATGAAGTAAGTGCAGGATGTCCCACAGGCATCTGAACTTAACAACTGCAAATTTCAACTCGTTTTCTCATCAGTGCCTTCTTAAACTGGCTGCTTTTCTTTCCCTCTGTCTCATTTGGTGACACCACTATTCAGGCAGCTGTCCAAGCTAAAAGCTAGGAATTCATCCTGGACTTCTTTCTCATACTCATTCCAGCATCCATTCAGGCCAATTTTTGACTTGCCAAACTTAAATAGGAGGCATATTTTTTTCTTTTACAAAAAAGACAAATAACCTACATATGCTGCCCTTCTCTTTGATGAACAGAGTCAGTATGCTATCTCATGACTGGTTTTTTTAAAATAAATAAATGCACTTCTTCAGTTCCTTCAAGGGAGAGGTAATATTTTAATAATGACTGAGAAAACAACTACTTTTAAAAAGAAACTCCTATAGAATAGAATTTTGAAAATAGATTGTTTGGAAATGTTTCCATCATTTTGTGATTTTATTGCCAAAGATGATGTCAGGGAATCACGTGTATAAACGTTGTAACAGAACACTTTAAAAACTT
Organism: Orycteropus afer afer; assembly: GCF_000298275.1. Taxonomy (NCBI): domain Eukaryota; kingdom Metazoa; phylum Chordata; class Mammalia; order Tubulidentata; family Orycteropodidae; genus Orycteropus; species Orycteropus afer. Next base: position 1,022,146 of record NW_006921954.1, on the reverse strand, counting down.
GGGATACAGAATTTACTAACGTATTTTAAAACTTTTTCAACAGGGGTCCAGCAGATTTTGAATGTATTTGTTAATATGATGAGAAATATGTACCCCTTCCAATTAATTTGCAAGAACAACTGATTGAAATCAGGATCAAGGGAATTTACCAGCCTGAATCTCAACAACACAAAGAGCTTGCATAATTACTAGATAGAAAGGAGAAATGCATATCATGATTTATTACGTATGCCTCCAATTGGAGCCACATCACTTTATGGGGACTTTTCCAGCTACATCAGCCATTAAAATCAAGAACTGAAATAAACTTGGAACAAGATCTATAAATTGTAGTATCACAAGTACTAAACCAAGATTTTAAAAAATAATTAGGCACATTCAATCACAAGGTTTTGTTTATTGTGTATAAATACAATAAAAATTATTCTAAACATTTTAATCTTATCCTTTTACAATTTCTATCTGGGAATATGTTTGAGAATGGATACAAAATATTAGTGCAGCAGTAAATGTATGTCATTTATGCAGCAGATAAATATATTGGGAGTGTGATGCTGAGAGTTCTTTGCTCACAGGATGCTCAAGCCCTGCTCCGGGGAGCCAGAGGAACCACCATAAAATGTGCACAGGCCTGGCCTGGAAACCCTTCCGTGGTTCCATCCTCTCATAACCAACAGGATGGGTGATGTACATATGCGTGAGTGGACTCAGATTTAACGAAACCCCGAAATCTTGGTAAGGCAGTAAAGCATAATAGCAATTTGTTAATACTATAGCTCCTACCTTGCTGCTTGGATAAGGTGAACTGTGGTTATTCTCAAGCCCTGGCTTCTAGCCCTAGCTCTGTCCCTTTCCCTCTCTCTGTCTCTCCTAAGAAAGCATATGGAATGCCAGTAGGGGAGAATCACCATATTACTGGAATAACCTTGAATCCACTATACTTTAGGTGTTTAAACCCATCACAAACTTAATATTTTATTGTTAGTAACACATTATTTGGCTGCACCTTGGTGAGTCAGGATTCCTGGATCAAAAGCCTTTGATTTACAGAATCAAATCTTAGCTCCTCAGTAGTATTTATAACTCTAAACCTGTCTTTCTGTCAGGTCCCACTTCTCACTACCCAGGTCTCACACTTTGTCCTCCTGTTGCCTGCATATAGCATGCTGTTTCTCACTTGTTCATATAGCCCCATTTGCTCCAAATTTCCTCTACTCCCATCTGGCTAACTTCTATTCTTATATTATGGTGATTAAGTTCAAACCATCTCTTCCAGGAAGTCTTCCCTGGTTCACCATGGGCTGCATTTGCTGGCTGTCCTTTATACTCCCATTATACTCTTTGGAATAGTTGTATCCATTGCATCTATTTATGGGTATGTCATCCCTTCCAGACTGTCGGGTTCTTTTTAGGGTAAGAATGGAGTCTTACTGGTAAGTACAGTTGCCTGGTATGTAGCTGACATTCCATAGATGTTTGCTGACTGAGTGAATGAGCAAATGAATCATAGAACTTCTGTAAGCTTTTGGATATTTAGAACTGACAGAATCAAAGGTTAATCTAATGACAAAACATTACATTTAATTACTGATCTTTCACTGGCTAAGAATGTGGTTTGAGTGAAAAATTAACAAAGAAAATTAAAAGGAGAGTAGAATTGAGAGGTAGGGAAGTTAACAAGGGGAATGCCAGTGAAATGTACAGAAAGAGAGGAATGTGAATAGGGTCCTTTATCCCAGATAAACAAGCCACTTCTTCCCCTTCACAGGTATTATCACAGAGCAATAACTTCAGAGGTGGGGTAGCTTATGAGTGGACCATCCAGAGGCCCCAGTCTGCCAGAAGTTAACTCATTAGTTGCCATACTACCCAGAGGTCTGAGGGATTCCAGAAGAGGAGCCAGACAGTGTGGACTCTGGAGGGGGACATTTAGGGAGCCCCAGGCAATGGCTATTTTCTAGCAGGTATGAAAGCATGTCAATTTTTTAACAATAGATGTACTACTGAATGTCAGCTTAATACCAGCCTGCCTAAAGGTAAATATGGTAATGCTATATAGCCTCCTGTATCTCTAAGGAGAACAAAACCTCTTTTAAAAGCTGAGGGTTTTTTATTAGCTCAGAACACTTTCCTTCTTGACATTTGAGAACACTTTCTTTCTCAGCACTTTGGTGAATAGAGCAAGCTCTAAACAAGCATTGACTAATATATATATATGTATTGTTGTTGTTGTTGTTGTTATGTGCCGTTGAGTCGGACCGACTCATAGAGACCCCTCCTTGGGTTTCCGAGGCAGTATCGCTACGGAAATAGATTGCCCCATCTTCCTTCCGAGGAGTGGCTACATATGTGTATATATATATATATATATATATATATATATACACATTTTTTCCCCCTGCTCTTTTTGTTCCCCTTAGAAACTTGCTTGTATAATTGTGTCAGGTGGCTTGGTGCTTCCCCTTAGTGATGAAGTGAAATCTCCCGAAAGCTCAGGCCTTACCGAGCAAGGAGACTTTAAGTGACAATAAGCAAGAGCTTTACAGTTATTTGCGTTCTAAGCTTCCTCCTTAGTGTAATTGGAAGAAGTTTTGATTCAGTCCTTAACCTAGATTTTACAGAGCCTCCACCAAATGACTCAAATCCAGACAGACTCTGTCACTTCATGGCTGAGGTAATGAAATGGGCTTTCATCAGAAATGCCCATGGCTAGCTTGTGTGAATCTAACACTTAATGGGGTTTCTTCCTTTCCAACTAATGGATCTATTTCTCACTTGCTTGTCCTATCTGCCTCAAGTACAAGCTGCAGCTCTTTCTAACGTGTAGCTCACGTAGTGCCTTTACTTTCCAGGACTGGTTAGCTCTCAGAAGTTTAAAGGTAGGGGTAGATAAAATTATCTCTGAAATGACCTGAAATGTCTGCATGTACAAAGCATCTGATTAAATTATTTTGAAGAGCTGATGACTGTGTTGAAAATCTCTGCACTGAATGCATTATCAGTGTTTTTCTCAATGTGCTCATCAAGACCACCCACATCCAAACCACCTGAAGTGTTTGTTAAACATGCAGAGCCTTGGGTCTCATCAAAGTATCAAACTTTTCATGATATGGGCCTGGAAATCTGTATTTTAAAAACACAAACTCTTAATGATATATATATATGTACAGAAAGGTGCACATACCATAAGTATACAGCTTGCTAAAGCTTCACAACTAAACCCACCTATAAAACCAGCAATCAGATCAAGAACAGGATTATTATGAATGTCCTGGAAGTCCCCTCCTGCTTCTTCCAGTCACAACCTACCCTTCTCCCATTACCTGATGTTTAACCAGTATCTCGACTTCTAATGGATTAGTTTCACCTGATTTATTTCATCTATACTGTTTTTATAGATGGAATCACACATTTTGTATCCTTTTTTGTCTGGTTCTTTCCCCAACTGTATTTCTGAGATCCATTCATATTGTTGCATAAAGTTGTTGAGTGTTCATTCAAATTGTTGTGTGGTATTCCACTGTCATTTTGCTATATTTATCCATCAGTTTAAATGATAATGAAATACTTGCTATTTGTCCACAGAATGACTAAAATTAAAACACAAAAAATACCAGTTGTTGTTAGGATGTGGAAAAACTGAAACTCTTAAACATTTTATCAGTGGGACAATACTGGTATAAGAAATTTGCAAAATTTTTTGACAGTATCTAGTAAAGCTGACTATTTGGTTACCCTGTGGTTGCTAGGTGCTGTCAAGGTAGTTCGGAGTCATAGTGACCCTATGTACAACAGAATGAAACACTCTGCCATCCTCACAACTGTTGTATTCTTGAGCCCATTGTTGCAGCCACTCTATCAATCCATCTTGCTGAGGGTCTTCCTCTTTATCGATGACTCTCTACCAAGCATGATTCCCTTCTCTGGGGACTGGTCCTTCCTTAGTTACCTCATGGTGCAAAAACTCCAACCCTAGGATATATGCCCAACAGAAATGCATACATCTGTTCACCATAAATTAGAATGTTCAGAGCTTTTCAGAATAGTAAAAAATTGGATTCTATCTGAAAGTCCAGAGGACCTTTTAGGTGGTGGTTCAGTGGTAGAATTCTCACCTTCTACACAAGAGACACGGATTTGATTTTCAGCCAGTGCACCTCAAGTGCAGTCACCAACTATCTGTCAGCAGAGGCTTTTGTGTTGGTTGCTATGATGCTGACAGGTTTCAACAGTTTCCATACAAAGATGGACTAGGAAGAAAAGCCTGGTGACCGTCCTCTGGAAATCACCCAATCAAAACCCCATGGATCACAATAGTCTGATCCCATCATGCATGGAGTTGCCATGAGCTCAGAGTCTACTTGATAGCAGCTAACAACAATAACCAACAAGGCCATCATAGTTGAGCCAGAAATACATTTTTATTTATTATTTATTTATTT
>NW_006921954.1:1012138-1016734 GCF_000298275.1 Orycteropus afer afer | reverse complement strand
CTGTCTTGTTGAACTTTGCTACTAGTGCTGGAGCAAGATGGTATCTCATTGTTGTTTTGATTTGCATCTCTCTAATAGCTAATGATCGTGAGCACAGAAATACATTTTTAACAAGCAGATTTGAGGAGGTTTGCATATGACATCCTGAAGATTCACTCTGAGAATTATCTTAGGAATTTCAGCAACTTCCAAAATGCATCATATCAATATGTTTGAATTTGTCAAAGAAAAAGGATATTTTTCATCATTGAACTTTCAACAGGGCTTCAAGAAGGAGTTTATCCTTAAGCACCATATACATTTCCCTGTTGCTTTGAAAGCTGAGCTCTACAGAAAAGAGTCTTCTTTCCTAAAACATGTTAAAATTTTAATTGTGTTCTCACAGTCATGGACTTAGGGCAGCTGCTGCTATTTCTCGATCATACTAGACTGTTGTGAGTGAATATTTCATGTATTGCTGTTTTCCCAGGAAGCTCCTTTTGTTAAATAAAACCAAGGTTTGTAAGCTCAAGAAATAACTGGCAAAAAAGGAAAAAAAAAAAAAAAAAACTCACTTCTTTGAAACAGTGACAAGAAGCAATTGAGAAAATCCCTATCTGAAGTCAAGCATGAGAGTCTATATGTTGGCAGAGGCTGACAGATTTGGAATAATCACCTACATAAGGAAGTACCTTCAAGATGAGCAGCCTTAAATAACATCCTAATAACCCAATTACGTATCCCTCCTCAGGAGATGGAAAAACACCCAGGAAGCCAACCACCTTAAAGATGAACAAAGAAACAAGCCATTCGTGTTCATTAGGATTTCCACAGAGTACAGGCAGTCCAAACAAACCCCAAATGTTTAGAACTGAAAGAGATTCTAGTGGGTATCTACAAAGAGGAAAGGGGATTCTTATATAGATACAATGAAGTCACCACGGTTATTTGAGGCTGTGATTTTTAAAATAATGCATGATAAGAAAATTCTTAGGCACTCAATAAAGTGACTAAATTTAGACTTGATGTGAAATATGTCAGCAGTTACTGAAAAATCACAACTTAAGAACATTTATCATCTCGAGGTATAAGCCATGAATCTACCGCTTTTCTAAAACTAGAACCATCATAGATATTTCTCCTTTAGTTATATTTTTATGTTTATAATTCAGAAGCAATCTATCAAACTAAAAGGTGAAAGAACCTATAAAACAAAACAAATGAAAAACAAACCCATTACCACCCAGTAGATTCCAGCTTACAGCAACCGTTCAGGACAGAGCAGAACTGCCCCATAGGGTTTCAAAGTCTGTAAATCTTTACAGAAGCCGACTGCTGCCTCTTTCTGCCATGGAGTGGCTAGTGGGTTCAAACTGCAGACCTTTTGGTTAGCAGCCAAGCACTTTAACCACTGTGCCACCAGGTTTTAAAGAAACTACTAGTAGGTACAAATATCTCAAAGGTTCAAAAGGCACAGTAGTATTTAAGATAATGATACACTTGAGGGAATCTCTGAGTAGTGTAAACTGTTAATGCCCTCAGCTGCTAATTGAAAGCTTGGCCATTCAATATGCCTCAGAAGAAGGGGATGACCTACTTCTGAAAAACCAACCACCAAAACCCCTATGGAGCACAATTCTACTGCGACACACAGGGGGTCACCGTGAGTCAGAATTGACTGGAAAAAAAAAAAAAAAAAAAACTGGTTTTCTGTTTTTTCATGCACTTAAGAGAAACTATGTGTCAGTCCCAAAAGATGAAATGGAAGGGTGTTGTTCCTAGGCCTTGGAACACAAATGTCTTCTATGTGTAAATGATTCTGACATGACAAATACAGAGGAAGAACTCTGTAGCAGTAGGAAGTTTAAAAGGCTAAGAGTAAAAAGAAAAATCACCCCTCTTTCATCATTAATCTGCTCAGTCTCAAATGAGATGGCAAATAAAATATCAAGAGACTTGGTCACTTACAAGAAGCAGCAGATCTGGGAATACACATTTAATCTGTCCTAAATTCCAGAGCATCACTTCATTCAGTTCTTAAGAACACACTTAAGTTGCCAGGCAGAAAAATCATAAGGGGAGGTGGATGTGGGGTGGGGAGGTGTTAGTAGTTGGCCTGTACACATGAAAAAGGAGTGCTGGGAAATCTGGGCTTTGGAATGTCTTTGTGACATTTGGAATGTCTTTGTGATCCCAGTGGACTCTACCACCCAGCCATTCTTTCTCCCTGAATGGCAGCCTTGGAGATTTTCAAGCCAGAAATAAGAGAAGGATAGTTGAACCTGGTGTAACTCTACACCTATTTGCAAGCTTTTGAAAACTAGATCACCAGGGTAAATCCTCCTCATTGGTATTTTTTCATTAACTCAGTAAATATTTATTGAGCACCTGTGCTGTATTAAGATTGTCTAGGTGCTTGGCATACAACCGTGAGCAAGACAAGACCCCTGCCTTCATGAAGCTTACATTCTAGCAGGGGAAGACAGACTACAAACATGCAGTTTTTTTGAAGAGTTGTAAATGCTAAGAAGAAAATAAAATAATCATTAAAATGGGTCAGAGAGCAATAGAGGAGGAGCAGTGCTACTGCTTCAGCTATGACTGTCTAAGAAGGTCTCTCTGAAGCCTAGATATTTAAGCTGAAACCTGAATGCTGAGGAGATAGAAGCCAGAAGACCTTCTGGGAGAACATTCCAAGTAGCAAGGGCAAAGGCCCCGAGACAGAGGTGCATTTGGAGGGTCCAAATGGGACTGCTAGGAGGGAGATTGAAGTATGCAGCCTTGACATGGAATTCATGTTCTATTTTAAGTGAGAAGAAGCCATAAAAGGAATTCAAGTGAGAGAATATGTTGATCTTTACTCATTACAAATATCTCTCCAGCTGCTTTACGAATTGTAGGAGTTCCTGAGTGGCACAAAGAGTTAACATGCTCAGCTGCTAACCCAAGAGTTGGAGGTTGAACTCCGCCCAGAGGTACTGTGGTAATTAACGCTATGTGGCAACTTGGCTGGGCCTGCTTGAGTGTCTGGGCAGCTGGATGTAGAATTCCCCATGATGAGACTAGTAATCAACTCCATGGTGGAATCTACTGAGAGCAGCTGAGTAGCTGCCTTAGGGGTATGGTTTGTTTCTCATATGTAAGAAGCAACTTTGAAGAAGGCATCTAGCTTTATGGATGCTTGGAGTCTGCATGTAGCCGAGTCTTCATTTAGCAGCCTCCCATGTTTCCTGCTGGTCTTGGGACTGTCTCTGGACTTGAACTAGTAGTCTGCCATGTGGTTTGGTAATATCAGGACTGTGCCTTTTTACTTGTCGACCTTGGGTTTTTCAGCCTCAGCAGCCAGTAACTGCCTGAGTGAAGAAAGCATCTAGCTTCAGTGGACCAGGAACAAGAGGCAGAGCTGAACCCAAGGTCAGAAGTCTTTCACTTAGTCCCTAGAGCCTGGCACTCTGAACTCAGATTTCTAGCCTCCAAAACTGAAGAAAATGAACTCCTGTTTGTGAAAGCCATCCCGTTTGTGATATCTTCTGTTAGTGCAGCACTAAGTAACCAAAACAGATGCCCCAGAAGAAAGGCCAGGAGCTCTACTTCTGAACTCTCAGCCACTGAAAACCTAACAGAGCACAGTTCTATTCTGACATCCGTGGGGTTGTTATGAGTTGGAATCAACTCCATGGTAACTGGTAGGTAGGGTAGATATGAAGAATGGGGAAGCAGGGAGACTAGTTATGAGGCTGTTGCAGTGGCTTAATAGGGGCTGTGGAGATGTTGAGAAGTGGTCAACTTCAGATATAGTGCACAGCTGTAGGACCTGCTAATGGCTTAGACATGAAGTATGAAATAAGTAAGGAATGAAAGGTGACTCCTAGGATTTTGACTTAGCAACTGGGAAGATGGCAGTGCTATTTACTGATATGGGGAAGGCTGAGAGAGAGGAGTAGATGCATGGAGGGGGTTGTAGATCAAGAATTCCCTTTTAGCAATGTTGAATTTGAGATGACTGTTAGACATCTGGGGGCTCTGGTGGAGTAGTGCCTAAGGCATTTGACTGCTAACCAGAACCCACCAGCTGCTCCTTGGAAGGAAGGTTGGGCAATCTACCTCTGTAGTGATACTGCCTCAGAAACCTGATATGAGTCAAAATTGGCTCAATGGCAGTGAGTTTGGCTTTTAGTTAGACATCCGGCATGTCATAATGTCAAGCAATAGTTGAATACAGATCTACATGTATGAGAAGCAGGACTGGAGATAATGACTTCAGAGTCAACAGTATCTTTGTGGCATGTAAGACTCTGGGACTGGATGAGCCCACCTAGGCAGAGTAGCTTAGCAGCAATGGTATTGGTATTGACAACCAGTGCTGCAGTGAATGTAGTGTTCCCCAGCATCCCACTAGCTCACAGTCTAATTTCTTTTAGACCATTCTTCTTTCTCTCGTTGATGTAATCTGAACAAATTAAAGGAAATTATAGGGACAAACTAAGGAGCCCTGGTGGTGCATGGTTAAGCACTCTGCTGTTAACTATAAGATTGGTAGTTTGAACCCACTAGCCACTCCATAGGAGAAAGATGGGGCAGTTTGCTTCCATAAAGATTACCACCTTGGGAGGCTGG
>NW_006921954.1:1004246-1008628 GCF_000298275.1 Orycteropus afer afer | reverse complement strand
GGAGTCAGAGTCAATTCAACAGCAACAGGTTTTTTAAATAGGAATAGAATGTCTGATGAACAAGAAATTTCAAGGATGGTGAAAATCTCTCTTGAATTAGATAATCTAGAGGGGAATGCAGCAAAAATAAATAAATAAATAAATAAATAAAGGGAAAACAAATAATCACTCTTCTTTAACTTGGTTTTAAGGCTGCTTTTCCAGGGAAGCTCATGCCATCTGAAATATTGGGGATGGAGGCAGGAAAGAGCCTCCAAACATTCCCCTTTAATGATGTCGTTGATTCCAGCCAAAGAATCAAAGGATCTTGGACAACAGGACTCGGGAGATAAGGAAAAGCAAAAACCATTAACATTTAGGGAACTCAAATACAGAATTTTTTGTTTTTACACTTTAAAAATATTCCATTCTAAAACCAAATATATTTTGTTTTCATTTTAAATTGCAAAGCTCCATTGTATTCACTGCAATAAGATTCAAAGGCACATCTGTAATTATGAGAAGAAAACTGAAGCTTAAAGTTGTACAATAAATAGATACAGTTTTCTATTTTGCCACTGGTAAACTAGGCAGACTGCACATTCTGTTTCAAAGCTGAAATCCCCCGGAGTCCTAACACAAAACCTAAGTCATATACATGACTCTACTTTGGTGCAGTGGAATCTTGGGGTACAGCCAACCTTCACTAAACCAAGGAATTTCCCATGATGCCAAGGACTCTAGTCAGAGATTGTAGTATATCCAGGCACTATTTTTCTCTCTACTCTAACACAACTCAAATGTAAACAAAAGAAGATAAGAGTAAGAACAAAAGAGAGAAGAAGGAAGGAAGGAAGGCAGGAGGGAGGGAGGAAAGGAAGGAAGGAAAAAAGAAAAGGAGGGAAAAATTTACTCCTAGAAGTCAAAGGGAAAGGCAGAAGCTTATCTGTTCCCTATATCTGTGCTCTTTCATGCCTCTGTGCCTTTACACACGTTCTCCCCTCATTTATCACACCTATTTGTTTCACATGTTGTGTCCCCCATTTTTATGTTTTGTATCCTTTTCCTGGTGTGGCATTATACCTAAGGGAAGGAAGCCCAAGAAGAATATTTTTCAAATTTCTTCCAATTTCTGTCCTCTGATAGGTTGAGTGTGTCCCAGTACTTCACTTTTGCCATGTAACTTGGTATTGCCCTCTGACTCTGGATAAGGTGTCTTGCCCACTCCCTGACTCTGAGTGCAGGCCAGGTAACTTTGGTCAGTGAGATGTTGTTGTTGTTATGTCAAGTCGGACCCGACTCATAGTGACGACCCCTTGGGTTTCTGAGGCCGTATCACCACGGAAGTAGATTGCCCAACCTTCCTTCCTAGGAGTGGCTGGTGGGTATGAACCAGCAGCCTTCTGGTTAGCAGTCAAATGCCTTAGGCACTACACTACCAGAGCTCCCTAATACAAGCAGAGGAGTGTAAAAGTGCTTCCATCTCTCAACTTGCATTCATGTTCCTCTGCCATTGCTGAGAACATGTCCAGGCTAACCTGCTGGCCAGTCATGTGTAGCAGAGCCCAGTCACCACATTACATCCCAGTCAAGGCTATCCTAGATCACCTAAGAGCCAATTGATCTGCAGACAAGTAAGTGAGGCCAACTGAAATCAGCAGACCTGTTAGCCAACTCACAGCTGACTGCAGATTCACAAGCAAGTATGGCAAGAGCAGCCAAGCCCTACCTAGAGCAGATTCATGAGCTAAATCAGAGGTCAGCAAACTATGTACGGCCCACAGGTCAAATCTGACCTGTCACCTGCTTTAGAATGGTCCATGAAAGAAAAAATCAGTCTGCTCAATTTCATGGTTGAAAAAATCAAAAAACAATATTTCAAAATGCATGAAAATTCTATGAAATTCAAATTTCAGTATCCATCAATAAAGTTTTATTGGGACACAGCCATGCTTATTTGTTTACATGTAATCTATGACTGCTGTGGCACTGCAGTGGCATAGTTGAGTAGTTGTGACAGAGACTATATAGCCTGAAGAGCCTAAAATATTTACTGTTTGACTCTTTACAGAAAAATATTGCCAATCCCTGAACTAAATAAATGTTTTGTGCTGTATCCCATAAAGGCTCAGTGGTTGTTTGTTATGTAACAACTTAGTTATCTAGTGCTGCTATAACAGAAATACCACAAGATGATGATTTTAACAAACAAATTTATTTTCTCACAGTTTAGGAGGCTGGAAGTCAGAATTCAGAGTGCCACCTCAAGGGGAAGGCTTTCTTTCTCTGTCAGCCCTGGAGGAAGGTCCTTGCCTCTTTTAGCTTCTGCTCCTGGGAGATTTTCATGTGGCTGGCATCTCTCTTCCCTCATTTCTGCTTCTTTCACTTGCTTGTTTTATCTCTTTTAAATCTCTGAAGAGATTGACTTAAAACAGACCCTACACTAATCCTGCCTCATTAGCCTAACAAAGCAAATCTATTCTCAAATGGAATTATAATCACAGGCATAGAAGTTAGGATTTACAATACATATTTTGTTGTTGTTGTTGTTATGTGCCATCGAGTCGGACCCGACTCATAGTGACCCATATTTTAGGGGAACACAATTCATTCAATTCATAACATTCCACTCTTTGCCGCCACCCCCCCCAATTCACATCCTTGAAACATTCAAAACACATTTAATCCATCACATCCTCTTAAAAATCTTAAATCGTCCAAGTCCACAATCTCATTATCTGAATCATCTAAATCAAATGAGGGTAAGACTTTAGTTATATTCCATCCTGGGACAAAATTCCTTTTTTCTGCGAACTTGTGAAATCTAGAATACAAGTTATCTGTTTCCAAAGTCGATGGTGGAACAGGCACAATGCAGACATTTCCATTACTAACGGGAGAAACAGGAGGAAAAGAACGGATAATGGATACCCAGCCAGTCCAAAACCCACAGAACGATTGACATTAGCTCTCAAGGCTTAAAAATAATCCTCTGTTCTTTGGGACTGTGGATAATGGCTCTACCCTCCAGACTGGGTGGAGGTCCCTTGGTCCTGGGCTTCAGCTTTGTCTTCTAGACCCTCTAGGATGGCAATTCTGCTCCCTTGGCTTTAGGTGGTCCCATTCTCCTAGTGCATCTGAGCGGCAACCCCACCCCAGCAGGCCCCATTCTAAAGCCCCTTGGGCATCGCAGCCCCTCCCCTCAGCTTTGGGCTGTGGGCCCATCCCCTTGGCACACTTTAATGGCAGCCCCACACTCTGGAACTGAGTTGGCAAAGATCTTTGAAACCTAGGTCTCTGTGGCCCTACCCTATGAAGCCAAAAAGGCCCTGCTCCTTGTGTTTCTTCCAACAGTTCTGTTGATCTCCAAGCTGCTCCAGGGATGGTCCTTTTTTTTTTTTCTTGGAGAACAACAGATACAGTAGCTCCTTTGGCCTATTTGCTGCCAGTAGAATTCTAAGGGGAGCTCTGGTAGCATAGTGGCTAAGGCACTTGACTGCTAACCAGAAGGCTGGCGGTTCAAACCTACCAGCCACTCCTCGGAAGGAAGGTTGGGCAATCCTACTTCCGTAGTGATACTGCCTCGGAAACCCAAGGAGGGGTCGCTATGAGTCAGGGCTGACTCGACGGCATATAACAACAACAACAACAGAATTCTAAGAGGTAGATAGCATTTCTTCCTTTCTTTCTTTCTCTGTCCCTTTCAGTCTAAGCTGATGGGTTTACTGCTGTGGTAGTTAGATCTATTAGTCACAAACAGCTTAATCATTTTAACAAAATATTATATAGCCATGTCCTTGATGAACATTCTAGTACACATGTCCTTAGTTTATACAACAGAATTTTCCAAGTATTTCTGTTTTTATTTTACACAATTCATTTTTAAGACCATCTCAGAATACAAGTTCTATCTTCCACCAAACATTTGAGCATAATTCATTCAAGTTCTTTGCCACTGCATAAAAAAACAATCACCTTTCCTCCATTGTCTAATCGCATGTTCATCATTTCCTTTTGAAGCTTCACCAGAAGTATATCTAATGTCCATATTTCTAGCAACAATCTGTTGCTTGAGCCACATGTATTCTCTTAGACCACAGAGACTTTCTCTATAGTTTTCCTCACTTCCTTCTGAGCTCTCACAGAATTGGCTTTGATGTCCATAATTCTACCAACAGTCTTTTCAAGGCAATCTAGTCTTTTATTATTAAACCAAAAACCCAAACCCACTGCCATCAAGTCAATTCCCACTCATAGAAACCCCCATTGGGTTTCTGAGGCAGTAAATCTTTATGGAAATAGATTGCCCAGTCTGTGGAGTGGCTGGTGGGTTTGAACCACCAACCTTCTGGTTAACAGTCAAATGCCTTAGGCACTGTGCCACCAGAGCTCCTAGTCTTTTA
>NW_006921954.1:995313-1003926 GCF_000298275.1 Orycteropus afer afer | reverse complement strand
ACCCACATGTGGGCTGAACATTTACATCAGGTAGATACACTCCTTGGAGAGATCAATCATGGAAGAACAGAAGGGCAGTGTATGTATAGGGAGACTGTGGGGGTGGGCAGGAGTGCATGGGAGGGAAGGACACAGGGAAGAGGTAACAGTGGGGAGGAAGTGGGAAGAGAGCTGTTACATTGTGGGAAATTGTAGTCAATGTTATGAGACAAAATATGTATGAACTGCTGTATGGAAAATGAAATTGCTCTGTAAACTTTCACCCAAATCACAATAAAAATTGAAAAACAAAACAAAAAAACTTTTCCAGACTCCACCCATTACCCCATTCCAAAACCACTTCCACATTTTGGGCATCTGTTAGAGCAGCACTCCACTTTTCTGATACCAAATTCTGTCTTAGTTATCTAGTGTTGCTATAACAGAAATACCACAAGGGGGATAGCTTTAACAAACAGAAATTTATTTTCTCACAGATTAGGAGGCTAGATGTCCAAATTCAGAGAGCCTGCTCCAGGGGAAATCTTTTTCTATGTCTGGAGGAAGGTTCTTATCTCTTCAGCTTCTGTTTCCTGATTCCTTGGAGATTTCCACATGTCTTGGCATCTATCTTATCCCATCTCTCTCCCTGCTTGCTTGTTTAATTTCTTTTTATATCTTAAAAGAGGTGGACTCAAGATACATCCTACACTAATTTTGTGTCATTAACATAACAATCCCAAATGGTATTATAACCACAGGCATAGAGTTTAGGATTTACAACACATATTTTGGGGGGACATAATTCAATCCATAATATGTACCATTATTTGTAGCAAAAGTTAACTGACACACCTTCTTCTCAAAAAGCTAATTCCTTTCTTTATTACCTCCAGCAGAGAGTGCTGATGGAGCAGCATAGACCTGGGATCAGAAAGTGCCTCCGTCCTACTACTTTAGGCATGGGCTTCATGACCTGGGCTAATGGATGGGATCTTGTGCTCCCATCGTGAATGCTAGCTCATTAAAGAATGCCATATGGGAACAGATGACACCAATCACTTTGCCAGAGTGACCATGAGGATCCAAGAAGCCCCTTATCCTGCTGGCAGTCCCCCAAAGCCAATCCCAGCCACATACCCAGAGGCAAGAGAGTATGAGTTTTATGGATTGAATATTGTCTTCTAGAAATAAACCCTACAGCTGTAATCCCATTTGGGAATGAGTTATCTTTGTTATTTTAATGAAGCAGGATTAGTGTAGGGTATATTTTGAATCAATCTCTTTTAAGATATAAAAGATATCAAACAAGTAAAAGAGCCAGCCGGGGGAAGACAGATGCCAAGCCACACGGAGATCTTTAAAGAACCAGGAAACAGTGGCTGAAGAGACAAGGACCTTCCCCAGAGCTGACAAAGACAGAGAGTAAGTTTTCCACTAGAGCTGGTGCCCTGAATCCAGACTTCTAGCCGCTTAAACTGTAAATTTAAGTTCTGTTTGTTAAAGCCGTCCACTAGTGGTATTTCTGTTATAGCAGCACTAGACAACAAACACAATGAGTTTCCTAGGGCTGCTGCAACAAACTACCATAAACTGGGTGGTTTAAAACAAGAAAAGTTTACTCTCTCACAATTCTGGAGGCTGAAAGTCCAAAATCAAAATGTCAGCAGGGCCATGCTCTCTGAAGGCCCTAACAGAGGAATTCTTCCTCGCCTCTTCCAGCTTCTGGTGGTTCCAGATTTTCCCTGGCTTGAAGCTGTGTTAACTCTAGTATCTGCTCTGTCTTCACATGACCATTGTGTTTCTCTGTCTCTGGGTCTTTTTCCATAAGGACATTACTCGTATTGGATTAGGGTCCCTACTTCAGTATGTTAACTTAACTAATTACATTCACAAATATGTTGTTGCCAAATAAGTTCACATTCACAGGTACCAGAGATTAGGACTTGTACATTTGTTTTTGGAGGACACATATCAACTTTTGGGAGCTCTGGTAGTGTAGTGGTTAAGGCACTTGACTGCTAACCAGAATGCTGGCGGTTCAAACCCACCAGCCACTCCTTGGAAGGAAGATGGGGCAATCTACTTCCATAGTGATACTGCCTCGGAAACCCAAGGAGGGGTTGCTATGAGTCAGGTCTGACTTGATGGCACATAACAACAACAACAACAACATATCAACTCTTAACAAAGAAAAAATCTGAAGACAAAAATAAATAGTATTTATCTAGATTATTACATTGGATTATATTTATCAGATTGGACTAAAACTTAATTCCTGATGTAGTGGTGGAAACTGGAAAAGAACATTATGTCAATTAATAAAGAAAAATTAAGACATTATATTTTCTTATTATCTCTGAGTGTAATGTGAGTAAATTTTGCAAAACTGATGTAGATTTCTGTGGGATAAATAAATAGATTGATGAATGAAAGATGCTTTGGAAAATCCCCACCATATTGCTATGCGTTTTCCCTACCACCTTCTGGTATTTCTATCCAGTGAAGTAACTAGTCCAGAAATAACTCATTTTTCCTCTTGAAATGTCATTCAACTTCAAGGAGCAAGCAGCAACTTTGAGATCCAACTCCTCACATTCAGAAATACCTAACACTCTCCTCTTCCTCTGGTCCCCTAGGTCAGAAAACTGATAGGTGGTCTCAGAACCTTGGGTGGATTTACATGAAACAGATTAGCATCCTTCAGGTTAGAGGAACATGGATCTTTCATTAGACTTTGGCCTTAAACCTGTACCAAATATCTTCTGAGATTACAATGAGGCTATGTTTTTTCCCAAAAGGAGAAAAAGTCAGACTCCCACATCTGGAGTTTGACCTCTGTGCATGTTGTCATTTCACCCGCCACAGGAAACCTTTCTGGGCTGGGCTGAAACATGTAACTTCTCAACAGTGGGGCTGGTAGCAATCCCACCCAGCTGTGTGGAACAGGAAGTGACAAGGCAATTAATATTCTGTTAAAACTTCAGGGGGCTACAATGAAGCTGGCCCGACTTGAGGGCTGACTCATCATGTTAAAAACTAAACATGGAATTATCTGTTCACTTCTGCTGACTCACTTGTCAGCCCTAAGCAATGTGTACCTGGGCAAAGCTGCAAGATCTTGAATCTGCCTCTCTAGGATGTTATCCTTCAGTACTAGCCACATCAGTTTACTCTCTGGAGAAGCTACTATGACTAGCCATAGATGGTTTCCAAGTGTTTGAAGGGCTGTTTCATGGAGGGAGATGACCAGCTTTTTTCTTGCATTGTTTTATATGAAAACAGCACAGGCAGTAACACATCTAACATGTGAGAAGAACCATAGTATCTCCAAGCTCTAAGAGAAGCTTAGAGACCAAGCTAGAGGCACTTTCTTGTGAGAGGATGGGTGAGAGTATTGCATGGTGGATAAGAGCTTTGAGTCAAGCATTCTGGATTCATATTCCATTTCTGCCACTGGTAGTGGAATTATAAGTACTTAAAGTTATTAAATATCTTCAAGCAGATTGCTCACACTCTCTGAGCTCAATTTGCTTATCCATAAAATGAGAAATAAGTATAGTACCCCTTTATTGGGCTATTGTGAGGATTAAAAGAGATAAAGAAAACAACCACTCCTTGCTTATTGACATAGTTAGGTTCCAAGGACCAGGTCACTATGCCAAAATCAGCATTATGTAAAATAGAGGATTACAACATCAGATCACAAAATGGAAGATGACTATATCATTATATAACTGTCAAATTGCCTCATTATACAACTGCCATATTTGTGCCCATACCAAAGAAAGGTGATCCACCAAAATGAAGAAATTATTGAACAATATCATTAATATCACAGGCAAGCCAAATTTTTTGGAAGATATCTCAAAATTGTTGCAGCAATATATTGACAAGGAATGGCCAGAAATTCAAGCCAGACTCAGAAGAGGATGTGGAATGAGGGATATCATTACTGATATCAAATAGACCTTGGCTGAAAGCAAAGCATACCAAGATGTTTACTTGTGTTTTATTGGCTATACAAAGGCATTGGCTGTGTGGATGATAAATTATGGATAACCTTGCAAAGAATGGGAATTCTGGAACACTTAACTGTGCTCATGAAGAACCTGTACGTAGACCAAGAGGTTATCGTTTGAACAGAGTAAGAGGATACAGCATGGTTTAAAATCAGGAAAGGTGTGTGTCAGGATTGTATACCTTCACCATACTTATTTGACCTGTATGGTGAGCAAATAGCCTGAGAAATTGGACTATACAAAGACTAACAGGACATCAGGATTGGAGAAAGATGTGTTAACAATCTGTGATAGGCAGATGACACAACGTTTCTTGCTGAAAGTGAAGATGACTCGAAGCACTTACTGACGAAGACCAGAGACTACAGCCTTCAGTATGGATTGCTCCTCAACATAGAGAATACAAAAGTCCTCACAACTGGACCCATAAGCAACATCATGACAAATGGAGACAACATTTAAATTATCAAGGATTTCATTTTACTTGGATCCACAATCAACACCCATGGAAGCAGCAGTCAATAAATCAGACATGGGCAAAACTGCTACAACAGATCTCCTTAAAATGTTAAGAAGCAAAGATATCACTTTGAAGATTAAGCTGTGGCTGACCCAAGCCATAGTATTTTCAATAGCCTCATATGTATCTGAGAGCTAGACAATGAATTAAAGAAGACAGCCAAAGAATTGATGCATTTGAGTTATGGTATAGTGAATATTGAATGCACTACCCACCAGCCACTCCTTGGAAGGAAGATGGGACAATCTACTTCTGTAGTGATAGTGCCTCAGAAACCCAAGGAGGGGTCGCTATGAGTCGGGTCTGACTTAACGACACATAACAACAACAACATGGACTACTAGAAAAATTAATAAATCTGTCTTGGAAGAAGTATAGCCAAAATGCTCCTTAGGAGTGAGAATGGCCAGACTTCATCTCGTGTACTTTGGTCAGATCGTCAGAAGGGACCAAACCATAGAGAAGGACACCATACTTGGTAAAGAGGACAGTCAGCAAAAAAGGGGAAGACTCTCAAGGAGATGGATTGACATAGTGGCAGTTATGATGGGCTCAGGCATAGCAGTGAGTGTGAGGAAGGTGCATGACGGAGCAGTATTTCGTTCTGTTCCACATAGGTTTGCTATGAGTTGGAACTATCTTGACAGCAACTAACAACAACACAATATAACTGGCAAACCACTGAGAATCGTGACCCAGCCAAGCTGACACATAACCTTAACCATCACTGCCAGCGTTACTTTCACTTTGCACCTCAGTGTTTTGTTACTGCAAGACATACATCATAAATGCACAAAATAGTTGGATAATAGATCTTTTTTACTATTGTTATAAATGCGAAATGTCAGATTAAGAGATAGTTGATAAGTGAGAAGTAGGTGTAAAATGCTTGACAGAAAATGCTCAATAAGTAATAGTTATTATTAAGGCTGATGAAACAATCCATGGAAACCTCTTTCCTGGAAACAGAATAGATTCTTCCATGCGTTTGGTATCAAACTGGTAAAGGGTAGAGGAATATTACCGCAAGCTGGTACTGATGGGGATAGGGAGGGCAGAGAGGAGCTGTTGCCCAGGGCAAAGATAGGTCTTTGGTATCTTAAGGGTCTGTGCTTTGGGGCTCCAAGTGGAGAAGGACCCATCTACTTGTCCTGGTTTCAAGTCTGCCAATGGTAATCAGTCTTTTTTTTTTTTTTTTTTTTTTTTAACGTCCATTTAATTATAGATCTTTGAAGGCTCTGTTCAAATTTCCCTTTAAGGGCCTCCTCTAAGTACACACATAAGGCAACATAGCCCAGTTGGAAGAAAAAAAAAAAAATCCTGGCCAGTAATGACATACAGAAACTGAAACTTACATGATACTGTTAAGTGCACTCTTTTTAAACCACTAATTCTTATTCCACAGAAAGTGGTCCTTAAGTCAAAGTCCTTAAGAGGTCCAACACTTTGCAAGCCTCACGGTTAGTTAGCAGCTTTCAGGACTTGAATTCCCAGTGATAAACAAAAGAATTCCAAAAGCTATAATCCATAAACTCTCCATAGGAACATATGGAACTATTTAAGTAGGTTGGCTCAGGGCCGTTGTTTTGAAAACAAGTATCCTCAGCCAGAATCTCCACTGAGTGCTATTTATTGAATGGTTGGAGAAGGGCAAGATCTCCTGGGTCCTGTAGGTCTGCTCTTTAGCAATCATGAACGTTTTGTAGGTATCACTCTAAATCTCCAGATACCCCAGAAAGGATGTAGTAAGTCTGTACATTTACATTCATTCCACCCAAGGCATTGAGGTCATTCATTGAGGAGTCTGCACTCTTTAAACAATCTTCTATAAATCACATGATTGCAAAATCCTATGTCCCCAATTCTCTCATTTCTTACTTTCAGAACAACTTTTCTAACTACCAACCCTCTCCCCCTACCAAAATTCAACTAACCACTCTATCTTTTGTACCCCTACAATATTAAACCCAAAATCAATGCTGTCTCTTGGTAACCCTATGGAAAGTAGAATTGCTCAGTGTTGTTTTTTAAGCTCTGGTGGTGTATTGGTTAAGGCATTTGGCTACTAACCAGAAGCTTGGTGGTTAGAACCCACCAGCTGCTCTGCAGAAGAAAGATGAGGTGATCTGCTTCTCTAAGATTTAGAGCATTGGAAACCCAATAAGGATCACTGAGAGCAAGAATCAACTTGATGACAGTGAGTTTTTGAGAATCTTTATGGAAGCAGATTTTCAGGCTTTTCTCCCATGGTTCTGCTGAGTTGGTTTGAACCACTAGACTTTAGGTTAATAGTTGAGTCCAAACTGCTTGTACCACCCAGGGACCTAGACTACTACAATAACCCATAAAATTCTTATTATATGATAGATAATCCAAGCTGACTTCTTACAACTGAACTAAAAGGTCCTGAGAGCAGAAACTTTTTATTTGCTCCATCTCCGTATCTCCAGGATTCTTGTATTAATAAAACATAAGTTATTAATTAATCAATATTTTTTAGCTAATGAATTAATTAATTAGTCCCTGGCCATCCTGACTTTTTAAGCCAATAGTAGAGTCATGACTAAATCTCAAAGGTCTGAGACTAACTGTGATAAGCTACCTCACGAGGACTTCCATTAAAACCATTATATAATTGCTCTTGCTCTCTGATGGCAGATGATGTGGCCAACATTTACAGATGTAATATAACTTTGGGAACCACTGGTCATCATTCTCCAAGATATGGACATATCCAACCTTCTGGTACTATTTGAGGATCAGGAAAGAGTTTTGTCTTGGTCCCAGAATAACAGATTTTTTTTTTTCTTTTTCAATGGCAATAATGAGGATTTTTTCCTCATTATGAAAGTATTATTCAAGACTCCCTGTTTTTGTAAAAAGAATGACTAAGAAAACACAAAATAAATTTCATTATAAAAACCTAGAAATGCTGAAAAGAAAGAGCAGTCCTCAGTCACCAGAAACAAAGAGGTAATTGAAAACAGAACCAAGTGTCAAAGCATCAGCTCATGATATAGCTGCACCATGGTGGTGGAGAGGTGATTATTGATTCTAGTCAGTTCTGGTGGTGCAATGGTTATAGCACTTGGCTGCTAACCAAAAGGCCAGTGGTTGGAACCCACTAGCCTCTCCATGGGAGAAAGATGAAAAGTCTGCTTCTGTAAAGATTTATAGCCTTGGAAACCCTATGGGGCAGTTCTACTTTGTCTTATAAGATCTCTATGAATTGGAATAGACTCGTTGGCAGTAGTTTTTTTTCCATGCTCATGTGGAAAATAAGGTAGAGCTTAGGCCCAAGTGAAAAGAGACTTGGAACTGAGAAACCAGCATAAAAGCTGGAACCCATGAAAGAGTGTCCCATCAGTGAAAGGGTGGTCAAGATAAAAATCCATCCATTAGTATAGGGAGATATCAAGAAAATTTACAAGTTAAGTGGGTGGGTTAAGTAGTAGATTAAATGCAGATAAGAATTCATAAGCTAGAAAATAGGTGTGAGGAAATTACCCAGAAGGCACAGACATAAAGATGTGAACAATATGGAAGAGAAAGAGACATGGAAGATGGAATAAGGAGGTCTAACATATATTTAATTCCAAAAATGATAAGTAGAAAAAATAGGGTAGAGGAAATATTTCAGGGCTTCAAACCAGTTTGAACCAGTTTAGAGATGGCCAATGAAGAGAAACCAGAACAGACTCAAATTTTAAAAATTTGGGTAATCTAGAACAATAACCAGAATGGGAAAAATTACCAGTTGAATCCCTGGACTGGGAGACTTGGAAGAGGCATAATGAGCCCTTTCAGGAGCCTGATGTATGAGACTTACACTAGTTTTAAATTTTCTAAGTTAAAAATTGAACTAAAAAAATAGACTTCATATTCCATTCTTTTGAACAACTATCATGACCTTTTTACAGATATTCAACATCATACTCCTCTATTTATTCAGAACAAATAATCTCTTTCTTTTAAAATTTATATTTGAATCTTGTTCTAGATGTATATTTGACTTTTCAACTCTCTTGTTTTGAAGAGGTATATTTAATTCTCTTTTGAAGTTTGTTAATTTGTGAGTGAACAAAGTTCTCC
>NW_006921954.1:992360-993848 GCF_000298275.1 Orycteropus afer afer | reverse complement strand
CCATCTTCCTTCCAAGGAGTGGCTGGTGGGTTTGAACCGCCAGCCTTCTGGTTAGCAGTCAAGTGCCTTAGGCACTACACTACCAGAGGAATAATAGTAACAGTCAACATCTAGTAAGGGAACATCCTAAGTCTTTTTGACTGATGGAATTTAATTGTTTGCATGGGTGATGAAGAGGTAAGAAGTCAAACAAAGAAAGAAGGAGCAATATAAAGATTAGCAATAGCAGGAAGATGCTACTATCCCTGGGGTAGTAGAGCAGAGTTCAGAAGCCAGGTCATCCAGAAAGCACTAAAATCACAAAAGCTTCTCAGCTGGAATTGGGATCATGGAGTGAAAGGCATCCAGTGGAAGCAGGAGTCATGAGGAGATACAGCCACAGCAGAGCTATACCACAGGAGGCATCCAATTTTCTGCCATGGTCTTCCACCACTGAGACTAAGCCAGACATCAGCAGACAAGGGAACCTGGAAATGCAGTTGCATAGCAGAACAGGAGAAGGGTGGAAAATGGATCTGAGAGTGAATGGTAGCTAATTAGCCCCATAATAATGATGATGTTGTTAGTTAGTTACCATCTAATTGACTCTGACTCATGGTGTTTTTACATATACTCACTGTCATCGAGTCAAACCCAACTCATAGTGACCCCTACTTGGGTTTTCAAGGTGGTATCACTACAGAAGTAAATTGCCCAACCTGCCTTCCGAGGAGTGGTGGATGGGTTTGAACCACCAGACTTCTGGTTAGCAGTCAAATGCCTTAGGCGCTATGCCACCAGAGCTCCTGTCCTTAAGTAAAACAAAATGTTGCTCATTTCTGTGCAATCTTCATGATCACTGGGTATGTTTGAGTTCATTGTTGTGGCTAAGCTGGGAGTCCAAAAAGTGGGAAAATTAAATAATAATAGGATATAAGATGGGAAATGAGTGATCAAATATAAAATTATAAGAATTTAGAAAATTTGGTCACCACAATTAAGAAGCTTGATTTAATTCACTCTGGATTGCCAGCAGTGGGTTACAGAAGTGTTATGAGATATTGATCTCCTCAGTCCTCAAGACAGGCTTCCTAGAGGCCCCAGATTGTGAGACCTCAGCCAGGCTTCTTTACCTGACCACAGTAGAAATTTCAAAAAGTAAATTAGCATAAACATTTAGTATTGAAGTATATTGATACATGTAAATCAGGCTTATGATAAATGTTTTTGTTGTTAAAATAACTGCAGAGATATTTTTATAAAATAATAATAATAAAAAAATTCTGCTGAAACAGTGAACAAAAATTTTATAGACAGTCATTTCGATGTTATTCCCTTTCACAGTGTCATTGGTGTGGTCCACACCCCTCACACCTCCCTAGTGATGCCACTGCTACAAGATATGCTGACACCCTCACAGAGCTAAATACATCCTGCCTCAGGAATTGGAGAAGCTGAAAGAAGATCTAGGGGAAGGTATAGTAGTAGTGGGCACAGATGTTGAACCAA
>NW_006921954.1:990473-991505 GCF_000298275.1 Orycteropus afer afer | reverse complement strand
TCTGTAGTGATACTGCCTCGGAAACCCAAGGAGGGGTCACTATGAGTCGGGTCCGACTCGACCGCACATAACAACAACAACAAATATATACATACATTTACATTTATTTAGGCAAAGTTTTTCTCTTTTATTCCCATGCAGAATTTGAAGAGATCATTACTGAAAAATAATAATCAGGAATATTTTTTTCAAGCATAAAATCTGGTATAAAAAGTTGTGTTTATAAAAGCAAACTTAAGTTTCTCATGTAAAATTTTGAATGTTTTAGTTAAACCAAAAAAAAAAAAAAAACTGTCATCAAGTCAATTCCAACTCATAGCGACCTCATAGAATTGTTCCATAAGGTTTCCAAGACTGTAAATCTTTAAGAAAGTAGACTGCCTCATCTTTCTCCTACAGAGCAGCTGGTGGGTTCAAATTGCTGATCTTTTGGTTAGAAGCTGAATGCTTTAACTACTGCACGGCCAGAGTTCTTCTAGTTCCATATTAGATCTACTTTATTCCTCTTAACTACATACTATACCACTGATGGACAGATCATAATTTAACTGGCCTGTTATGGTTGGGTATTTAAATGGTTTTATTTAGGTTTATAAAAATGAAAGCATTAATATTTTATCTACTATTTTGTATTTTTATTATAATTATATAAATTAAAAATATATACCAAATATTTTACTGAACCTTGTAAGACTTCTCCAAAACAATCCAGTTTATTCCACCATGCTGCACAAAAATTGGAATTTTCTATATGTGTCATAGCATGAAAAGGGTTGAAATCACTGATCTAAATTGACACATACAGCTTTCTTTACCTAGCAAAAAAAAAACAAAAAAAACACATTCTGTTGAATCATACATTGTACATTTGCAAAAACTGACAATATTTTAGGCCACAAAATACATTTTAGTAAATATATAGCAAAGAATTGATATATGCCATATCAATCTAACTACAATCCAATAAGTTAAAAATTAATGATAAAAAGAACTCCATGTATTTGGAGATTTTGAAGCATACATTTTCTCCAG
>NW_006921954.1:971992-986184 GCF_000298275.1 Orycteropus afer afer | reverse complement strand
ACACACACACATACATACACTGGAAGATTCAAAATTACAAAGATCTCAATTCATCTCAAATTAATCTATACATTTAACGCAATTACAACGAACAGGTTTTTAACAGAACTTGGCAAGTTAATTCTAATGTGTTGGAAAAATAAAATGTCAGAAATAATCAAGGAGGAGAAGGGAGAAGCAGAAGAGAAAGGAGGAAAAGGTAATAATAAATTAATTCAAACAATAAAACAATTTAGTAAGGTACAGAAATGTATAACTTTCATTGACACAAATAATAACTAGTGACAGGACATAACTGTGGAGAAAACTTCAGGTAAACCAACAAAGAAGAAAAAATACTTAGAAATAATTCAATAAGAAGTGTGAAAACCTGTATGAAGAAAAAATTTTAAACATTTCTGAATGACACTAGAGATTTGAACAAATGGACAGACAAGATATCTTCTGTCCTTGGGTAGGAGAGCACATCACTTAAACGTGTCAGTTCTTCCTAAGCTAAATTTATAAATTTAGGGAAATCTAAATGAAAATACCACAAGCTTCTTCATGATGTTAGAAAAGTTGATATTAAAGTTTATATGGAAAAACAAACATTCAGGAATAGCCAGGAAAACACTGAAAAAGAAAACCAATGAGGGTTGGGAACCAGCCCTACCAGACACTGACACTACAAAGTTCTATTAATTAGAACAGCATTGTACTAGCACAGGAATAGACAAATGGACAAGTGGAATAGAATAGAAAGTTCAGCAATAAATACAAGTTTATATAGAAATTTAGTATGTGGGAAATGTGGCCTATCAAGTCACTGGTACAAAATGAATTTTATAATAATTAGTGTTAGAACAACTAAGCACCCATTGCAAAAAGATAAGTTAGATCTATAATTTACAAATTAGAAATGCTAGAAGTAAACTAGAAGTAAGCATTGGGAATTCCTCTTCAACATCAGTATAAAGAAAAGCTTCCTATGACTCAGAATCCAGAGGCAATTAAAAAAAAAATTTGATAAATTTGACTACATAAAAATAAAATTCATGCAAAAAAAAACCAAAGTCAAAAGATAACTGACAAACTGGCAGGAAATTTTCCTACATATACCACAGACAAAGGTCAAATATCTCTTAAACACTGAGGAATAAAGTACCAAAAGCCTATAGGGTTTCCTTTCTATAGGAAAATGGAAAAAGACATGAACAGACAATTCACACACTAAAGATAAGATGTTCAAACTTATAATTAGAAATAAAATCAAAACAATACCAAGACATCATTTCTTACCTCTTAGAAAATGGCAAGATTAAAACACATGATAACACGTTCTATTGGTGAGGCTATGGGAAAACAGGCACTTTCCTATCTTGTTGGTAGGAATGCAAACTGGTATAACCCTTCTGGTGGGAAATTTGGCAACACTTAACAAAAATACGGATCCTTTGTGACATAAATGCTTAAGCACTCAACTACTAGTCCAAAGGTTGATAGTTTGAACCCACCCAGGATGCTTTGAAAGATAAATGTGGCAATCAGCTTCTTAAAGCTCATAGCCTTGAAAACCCTGTGGAGCAGTTCTACTCTGCACACATATGGAATCACTGTGAGTTGGAACTAAATTGATGGCAACTACTAGCAACAACAGTAACAAAAAGACACATCCACCTTACATTTGGAGCCAGCAATCTCACATCTAGACATCTATCCTGAAGATACACCTCCAAAAACATAAGCATAGACATATATGTGGTGGCATAGTGCCTAAGGCATTTGACTGCTAACCAGGAGGTTAGTGGTTCAAACCCATCAGGCACTCCGTGGAAGAAAGACTGGGCAATTTACTTCTGTAAAGATTCACCACCTCAGGAACCCAAAGGGGGTTGCTATGAGTTGGACTTCACTTGAGGGCAGTGAGTTTGGTTTTTGGTATATATATATATACATATATATATCATCATGATTATTCATTCCAGTATTGTTTGTAACTGCAACATGAATAAAACAACCAAAATTCCGGTATCCAACAGATTGAGTAAACCAACTATGGTACATTCATACAATGCAGCACACTGCAGCAGTGAAAGAAGAATATGGAAGCTCTCTATAAACTAATGCAGAGTGATTTCCAAGATATACTGTGAAGTAAAAAAAGAAAAAAAAAAAAACCTGAAATGCAAAACAGTATCTCTATACGTTACCCTTTATGTAAAAAAGAAGGGGATAAGGGGACATAATAAAATACAAATATATTTTTGCCCATTTGTGCAAAAGAAATACAGGGAAAATTTAAAAAAGCTAATGAGGGTTACCTACACAGTTGTTGTTGTTATGTGCTGTTGAGTCAGCCCCGACTCATAGTGACCCCTCCTTGGGTTTCTGAGGCAGTATCAGTACAGAAGTAGGATTGCCCAAACTTCCTTCTGAGGAGTGGCTGGTGGGTTTGAACTGCCAGCCTTCTGGTTAGCAGTCAAGTGCCTTAGGCACTATGCTACCAGAGCTCCACAGAGTGGGTAGGAATGTGCTAAAGAGAATGGGAGTTTAGAAGAGCGTAATAGGGACAAGTGATAACTTCTCTAAGTATACATTTTCTCCTAACTCCTGACTCAGAACCATAGTAATGTTTCACATAAAAAATAAATAAGTAGTTAAAATCAACCGGGAATTCTGATGACACAGTGGTTAAGGCCTTTGGCTGCTAGCCAAAAGGTTGGTGGTTTGAACCCAACAGCCTCTCTGAGAGAGAAAGATGAGGCAGTCTGCTTTCATAATGATTTACAACTTTGGAAACCTTAGGAAGCAGTTCTACTCTGTCCCATAGAGTCGCTAGGAGTTGGAATCAACTTGATGGCAGTGAGTTTTGAGTTTTTTTGTTTTTTTTAAATCAACTAGGATGTGATAGGAGCCTCCAATGGACCACAAATAATAATAAATGAACGTAAATGTATGACAAATGAATAATACAAATAAGAGATGGTAAAGAAAAGAACTTTTTAGTATGAGCTAGTAATTCTGAAACTACTTTGTATACTGGGATCAATTATGCAAATTTATGGTGGATAATAGAGCTAAGTTTCTCACTCCAAAAAAGAAGTTACAAATAGGAAAGGGGGGAGACTATTATGAACTCTGTAGTGTTGGGTTGGAATAAGTGATATCAGTGTAAGCACATGTTTTTTAATACATGTACATATAGATAGATGCAAAAATAAATTAAAAAAAAAAAAAAACAGTTGGCATCAAGTCAATTCCAACTCATGGTAACCTCATGTATGTCAGAGTAGAACTACAATACACAGGGTTTTCAATGGCTGTGATCTTTCAGAAGTAGGTCACAAAGCCTTTCTTCTAAGGTGACTCTGCCAAACTTTTGGTAAATAGTACCAAAATTGGTACTTAATTGTTTGCACTACACAGGGTTATCCTAAATTAATGAACATTCTATAAAACAACATTGATAACTGACCAGTTTTCTTCGAGAACCAAGGTCATGAAAGACAGAGAGACTAAAGGTATGTTACAAATTGGAGGATGCTGAGGAGACATGACAACTAAATGCAATGTAAGATACTGGATTGCATCCTGCACCAGAAAAAAAGTGGGAAATCTGGTGAAATTTAGATAAGATAACAGTGTTATATCAATGTTAATTTCCTGGTTTCTATGCTTTTACTCTGATTTTGTAAGATATTAACCTTAGGAGAAGGTGAGTGAAGGGTATGTGGAAACATTCTGTACTGTTTTGGCAAATTTTCTGTAATGCCAAAATTATTTCAAAATGAAAACTTTTAAAATAGATCTAAAAAAAGTAAAACAACAAAAAGAGAGATGATTACCTCACCGAAAATGTCAAGAAGGTGAACTCTGAGTCAGAGATACTCAATTTTTTTTGTTGTTCATAATTCCTATTTTCCCCTTCCCAGGACCTAAAGTTCCATGTTAGAAATTTGGAAATGGACAACTGCAAGGAAAATTTATTTACATGGGGCCAAAAGGAAAATACTGGCTTTATTATTTGAAAAAAAAAAAAAAAAAAAAATCCCATGTTTGCAAGAGACATAACCATCTTGCATATTAAATATGTGGTTTTACAATTCTTTTCTAAGGTACAAATGCCATCACGTCCAAAAGTCAAAAATCAACATGGAGTGTGATATTAGATATAGAAAAAAGTAGTGACAGAAGTGAAAACTGGATGCTCAGGGAAGGCATCTGAAAACCATAACCAGTGGTTGTATGATGAACAGTAAAATGGCTTTTTGGTCAGAAAGGAGCAGTTTAAGTCACTCGGACTTCCATTAGCTTAACAATACTTTTAAAATGTCAAATCTATTTCTGTAGTTATTCTCCATGTTTCTAAAAATATATGCTTTTACCTTGGTTTTTTATCATGTTTGGCAATGTAGTAAAGAACACAAGAATATCCCTACTGTCCTTCATGCAAAACTTTGTTACCCTGCAGACAAAGGAGAGAAACACCACATCTATGCTCATTCCTATCAGTTGCATCCTAAAATATACTGTCAGTTGTACCTGGGACTGTCCAGTTATATATTTTTTTTTACCATGTCTTATTCACCTATTTATCCTTGAGGGGCTCATACACAGTATCTTGTTCATATTATCATCTCTAAGACACCAATGCCTTATACATAACTCACAAAAAACAAATTCGCTGCCGTTGAGTGGATTCCAACACATAGTCACCCCCTTGGGGTTCCCAGGCACTAAATCTTTATGGAAGTAGATTGCTCCATCTTCCTTCACTAAGCAGCTGATGGGTTTGAACCACCAACCTCCTGGTTAGTACTCAAATGCCTTAGGCACTGCATCATGAGAGCTCCTTGTACATGTTGTTGTTGTTGTTAAGTGCCGTGGAGTTGGCTCTGACTCATAGCGAGCCTATGTACAACAGAGTAAAACACTTCCTGGTCCTGCACCATCCTCACAATCATTGCTGTGCTTGAGCACATCATCTCAGCCACTGTGTCAATCCATCTCATTGGAAGTCTTCCCCTTTTCCACTGATCCTTTACTTTACCAAACATGATATTCTTCTCCAGGGACTGGTGGCTTCTAATAACATGACCAAAATATGAGAGGAAGTCTGGCCATTCTTGCTTCTAAGGAGCTTTCAAGCTGCACTTCTTCCAAGATAGATTTGTTTGTGCTTCTGGCAGTCCATGGAATATTCAATATTTTTCACCGACATCACAATTCAAATGCATCAGGTCTTCTGTGGTCATCCTTATTCATTGTCCAGCTCTCACATGCATATAAGGCTGTTGACAATACCATGCTGACTAAATATTAACATATTCAGAAGTTATTTATTTAATGTATGGTAAAATGCATGACACAGAGATCAATTCTTTTTGGTACAATGACTTTATGTATTTCTTCCATCTTCTTCTGATGTTCCTGCATTGTTCAATATTTTGCCCATAGAATATTTCAATATTGCAATTCTAGGCTTGAATTATTTCTTCAGTTCTTTCAGCTTGAGAAATGCTGTGTATTTTTCCCTTTTGGTTTTTCCAATTCCAGGTCTTTGCACATTTCATTATAATATTTTACTTTGTCTTTTTGAGCCATTCTTTGAAATCTTCTGTTCACCTCTTTCATTTCAACAATTCTTCCTTTCATTTTAACTACCCTCTATTCAAGAGCAAGTTTCAGAGTCTCTTCTGACATCCATTTTGGTCTTTTTCTTCCTTTCCTGCCTTTTTAATGACCTTTTGCTTTCTTCATGGATGATGTTCTTGATGTCATCCCATAACTCATCTCTTCTTTGGTCATTGGTGTTGAATACATCAAATCTGTTCTTCAGAATGTCTCTAAATTCAGGTGGGATATATTCAAGGTCATATTTTGGCTCTTGTAGACTTGTTTTAATTTTCTTCAGCTTCAAATTCAACTTACATATGAACAATTGATGGTCTGTTCTATAATCAGCTCCTGGCCTTGTTTTGACTGATGATATTGAGCTTCTCCTTCACCTCTTTCCACAGATGTAGTCTGTTTGATTCCTGTGTATTCCATCTGATGAAGTCTATGTGTATAGCTGTCATTTGTGTTGTTGAAAAAAAAGGTATTTGCAATGAATAAGTCTATCGTGCCATCTCCAGCATCATTTCTATCACTGTGGTAGTTCAGTTTGTATGTCAACTTGGCTGGGCCTGGTTGGGTGGCTGGGCAGCTGGTGGTAGTTATTCCCTATGATGAGACTGGCAATCAGCTCCATGGTGGGATCTACCACAAGCAGCTGAGTAGCTGCCTCTGGGATCTGGTCTGCTTCCTGTATGTATATAAAGAGAAGCCTTGGGGATAGTCTCTAGCTTATGGCACCTTGAACCCTGCATGTAGCCATGTCATTGTTCAGCAGCCTGCCATGCTCTGCCAACCTCAGGACTTACAATGGACTTGAATTAATGGCCTGCTGTGTGATTTGGTAACATCGGGACTGTGCCATTTTGTCAACCTTGGGCTTGGCAGTCTCAGTAGCCAGCAGTTGTCTGAGTGAAGAAAATCCTCTAACTTCAGTTGGCCAGGAGCTGGAGGCAGAGCTGAAATCCAAAGCTGAGGGGCTTTCACCCAGTCCCTAGAGCCTGGCACTTTGAACTTGGACCAAAGCCTCCAAATTGTAAGAATAAACTTCTGTTTGTTAAGGCCATTCTATTTGTGGTATATTCTTGTCAGAGCAGCAATAGGTAACCAGAACAATCACCAAGACCATATTTTCCAATTACCAATGCTTCTTCTTTGTTTCCAACTTTTGCATTCCAACCACTAGTAATTACCAATACATCTTGATTGCATGGTTGGTCAATTTCAGGCTGCAAAAGTTGGTAAAAATCTTAAATTTCTTCATCTTTTGCTTTGGTAGTTAATGCATAAATTCGAATTGTAGTCATATTAACTGCTATCCTATCACTAACACCTTTGAACTTCAGAACAGATCTTGAAATGTTCTTTTTGATGATGAATGTGATGACATTCATCTTCAATTTGTTATTCCCAGCATAGTAGACCATGTGATTGTCTGATTTAAAATAGCCAACACCAGTCCATTTGCTCTCACCAATGCCTAGGATATCAATCCTTATGTGTTCCATTTCATTTTTGCAATGGTCAACATTCAGCCATTTCAGGAGGTAGCATATGATTAAGAACCTATGGTACTGAAGGAAGAAGTCAAAGTTGTGCTGAAGGGATTGGTGAAAAACAAGGTTCCAGGAATTGACAGAATACCCATTGAGATGTTTCAACAAATGGATGTAGTGCTGGAGGCACTTACTCATCTATGCCCAGAAATTTGGAGGTCAGCGACCTGGCCAACTGATGGAAAGAGATCAATATTTGTGCCCATTCCAAAGAAAGGTGATCCAACAGAATGTGCAAATTATTGAACAATGTCATTGATTTCACATGCAAGTAAAATTTTGCTGAAGATAATTCAAAAACAGCTGCAGCAGTATATTGACAGGGAACTTCTAGAAATGCAAGCTGGATTCAGAAGAGGATGTGGAATAACAGATATCATTGCTGATATCAGATGGATATTAACTGAAAGCAAAGAAAACCAAAAAGATGTTTCCCTATGTTTTATTGACTATGCAGTGGCATTCAACTGTGTGGATCATAACAAATTACAGATAATGTTGTGAAGAATGAGAATTCCAGAACACTTCATTATGTTTATGAGGAAGCTATACACAGACCAAGAGGTAGTCATTCAAACAGAACAGGGGAATACTGCATGGTTTAAAATCAGGAAGGGTGTGTGTCAGAGTTGTATCCTTTAACCATACCTATATTGACTATGCAATAGCATTCAACCATGTGGATCATAACAAATTATGGATAATGTTGTGAAGAATGGGAATTCCAGAACACTTAATTGTGCTTATGAAGAACCTGTTCATAGACCAAGAGGTAGTCATTCAAACAGAATAAGGGAATACTGCATGGTTTAAAATCAGAAAGGTTGGGTGTCAGGGTTATATCCTTTCACCATACATATTCAATCTGTATGCCAAGCAAATAATCCAAGAAGCTGGAGTATGTAATAAAGAACATGGTATCAAAACTGGAGCAAGATTCACCAACAACCTGTGATATGCAGATGAGACATATCTGCTTGCTTGCTGAAAGTGAAGAAGATTTAAAGAACTTACTGATGAAGATCAAAGACTACAATCCTCAGTGTGGATTACACCTTGACATAAAGAAAACAAAAATCCTCACAACTGGATCACCAAGCAACATGATGATAAATGGAGAAAAGATTGAAGTTGTCCAAGACAGCATTTTACTTGAATCCACAATCAACACCCATGGAAGTAGCAGTCAAGAAATCAAGTGGTGTATTGTGCTGGGCAAATCTTCAAAAGATCTCTTTAAACTTTAAAAGAGTAAAGATGTCACTTTGAAGACTAAGATGCACCTAACCCAAGCTATAGTATTTTCGTTAGCCTCATATGCATGGGAAAACTAGACAATGAATAAGGAAGACTGAAGAAGAGTTGATGCCTTTGAATTGTGGTGTTGGTGAAGAATACTGAAAATAACATGGACTGTCAAAAGTATGAACAACTCTATCCTGGAAGAAGTGCAACCGGAATGCTTCTTAGAAGCGAGAAAGCCCAGACTTCGTGTCACCTACTTTGGTCATGTGGTTAGAAGGGACCAGTCCCTGGAGAAGGATATCATGCTTGGTAAAGGTGAGGGTCAGAGAAAAAGGTGAAGACTCTCAATGAGATGGATTCACAGAGTGGCTACTATGAAGAGCTCGAGCATAGCAGGGATTGTGAGAATGGTGCAGAACCGTGCAGTGCTTCATTCTGTCATACATAGTTTCGCTACGAGTCAGAATTGACTCGGTGACACCTAAGAACAATAAAATGCATGGTAGGTGCCCTGGGTGGCACAAGCCCTTGGTGATTGGCTGCTAATCTAAAGGCTGGCAGTTTGAACCCACCCAGCAGCACTATGAAAGAAAGTCCTAGAAATCCACTTCCATAGAAATTAAAATAAAAGGAAACCCTACAGAGCAGTTTTGCTCTATTACACATGGAGTCACCATGAATAAGAATGGACTTGATGGCAACAGGTTTTTGTTTTTTAAGTGGTAGGTACTGCACTAGGCATGAGGATGCTACAATGAAGACAAATGATAGTGTGTGTTTATTAACTTAATTGTTCTCATTATGACCCTACAAGGTTATTTTAGAGATGATGAAATTGAGAAAGGTTAACTAACTTGCCCAAAGTTACCCAGTTAGTAAAAGGCAGATATATAGTGGATTTCTTGTTGTTGTTGTTATGTGCCGTCGAGTCGGCCCCGACTCATAGCTACCCCTCCTTGGGTTTCCGAGGCAGTATCACTACGGAAGTAGGATTGCCCAACCTTCCTTCCTTCCGAGGAGTGGCTGGTGGGTTTGAACCGCCAGCCTTCCGGTTAGCAGTCAAGTGCTTTAGCCACTATGCTACCAGAGCTCCTACATAGTGGACTATTAGAGCTAATTACACTATTGGAGAGATGTTTACCCAGGGAGAGCATGTAGCATGTAGAGTAGGAAGAGAAGCTATAATGAGAGCCTAGGAATGTCAACTCATAAAGCAAGAGGTTCTTTAAGCCAGTTTGGGTACTTGTGCACAAAGCAATCTACTAAGATTATAGAATTAAGATCTAAAGACACATGAGCCCACACTTTATAATACAGCCATTTTTTAATTGTTGTTAAAAATATACACAGCAAAACATACACCAGTTCAACAATTTTTCCATGTACAAGTCAGTGACACTGATTATGTTCTTTGAGTTGTGCAATCTTTCTCACCCTCCTTTTCTGACTTATTCCTCCCCCATTAAAATAATTTCACTGTTCTCTAAGTTTCGCATCTAACCTTTTAAGTGGATGTTGTCAGTTTGATCCCATATAGATAGTACTTTAAAAGAGCACAATGCTCCAGACAGATAATCTTTATGAATTAAACTAAACTACTGTTTGGTTTTAAGAAGAATTCAGGGGATATTTTTGGTTTAATGTTTAATGATTTTCCAGGGCAATAGTTTCAGAAGTCTGTCCAGACTCAATAGCGCCAGAAAGTCTGGATTCCCTGAGAATTTTAATATTTTCTCCCTTTTGATCAGGATTCTTCCATAGACACTTTAATCAAAATGTCCAGTCATGGTAGCCAGGCACCATCCAGGTCTTCTAGTCTCATGGCAAAGGAAGCAGTTGTTCATGGAGGCAATTAGCCACACATTACAGTATCTCACAAATAAAGTGAGGGCTTCCAGTGTATAAATAAAATTAAGGAAAAGAAAGATATGGAAAATACAAAGGAACTCAAACCAAAAGTAGAAATTTTCAGCAGTGATGAATACTTTCTCTTTAAGAGGCTATACATCTTGAAAATTAAGCTATAAATGGTTAGAAATTTAAGCTATGCAACCCTATGTGATGGGATTGTAGATGTATGGTATTTCATTTTACAATAAAAACCAAAGCCAACATAGATATTAATTAAGTCCCAGTTCCATTTCTGACTCATAGTTGATATAGGGATTGCTCACAGTAGTTTCTGCTGAGCTGGCTGAGATATGTTTCCATTTAATATCAGCCATGACAAAAGAAAAAAAGTCTGTGGCTTAAAAAAAAAAAAAAAAAAAAAATCCCTGGCAGCAGAGAGAGAAACAAAACCCAGGAAAGGGAAGCAAATCTAAGGCCTGTTCACAGGTCCAAGTTCTGAATGCCTTCCTAGAAGATGGATCATTATTTTCAGCTGTCATGTATTCTTATTGTTCAGAGATCCTTGAACGTTTTTCCAGGTTGTTTTTTTAATTGAATTACAGATACTTCAGCAATAATCTTGGAACATAGTAGCTTCTGTTAAGAGAAAGACTTTTACTAAGACATGTTTTCCTACTAACCACCACCAGTTGCCATCACATCAACTCTGACTCATGGCTCATGTCAACCCCAAGTGTGTCAGAGTAGATCTGTGCTCCATCATGCTTTCAATGGTTCATTTTTGGGTAGATTGCCAAGTCTTTCTTCCAAGTCACCTCCAGCCTCTGGGTGGACTTGAACCTTGAACCTCCAACTTTTCAGTTAGCAGCTAAGTACATTAACTGCTTCTATCACCCAAAGGCTGTTTTCCTACTACCTCCTTCAAAACTAGAAAATAATTATATATGTAACTGTAGAGCCAACATAATGATAATCAGAAGATAAAAATGAAGTTTATTGTTTCCTAGGGCCTATATTATAAAATTGGAAACAGACTGTGTCCTTATTGTTGAGAATTACTTAGGAAAAGAGAAGATTATGTTACAAAGAGAGTCCCTGGGTTATGCAAACAGTTAATGTGCTCGGGTGCTAACCAAAAGTTTGGAGGTTGGAGTCCACCCAGAGATCTGCTATTAGTCAGAAGTAATTTAACAGCAACTGGTTTTGGTTTATGTTGGAAAGAGGGGAATAAGAGCTGAAAAACAGTAATGAAATAGTAGGGATTTTTTTAAGAAACAAAACAATACCCTCCATAATATACATAATAGACATAGCTATATAATAAGTATAATAGACATAGCTGTCATATTGCTCTCATTTCCTACCCTTTCCACAGCTCCCATTAAGTGGTATAACAAAAGGAAGACACCTGAGGCAAAGGCAGCCAATACACAGACACTTCAGCAATCAATGACTTGTGATCTGATTAGAATAGATGACCTTATCCAGTCAGATTCTTCCCTGAGGGATCCGAACCAAGAGACTTTAGGAAGTTTCCAGTTAGTAGTAGTGACAAAAGCCAAATAAACATATCAAGAAGTGCGAAGATGTAGAGAGGTATAGAGTTCCCATTATGAGATGCACGCAAGCTGTAGTTGTAAAAGAGGCAGGCACTAGAGAAAAGACCATGGAGGCAACATGGAAAAGGAATCAGAGATACCTTGACTATATAGGTAGAGAGAAGGAGAAAGAGGAAGAGGAGAGAGGGAGAGAGGAAGAGAAAGAGAAGGAAGAGGAGACAAGTGTGGCCTTGGTTCATGACCACTTTCACTTATGACTTAATTGTAATTCAGTTTCTCTTCTTGAATTTCTCTGAATTCTCTTTGAAACCTAGGGTCTCTGTCTTAGTTATCTAGTTATTTCTGCTATAATAGAAATACCATAAGTGGTTGTCTTTGACAAACAGAAATTTATTCTCTCACAGTTTAGAAGACTGGAAGTCCAAATTCAGGGTTCCAGCTCTAGGGGAGTCTTTCTCTCTGTGTCAGGTCTTGGGGAAGGTCCTTGTCTCCTTTCAACATCTGTGGGCCCAGCATTCCTTGGAGATCCCCATGTGTCTTTGCATCAATATTTCCCTGGTCTAGGAAATCCTCAGCACAGGGACCCTAAGCCCAATGGATATGCTCTGCTCCCACTTTTCCTTCTTCATTGTAGTCAGGTCCCCCTGACCTCTGCTTGCTTCTTTAATCTCATGTATATCTCTAAAGAGATTGACTCAAGATATCATCTAATTCTGTAGATTGTATCCTGCTCTGTTAACATAACTACTTTTAATACTGCCTTATTAGCATGTTGTTGTTGTTAGATGCCATTGAGTCAACTCCAACCCATAGTGACTCTATGTACAACAGAACGAAACACTGCCTGGCCACGTGCTATCCTCACAATCCTTGCTATAGTTGAGCCCATCATTGCAGCTGCTGTATCATATCAATCCATCTTGTCTGAGAGTCTTCCATTTTTCACTGACCCTCTACCTTACCAATGATGATATACTTCACTAGGGAATGGTTCCTTCTGACCATGTGACCAAAGCAGGTGAAACAAAGTCTGGCCATTCTTGCTTCCAAGGAGCGTTCCAGTTGCACTTCTTCCAAGATGGATTTGTTCATTCCTCTGGCAGTCCATATTGTTTTCAGTATTCTTCATGAACATCATAATTCAAAGGCATTAATTCTTTTTTGGTCTTCCTAATTCACTGTCCAGCTTTCCCATGCATATGAGGTGATTGGAAAATACCACGGTTTGGGTTAGGCACACTTTAGTTCTCAAAGTGACATCTTTGCTTCTTAATATTTTAAAGGAGTGTTTTGCAGCACATTTGCACAGTGCACTACTTCCTCTGATTTCTTGACTGCTGCTTCCATGTTTTTTGATTGCAGATCCAAGTAAAATGCAATCTTGGACAACTTTGATCGTTTCTCCATTTATCATGATGTTGCTTATTGGTCCAATTGTGTGGATTTTTGTTTTCTTTATATTGAGGTGTAATCCATACTGAAGATTGTAGTCTTTGATCTTCATCAGTAAGTCCTTCAAGTCATCTTAATTTTCAGCAAATAAGGTTGTATCTTCTGCATATCACAGGTTCTTAATAAGTCTTCCTCCAATCCTGATGCCACACTCTATTAACATCATAGAGGTTAGGATTTTTCTATGTGTTATAGGATAATTACATCAGATCACAAAATGGAGCATAATTACATAACACTGAGTATAACAGGCTAGCCAAGTTGACACATAATTTGAAGGGACACAGTTCATAACAGTCTCTGTTCTTTATAACTAAAGGGGAAAAAAAGTTGCTGTTGAGTTGACTCAAACTCATGGCAACCCCATGTGTGTCAGAGTAGAGTTGTGCTACATGGCATTTCAATGATTGATTTTTCAGAAGTAGATTACCAAGCTTTTATTCCAAGATGCCTCTGAGTGGACTCAAACCTCCAACTTTTCTGTTAGCTGAGTACATTGACCATTTGCACCATCCAGGGATTCCAAAACTAATACAGCTTTAAGTGAAATAATGTGTCCTGAGGACTGCACATTTCTGTCCAGTCTTCTGTATTTTCTGTATCTGCATGAACTGATACTCAGAACAAAGGACTTTAATTAATCAACAGAGTAATTTACTGTACAAGAAAAGTACAGGCTACCCTGTTACTTATAGGATCTTGGGTAATTCATTTATTTCCCAGGCCTCAGTCTTCTCATCTTTAAAAAAGAAACACCAGTAGGCTTGTTGCAAAAATTAACAATAATGTGTGTAGTGTGCCTGAATCCAACCCAAAACCCACTGCCATCGAGTCGATTCCAACTCATAGCTACCCCACAGGACAGAGTAGAACTGCCCTATAGGGTTTCCAAGACTTCAAGCTTCATAGAACAGACTGCCATATCTTTTTT
>NW_006921954.1:963122-971117 GCF_000298275.1 Orycteropus afer afer | reverse complement strand
GGAAATGACTCGACGGCACTTAACAACAACAACATAACAACAACAGCCCTGGTGAGGTAGGTGGTGGTGGTTGTTAATTTCTGTGCAGCTGACTCCAACTCATGTATGCAGAGTAGAACTGTTTCATCTATTTTACAGATGGCTGAGTGAATCCATGCCTCCCAGACCAAAGACCTGGCAAGTGGAAAAACATGAGCTTGAACACAGGGCTGGTCAATTTGTACATTTCACCATATAGCATCTCATTTAATTAAAGCCCAAAGACTGAACTCTAGGATTAGGAAAAAATTGCAACCAAGAAAGTTGAAAAACTGTTGAGAGAAGGGTCTACATTAATCCTCAGTTCAAGAGAAAAATCCATTAATATCCCCTTTCCCTGAGCATTCTTGATCACAGAGATTTTACAAATATTTCAAGGTCACACACTTACAACTGAAATAATAAAAATAATGGCATTCTCTAGGGTAAAGGAAGAGAAATTCATCACATTAGACAATCCTGAAAGAACGACAAGAGACCAAGACCAATGCAAGTAAATGTAGAAAAAATAAGAGGAAGGGTGAGAAGGAGGAAGGAAATTATTTCTGGCACACCTAATTACTACAGAAACTCACCTCCTACTCCCCAGGGAAATTCACACTTTTATAGATCAGTATGTCAAATTACTTTTTCAGATCTCAGTAAAATAATACTG
Organism: Orycteropus afer afer; assembly: GCF_000298275.1. NCBI lineage: Eukaryota > Metazoa > Chordata > Mammalia > Tubulidentata > Orycteropodidae > Orycteropus > Orycteropus afer. Next base: position 970,423 of record NW_006921954.1, on the reverse strand, counting down.
AAAGTTTCAGATGGTGAACAAACTTTTTGTCAGATTATATGGCAGTTCCAAATAAAAGGTAGTTGCCAAATATAAATTTTGAGAAGCCTCCCTTTCATATAAAATAAAAAGATTTTAATGGTTTATCTTCCAACAATTTTAGTAACTAAAACTATTAAAACCACAGTCATGCTCTAGTATAGAAAATATTATGTGCAGAAGTCTCATGTCATGAGAATACTATTTAGCACCCAGAACACTGTAAATACACAACACAAGTTAAGCACTACTTCTCATTATTTCTTGTTGGCACCTTGACAGGAAAACCAGGTTATAGGAGATGAGGAACAGAGCTCTCTCTTAACCTCTCAAGGACCTCAGCTTTCCTGTCTACAAAGCAAAAGGCATGAATGACATAGCCTCTAACGTCTCGCTTAGCACTAAATTTCCAAGCTTTATGGACTTTTCTCTTGCAGTCTCTCCTTCAAATCAGATTTAACAAAAATGTCAGGTGAGTAAACTGCCTCATGAGTTCAGTCCAGGTTCATTAAGCCTGTCTTCTGTGACTGTAAAGCTGAAAGCTTGCTTAGGCTCAGTGTCAAGGGCTTGGACTTTGGGGTTTACTACCTGTGTGGTGCTGGGCAAGTAACCTAAACTCCCTGTCCTTTAGTTTTCCCAACCAAAAAGTGAGACAACATAAATTTCATAGGATTTTTGCAAGGATTAAATGAATTAATCCATATAAAATGCTTCAAAAGAGTAGAAATTTAGGGTAAGAGGAAGAAATTGTTGCAGACAATCTGCAAAATGACTACCATCATTTTTTCCTTCCTTGTATGTGCATGCAAGCTGTTCCTCACATTAAGAAGTGGAGTCTAATTCCTCTCCCTTTTAATCTGGGCTAGAATAGAGGCATTATCAATAGATGCAACAGAAGTGACATTTTGAGTAGGTCATGAAAAGCTTTGCAACTTCCATTGAGTCTCTTTTGATGCTCACTCTTAGGATACCTTTCTTGGAACTCATCTGTCATGTTAATAGAAGCCCAAAGTCATGTGGTGAAGCTGCATGTAGGAGTCCAGTTGTCATAGCACAGAGTGCCTACAACACTACCAATTCTCAATAACTGTTAGCTGGCTCTGGTAGTCACTAGGTTGAGCAAAGCAAAGATGTCACTTTGAAGACTAAGGCGTGCCTGACCCATGCCATTGGTATTTTCAATTTTCTCATATGCATGTGAAAACTGGACAATGAATAAGGGAGATGGAAGAAGAGTTGATGCCTTTGAGTTGTGATGTTGGTGAACAATACTGAAATATCATGGACTGCCAGAAGAAACAACAAATCTGTCCTAGAAGAAATACAGCCAGAATGCTCCTTAGAAGTGAGAATGGCCAGACTTCACCCCACCTCCATTGGTTATGTGGACCAGTTCCTAGAAAAGGATAACATGCTATGTAAAATGAAGTCAGTGAAGAAGGGGAAGGCCCTCAACAAGATGAATTGACACAAGGGCTGCCACAATGACTCGAGCATAGCAGGGATTGTGAGGATGGTGCAGGCCCAGGCTGTGTTTTGTTCTGTTGTGCATGGGGTCTCTGTGAGTCAGTGCTGACTTGACAGCACCTAGCAATAGCAACAACAAGTGGAGCAAATGACTTGCACTCCACTGCTAACCTAAAGGGAGCTCTGGTAGCATAGTGCCTAATGCACTTGACTGCTATCCAGTAGGCTAGAGGTTCAAACCCACTAGCCACTCCTCGGAAGGAAGACTGGGCAATCTACTTCTGTAGTGATACTGCCTCGGAAACCCAAGGAGGGGTCGCTATGAGTCGGGTCTGACTCGATGGCACATAACAACAACAACAGCTAACCTAAAGGTTGGTAATTTTACCCCACTCAGGGGCACCATGTAAGAAAAGGCCTGGTGATCTGCTTCTGTTAAGAAATGGAAGAAACTGCCAGAAAAACCATATGGGGCAGTTGTGCTCTGTAGCAGGTGGGATCTCCATGAGTCAGAATCAACTCAGTCACAACTAGCAACAATAACAGCTCTTATAATTATCTTTCAGCTGTGCAACATTCCTTAATGCATACACAAGCACAATGGCTATGGTAATACCTGACACCAAGGAGAAAAGATAAAACCGTACTGTGCATAAAAAAATGGGTAGGATTTTGTAATACATTGCTTGCTGCTAGCTGCATCTGTTCAGCTGAACTGAGATGAACTGGAGGTTGTTCCCTGGTTAGCCTACATCACCAGTCTTTGCTCAAAAATGGGAGCTACTTCTCATAAGGCAGGCTGGGAACAAGAGTGTGGGTGGACTAGCACAAATCCATCACCACTCCTGGACAAAGAGCCTGGCCCTGCAATCTCTGCTGAGCCTGCATAGAAAAAATTGGACATTAATACAGCCAAGTGTTATGTGTTCCTGGAGGTTAAGAGAAAGAACTAAGACCATTTGGGAGAAGCTTGCATTCAAGGAGTCTCTGTGAAGTGATCTTGTGATGCATTTGAAGGCAGGAGTGAAGAGGGCTTGGAGAAAATTGAGCAAAGCTTTCCAGATGGGAGAAGTAGGACGTGTGTATCCTTGGGCACTATGTTTGGGGAAGCCCCCATGGAAGAAGACCAATAGTGTTGCCAGTAAGAGAGAGTATGAAATAATGTGTAGAAGAAAATGTGGACAGTAGCAACCAGCAAAGATTTGTGCCTGCTTTGCCAATTCCAGAGAAATAATCTCTTCCATCGATTGTGCTTTATTGCAGGGGAACTGCCTTTTAGGATTATGTTTAGACTTTTTTTTTTCTTACCTTAGAAACCTCAAATGATTGGAACTACTATAGAATGTTAAAGTAGGTCACTCAAGGAATGCTTTTTTTTTCTTTCAGACACCTGAAACTCTAGGTTCCAAAAAACTAGATGCTAATTCCCTCATTCTTCTGGGGGACAGAATGGCAAATTCTGCTTGCTCCATTCCCATCTCCCTCCACTTCATTTAAGGGCTCTCGGTTCACTATTCAATAAAAGGGAGGAACATTTTCCTTCTGCTGTTCTCAGAGAGAAAAAAATTCTCCAGGTGAAAGAAAGCTAGGTGAGGATTTCTAAAGGCTACAGACTTCTCACAGAAGTCAGGGAAATTTACAACACTCTAGAGAAATAACCAAGGAGGTTTCAGGGATATTACTATAGAGAAAAACAATAACATTAAAAATCTCACACCTCACCAAATTCCTTATATAGCATCTATACTGATACTCAATATCTGTTGCCATGGCCCAATAGTTAGATATAAACCTCAACTCAATCACAGAACTCTTTCATCCGTGCTACTCACACAGAAGAGAGAAAAATAATGGAAAATCTAGGAAGAATTTTTTTTTTTTATTTTTAAAGCTCATCCTGGGGTTCAGGGAGAACTTTGAGATAATATTCTAATTAGTAAGAAGTTATCTTCATTGGGACAGAATTTTTGATTCCCTTTCCCATCTAGGGAAATGTTGCCAGGTTTTGCACTGAATGTCATTTTTGATGAAAAGGCCCTGATTAATAATTTTTGATTCTTGGGCTAGAAAACTTTCTAGGTTAGTTATTGTAATCCAGGGTTTCAAAGAGCATAAATTCAGCGTGAAACAAAGGAATTCTCATAGACAGTCTCCAAAATGACTGCTATCATTACTTTCCTTCCTTTTATGTGCAGGCTTCTCCAACAGGTACAATCAAATTTCCCTGTCCTTGAATTTGGGCTGGTGTAGAGACTTGCCAATAGAAAACAACAAATGTGATATTCTGGCTAGGAAATAGATAAGAAACTTTGCAGTTTCCACTGAGTCTCTTGGAATCTTTATGCCATGTTGAAAGAAGCCTGTCATGTAGAGAGGCTGCATGTAAGAGACCAGTTTGTGGCTTCATCTGAGCTCCTAGGCAACAGCCAGCTGTGTAAGGAAGCCATCTTAAGCTCCCAGATGACTCCAGCACCGACCACATCACATGAGACAGAAAAACCACTCAGCTGATCTTCCTCAATCCACTGAATCATGAGAGATAATAAAATGCCTACATTAAGCCATTAAGTCTTGGAATGGTTTGCTACACATAATAGAAAACTAAAGCAGAGATATTATTTGTTCATTCATTCACCTTCATACATTTAAAAATCATTTATTAGGGCTCTAATATGAGCCACCTTCTGCACTAAGCACTGGGAATTCAATAGTGAACAGGAAAGACGTGGTTGCTGTTATCAAGAATTTTGTATCCTACTTGGAAGACAAATAATTAGAAAAACTAATTAAACAACAGTTTCAGACCATACAAAGCCTATGAAATAATACAAGATATTGGAAAAATAATACAAGATATTAGAATAGAAATTTTCTATAGGGAAGGACAAGAAGGGCCTCTTTAAGAAGGTGATATTTAGGCTGAGATTTAAATGTTGAGAAGAAATCAGCTATGCAAATATCTGGGTAGAGTCTTTCAGGCACAGAAAATAAAAAGGGGAAAGGACTTAAGGTAGGGATGAGAATAGGATTTACAAGTATAGGAAAGAAAACCAGTGTGACTGGAACTTGGTTGAACATGGAAGAGAAGGATGTTGTTGTTGTTGTTGTTGTTAGGTGGTATGGAATCAATTCCTAATCACAGAGCCCCTATATATAACAGAAAGACACACTGCCTAGTCCTGCACCATCTTCACAATTGTTGCTATACTAGAGCCCACTGTTACAGCCACTCTGTCACTCCATCTCATTGAGGGACTCCCCTTCTTTGCTGACCCTCCACTTTACCAAACTTGAAACCCTTCCCCAGGGAATGGTTCCTTCTGACCACATGACAGAAGTAGAGAGAGGAAGTCTGGCCATTCTTGCATCTAAGGAGCATTCTGGCTGCACTTCTTTCAGGGTAGATTTGTTTGTTCTTCTGGCAGTCCATGGTATTTTCAGTATTCTTCACCAACACCACAATCCAAAATAATCAACTCTTCTTCAGTCTTCCTTATTCATTGTTCAGCTTTCACATGCATATAAGGCAACTGAAAACACCATGGCTTGGGTTAAGTGCATCAAAGATGTCTTCAAAATGGCATCTTTGCTCTTCAACACTTCAAAGAGGTCTTTTACAGCAGATTTGCCTGATTTCCTGACTAGTGCTTCTTTGAAGAATGATTGTGGATCTAAGTAAAATGAAGTCTTGGCCAACCTCAATCTTTTCTTCATTTATCATGATGTTGTTTATTGGTCCAGTTGTAAATATTTTTGTTTCCTTATGTTGAAGCGTAATCCACACTGAAAACTGTATTCTTTGATCTTCACCAGTAAGTGCTTCAAGTCTTCTTCACTTCCAGCAAGAAAGGGTGAGTCATCTGCATATCCTAGGTTGTTAATGAGTCTTCTTCCAATTCTGATGCTGCATTCTTTTCATACAATCTAGCTTCTCGGGGTATTTGCTCAGCATACAGATTGAATAACCATGGTGAAAGGATACAACCCTGACGTTGTATTCCCTTCTTCTGTTTAAATGACAGACTCTTGGTCTATGTACAAGTTCCTTATTAGAAGAATTAAGTGTTGTGGAATTCCTGTTCTTCACAATGTTATCCATAATTTGTTAGATCCACATAGTCAAAAGCTTTTGCATAGTCAATAAAATACAGATAAACATCTTTCTGGTATTCTTTGCTTTTAGCTAAGATCCATCTGACATCAGCAATGATATCCCTTGTTCCACATCCTCTTATGAATCTAGTTTGCATTTTTGGAAGTTTCTTGCCAATATACTGCTGCAACAATTTTTGAATTATCTTCAGCAAAATTTTACTTGTGTATGATATTAATGATATAGTTTGATAATTTTCACATCCTGTTGGATCACCTTTCTTTGTAATGGGCACAAATATCATTGTCTTCCGTCAGTTGGCCAGGTAGCTGTCTTCTAAATTTCTTGGCTTAAACCAGTAAGCACCTCCAGCACTGCATCCATTTGTTGAAACTTTTCAATGGGCGTTCCATCAATTTCTGCAGCCTTGTTTTTTGCCAATTCTTTCAGTGCAGCTTTGACTTCTTCCTTCAGTACCATTGGTTCTTGATGACATGCTACCTCCTGAAATAGCTGGACATTGACCAACTCTTTTTGATACAGTGATGATGCATTCTTTCTATCTTCTTTTGATGCTTCCTGCAACATTCAATATTTTGCCCATAGAATCCTTCTATATTGCAACTTGAGGCTCGATTTTTTTCCTCAGTTCTTTCACATTGAGAAATGCTGAGAATGTTCTTCTCTTTTGGTTTTCTAACTGCAGGTCTTTGCATATTTCATTAGCCATTAGAGAAATATAAATCAAAATTACATTGAGATACCACCTCACATCACCAATAACGGTATTGATCAAAAAAAAAAAAAAAAACAGAAAACAACGAATGGTAATGAGACTGTGGGAAGACTGAAACTCTTATATACTACTGGTGGGAGCAGAATAGTACAACCACTATGGAAAACTGTATGGCATCTCCTAAAAAAGCTACAAAAAGTAAAACCATATAAATGACCAATCCCACTCCTAGGTAAATATCTTAAAGAAATAAAAGGATATACATATCTTTATCCATCACAGCATTATTCACAATTTCAAAAAGATAGAAACAACCTAATGTTCATCAACAAATGAATAGATAACCAATCTGTGGTATGTGCATACAATGGGATACTATGCAATGTTAAGAATAATGATGAATCCATGAAACACCTCACAATATGCATGAATCTTGAGGAATCTTGAATGAAATAAGCCAAATACAAAAGGAAAAATTCAGTATGAGACCACTATTTTTAAAAGCCAAGATTAGGTTTACACATAAAAACATTCTTTGATGGTTTAGCAGGAAGGTGAGGGGAAAGAATGGAGGAGCACTAATTAGATAGTAGACAAGAGTTCATTCTGCTGAAGGGAAAGGCAATACACAATATGGAGGAAGTCAGCACAATGTGACCAAGGCAAAGGAAGAAACTGAAAGGTACATAAGAATAAAGGACACCTCCGGTAAATGCTATAAGCTCTGGTAGCACAGTGCCTAAGGCACTTGACTGCTAACCAGAAGACTGGTGGTTCAAACCCACCAGCCACTCCTCGGAAAGAATATGGGGCAGTCTACTTCTGTAGTGATACTGCCTTGGAAACCCAAGGAGGGGTCGCTATGAGTCGGGTCTGACTCAAGGGCACATAACAACAACAACAACAACAACATAGTGTTCTCAGAAGCAGATGACCAGGCCTGTCTCCCAGGGCACATTGGGGTGTGTTCAAAGCCCCAACCTTTTG
>NW_006921954.1:961320-962405 GCF_000298275.1 Orycteropus afer afer | reverse complement strand
TAATAAATAGAGCACACAGGGGGAACATTTATGAAAACTTCTTAGACATCAGAACTGAACCACTGGACTTGAAGGCTAAGGATCATAGCCTCAGGGAGCACCTAGGTCAATTGGCAAAACACAGTTCATAAAGATAATGTTCCATATCCTAGTCTGGTGAGTAGCGTCTTGCATCTTAAAAGTTTGCAATCAGCCATCTAAGTAGCAACTATTGATCTCTTCTTGCCTGGAGCATAGGGGAATGAAGAAAAAAGAAAAACTCAAGGCTGTAATTAGTCCTGAGGACTGATAACCCACATGAACCACAGCCCTCCCCTAACCTGAAAATAGAAGTACTAGATGGTACCCAGCTATCACTCCTGACCACTCTGATCAACACCACAATAGAAGGTTCTGGTTAGAATGATTTTTTTTTTTTAAAGAACATAATTCAAAGTGCCCCCTAAAAAATGGCCACAATTGCTAGTCAGAAAGAGACTGGAGGAAACCTCAAGACTATTCCCCTGAGACAATCTTCTAACTTGAAACTGAAGACACTCCCAGAGGCCACCTTCCAGCCAAATAATAGGTGGAACTATAAAACAAACAACAACACCTTTGAAGAATGTGCTTCTCTGAGCAATGAGTTCTACAGGACCTAAAGGATAACATTTGCCCCAAACCAAAGATGAGAAGACAGGGAGGTACATGGAAACTAGACACATGGAAAGAAGGAACCCAAGGAAGAAAAAGGAATAGTGCTAAGACATCATGAGATTTCAACCAATGTCACAGAACAATTTGTGTATGAACTATTGATTGGGGAAACTAATTTTCTATGTAAAGTTTCACCTAAAGGACAATAAAAGGTTAAAAAATACATGAGACTAAAAAAGAGATGTAAAATGTAGGGATTCACCAGCAAGATGGTGGACTAGGCAGAAAGACTGCACAGACCCTCTTCAAAAAAGAAAAGGGAAACTAATTAACTCAGATACAGAGGAAAATCCTGGATCCCTGAGCCTTGAAGGGAAGGATATAGAAGTGGACTAAACCCCAACTAGCAGAAGAATTTGCATGAAAATACCAAAAAAGGAGACATACGG
>NW_006921954.1:952044-959385 GCF_000298275.1 Orycteropus afer afer | reverse complement strand
GGACATATCCAAAGTAAAATGAGCTTACAAGATTGTAAACAGGGAACCAGAGACATCAATTGGCAAGTGAGGACAACTACAAACAAAAAGAGGGAAAAGTCTGTGTAGTTACAGAACTTCTAAATGGTGAGGAAGTTAAGAGAATGCAAGATACAATGGACTATTCTAAACTCGGGGATAAAATTATAAATCATAGGGTAACCTCAAAGAAAAATGATAAACCTTCACATCACAAGAAAAAAGAGGACATGCACCAATATTCAGCATATACTAAAACAACAGCAACAAAGGAAATGATAACACAATTCATAAACATAATGAGCTCAGCATAGAAAATAACATGGAACAAAGAAACAAGGGACACCATGGAAAAACACATAACAAAATGACAGCAACACATTCAAACTTATCATTAATTAACCTGAATCTTAATAGATTAAATGCACCACTCAAGAGACGGAGAGTTTCAGATTGGATAAGAGATGTAAAATGTAGCTTCAAAGACAGGGTAACAATTACAACCATGAGATAAGCTCTCCTAGGAGGAGCGTTCACCACTCATCTGTCAGTTTGTTGCACTGTGTGGCTTGCTTGTTGCTGTGAGGCTGGACACTATGCCACCAGTATTTCCTATACCAGTAGGGACATACATGGTGGACAGGTTTCAGAGGAGCTTCCAGACTACAACAGACTCGAAAGAAGGAAGTGGCCTTTCACTTCTCAAAGAATTGACCAGTGAAAACTTAACAAATAGCCATGAAACACTGTCTGATATATTACTGGAAAACTTTATGAATAGCCCTGAAACATTGTCCAATATAGTGACTGAAGATGAGCCCCTCAGGCAGAAGGCACTCGAAATACAACTGGGTAAGAACTGCATCCTCAGAGAAGAGTCAACCTTAATGATGTGGATGGAGTAAAGCTTTCAGGACTTCTATTTGCTGATGTAGTATGACTCAAAATGAGAAGAAACAGCTGTGAACATCCATGAATAATTGGAATATGGAATGTATGAAGTATGAATCTAGGAAAATTGGATGGTATCAAAAATGAAATGGAATACATGAAGATTAATATCCTAGGCATTAGTGAGGTAAAATGAACTGGTTCTTGACCATTTTGAATCAGACAACCATATGTTCTACTATACTGAGAATGACAAATTGAAGTGGAGTGATATGGCATTCATCATCACAAAGAACATTTCAAGATCTATCCTGAAGTACAATGCTGTCAGTGATAGGCTAATATCCATATGCCTCCAAGGAAGGTCAGTTAATACTACTATTATTCAAATGTATGCACCAACCACCAAAGTGAAGGATGAGGAAATTAAAGATTTTTACCAACTTCTGTAGTCTAAAATCGAACAAACATGCAATGAAGATGTGTTGCTTATTACTGGTGATTAGAATGCAAAAGTTGGAAATGAAGAATCACAGGTAGTTGGAAAATATGGTCTTGGTGATAGAAATGATGGTGGAGATCACATGATAGAATTTTGCAAGACCAAAGACTTATTCATTGCAAATACTTTTTTCAACAACATTAACAGCAGCTATACACATGGACTTCACCAGATGGAGCACACATCAGGAATCAGATGGACTATATCTGTGGAAAGAGGCAGTGGAGAAGCCAAATATCTTCAGCAAAAACAAAGCCAGGAGGTGACAGTGGAACAGACTATCAATTGCTCTTATGCAAGTTCAAGTTGAAGCTGAAGATAGTTAAAACAAGTCCATGAGAGCCAAAATATGACCTTGATTATATCCCACCTGAATTTATAGACCATTTGGAAAATAGATTTGATGCATTGAACACTAATGGCAGAAAACCAGAAGAATTGTGGGATGACATCAAGAATATCACACATGAAGAAAGTAAAAGGTCATTGAAAAGGCGGGAAAAGAAGCAAAGACCAAATGGATGTCAGAAGATACTCTAAAACTTGCTCTTCAATGGAGAGTAGCTAAAGCAAATGGAAGAAATGACAAGATAAAAGAGCTGAACAGTAGATTTCAAAGAGCAACTCAAGAAGACAAAGTCAGTTAGTATAATGAAATGGGCAAAGACCTGGAATTAGAAAACAAAAAGGGAAGAACATCCTTAGCATTTCTCAAGCAGAAAGAACTGAAGAAAAAATTCAAGTCTTGAGTTGCAACATACAAAGATTCTACAGGCCAAATATTGAATGATTCAGGAAACATCAAAAGAAGATGGAAGGAATGCACAGAGTCACTGTACAAAAAAGAATCAGTTGATGTTCAATTATTTCAGGAGGTGGCATATGATCAAGAACTGATGGTACTGATGGAAGAAGTAGAAGCTGCACTAAAGGAATTGGCAATAAAACAAGCCTCCAGGAATTGACGGAATACCCATTGAGATGTTTCAACAAATGGATGTTGCATTGGAGACACTTACTCTTCTATGCCAAAGAATTTGGAAGACAGCCACCAAGCTAACTGACTGGAAGAGATTGGTATTTTTACCCATTCGAAAGAAAGGTGATCGAACAGAATGTGGAAATTATTGAACAATATCATTAATATTGCACGCAAGTAAAATCTTGCTGAAGATAATTAAAAAATGGTTGCAGCAGTATATTCACAGAGAATTTCCAGAAATGCAAGCTGGATTCAGAAAATGATGTGGAATGAGGAACATCATTGCTGATGTCAGATGGATCTTGGCTCAAAGCAAAGAATACCAGAAAGATGTTTACTTGTATTTTATTGACTATGCAAAGCATTCAATTGTCTGGATCATAACAAAATATGGATAACATTGAGAAGAGTGGGAATTCCAGAACACTTAATTGTGCTCATGAGAAATCTGTACATAGACCAGGAGGCTGTCAATCAAACAGAACAAGGGGATACTACATGGTTTAAAATTAGGAAGGGAATGCCTCAGGGTTGTATCTTTCACTATACAAATCCAATCTTTATGCTGAGAAAATAATCTGAGAATCTGGACTATATGAAGAAGAAAGTGGCATCAGAATTGGAGGAAGACTCATTAAGAACTTGAGATATGCAGATGACACAACCTTGCGTGCAGAAAGTGAAAATGTTGAAGCACTTACTGATGAAGATTAAAGACTACAGTCTGTAGTATGGATTACACCTCAACACAAAGAAAACAAAAATCTTCACAACTGGACCAATAAGCAGCATCATGATAGATGGAGAAAAGATTGAAGTTGTCAGAGATTTCATATTGGTTGGGTCCACAACCAACACCCATGGAAGCAGCAGTCAAGAAATCAGATGACATATTGCACTGGGCAAATCTCCTGCAAAAGACTTCTTTAAAGTGCTGAAGAGCAAAGATGTCTCCTTGAAGATTAAGGTGCACCTAACTCAAGCCATGGTATTTTCAATAGCCTCATATGGATGTAAAAGCTGGATGATGAATAAGGAAGACAGAAGAAGAATTGATACTTTTGAGTTGTGGTGTTGACGAAGAATACTGAAAGTACCATAGACTCCCAGAAGAACTAACAAATCTATCCTGGAAGAAGTGCAGCTGGAATGTGCCTTGGAAGCTAGAATGACCAGACTTTGTCTCACCTACTTTGGTTATGTTGTCAGAAGGGACCATTCCCCCGAGAAAGACATCATACTTGGTAAAGTGGATGGTCAATGGAAGAGGGAACGGCCCTCTATAAGATGAATTGACACAGTGGCTGCAATGATGGGCTCAGGTATAGCAAGGTATGTGAGGCTGGCACAGGACTGGGCAGTGTCTTTCTGTTGTACATAGGGTCCCATAGAGTCAGAGTCAAAGTCAACGACCACACCTAATAACACACCTAATAACAACAACAACAGGGAAAGAGGAATGAGCAATACATATAAATTAGTATGTGCATCCACAGACACACACACACACACACACATATCTACATGTTCAAGGTCAGGGCTTTTGGGGTACTCTGGAGTGGGAGAAAATAGAAGAAATGATGAAGGCAACAGTGAAAACAAGAGAAAGTGAAAGAAGGCAGAAGGAGAAACTGAGGTGTTCCAAAAGCAAAAAGAATATTTTACTCTAGGGCAAACATTAATCAAAGAAAACTGGTGTTATTACATTAATATCATACAAAGTACAGTGAAAGGCAAAATATATTATTCTAGATAAGAGAGTCAGTATATAATCATAAAAGTCAATTCACAAGGAAAATACAACAATTCTCAATTTGCCTGCAATGAATAACATAATCTCAAGATAAATAAAACAATAATTCAGACAACTTCAACAAAATAAATAATGTACCACATAGTGGGAGACTTTTATAAGCTTTCCTCAGAAAATGACAATCCTAAAAATTAGTAATGCTATAAAAATATCTTTAATGTCTTTTAACTAATGGATTCCAAATTCTTTAATATTGGTCAATATTCTTACCTCATTTATTTTCTTCCTATTTGAAATTTTCCAATTTGATACATGAGCTCTGAGCAGGCTCAAACATACATGTTTGGATTCAATTCTACTTCTCCTCAGGCCATAACCTCTAAATAAACGTTTTCTCTCCTCAAAGATATTTTTATTTTCCCTTTGAGGTTATGGTAGAGATCAAAGCAGGGCTGCCAGAAGTAGGCTTCTGGATCAAAAGGATGAAAGAGGCAGAAAAGTGGGTGCATCCCAAGGACAATGTCATCCCGAGGCCTTCAGTGGAAAGTTGTGTTTGTTTCTAGACCTCCCTTCTGGTCAAGGAAGCCACATCCAAGAACTCAGCCTAAATCAAGTTTGGGGATGATGATCTGTATGAAGTATCTAGAACAAGAAGAATCAGAGGGCCAGTGGTATCATCCCTCTCAGGAGAAAGTCAGTGGTCTTGAAGGTAAATTCCCTGAGGCTAGGTGAGGCTAGAAGAATGTCTGAGAAGTCACATCAAAACCTGATCAAAAAAAAAAAAAAGGTGAGCCAGAGAATAAGCTGAAGTTATCATTGATTGAATGAGGAATGGAAGATTAGTGAGAAGCCAAAACACAAGTTGAATCTGGTAGGAAACAAGTAGAATCAGTTATATTGAGCAGTTTTAGGTCTGGTATCTCGATCTTATCCTTTTTTGGCATTTAAAGAACTTGACTTCTGCCTCTTCTGACAGGTAGACCTTTATAAGAATCTATGCACACTTTAAACAAAGCATAAGGAAAGAGGTGAACTTCTTTTTTCCTCCTGTGTTTGCAATGCATCTGTTGGTAGCTGATACTTAAAAAAGAACAAGTTATGATAAAAATAATGTTCTCTCTGCAACTTCCCCTAAGGGCAAGAAAAGGAGATGAGTCAATCACCTTACTGTTTGAGCCTATGGTCATGGTCAAAACTTTATGAAAAATAAATGATCATGGTCCATGGTTTATGGAAAAATATAAATAATCAAAGCCAAGTGCAAGTTGATAGTTTTAATAAACTCATTATAATTTTATATGAAAGCCATGTTTTTTGTCCATATCACACAGCTGTTTAAAATAAGAACAACAATAATAATAATATACTCAACTTGTAGGATACACCATTACATAGAAACATGTGATGTCAGAAGAGACCACTTTGCAAATAACCAAACCAAACCAAACCAAACCCACTGCCGTTGAGTCAGGTCTGACTCATACTGACCTCTCCTTGGGCTTCTGAGGCGATATCACTACAGAAGTAGATTGCCCAACCTTCCTTCCGGGGAGTGTCTGATGGGTTTAAACTGCCAGCCTTCTGGTTAGCAGTCACCAGAGCTCCCACTTTGCAAATAGTCAACCAGAAAACCATTGTGCTCCAGAGAATCTTCACCCTGGGGCAACATTCTCAGAATCAATGTTTAATAAATTGTGCTGTTCTCTCTTTGCTAATCATAGATGGTTCTACCCCTTACACAGCGTCTGCAAAGCTAGAGATTAGAAAGACAAATCACTCAGGTACAGGTTAAAATTGCCACCAGCACAGGCAACTAAAAGGGCTCTATTAAGAACACTCTGGAGTCTCTGGGTGGGGCAAATGGTTAACAAGCTGGCTGCTAGCTGCTAACTGAAATTCTGAAATTTGAGTCCACTCAGAGGTGTCTGGAAAGAAAGACCTGGTGATCTACTTCCAAAAAAATCAGTCATTGAAAACCCTAAGGAGCACAGTTCTACTCTGAAACATACATAAGGTCGCCATGAGTTGGAATTGACTAAACACTGGTTTAAGGGAACCTTCTAACACTAAGTTTCTGCTTTTCAGAATACTGTAAGATTTATGCTGAAAAGAAATAAATACAGCAACAATGAATAGTGATGATATCAATAATATTGGGAATAATAGAAGCTGCTGAGAAGGGATTTTTCCACATTGCAACTCACCAAGTGGGATCTTATTATCTGTTGAGGAAATAGGAGATAAGGCCCATCAGTGAGTATAATGATTTTCACTTGGGTTCCACCTGAGAATAAGACTTAGCACCCAACTCCACATCATAACAGATTTCCTGATCCCTCAAGATTTTCATGTGACTGAAAAAAAAAAAAAAAAAATCTATTGCAACCTGGATGCTTCTTTGAGGTACATGTTTTTTCTTGGTTTAATGTCAGATTTCCATCTTCTTCTTGCTAGACTCTGTTGATTTTGTAATTCAAACAATAAAATGAAGTTGGTTCAAAGGAGAAGATCATTAGAGAGTTTACAGGAACCCCTCAAATACTCCATTCATTTTTAATGGGGTACTTGACATCCTGAGAAGTTCACACACATGAGCAAGAGATTGCACAGTGTGAACTGGAAGAAAAGAAAAAAAAGATTCATTACCTATTCCTCCAGGAGGATGCTGATGTTGTGAAGCAAGTAGTACATGGCATGCTTTATGGGACACTCTGTAAATGGTCATGCCTTTCAGCACAAAACAAATTAAAACATAATCATAACCCCAGTACCTCTGTTACCACTGGGCGGCATTCTCTGTGATTAAATATACATTGTTGTTTCCACGCCTGCCAGTATACAAACTGCAGAATTCAGAATTGTAATTGACTTCAAGTGTTGAAAATAAAAGTGATATGTAAAACAAAAACTTTTAATTACACTTTACTTTCAGTTACAAGTCAAATCATTATGATGAATATTGAAGGGGTGACTAAATACTGTCCTAATACTATAGTTTCACATTGTTGAACATTGTTCAAAATAAGTAGGCTAGTTGGTAAATATTTTGAAATATTTAAAAAATATTTTCAATTTACTTTAAAGAAACCTAAGACATGAGAAGTAAAATTTACAGAAAAGATAAATTGAAATGGAGAAAGACTGAAACCATTCCTCTTGAGAACAGGAACTAGACAAGGATGCCCGCTATCACCA
>NW_006921954.1:946781-948999 GCF_000298275.1 Orycteropus afer afer | reverse complement strand
GTTTGAACTGCCAGCCTTCTGGTTAGCAGTCAAGTGCCTTAGGCACTATGCTACCAGAGCTCCCAAACTTTTCCTAGCATCCTCTTTTCTGACTACCACGGCCCTCATATGAGAGCACATCCAAGTCTGGAGCAAGTGGACCAACAATCATTTTACCTTGTGTGAGGAAGGGTGCCATTGTTAATTTTCCACAACCTTAGTTCCTCTGTCCTCAGCCTTGAGTCAAAACTACTCTCTTCTCAGCCACTGGCCCCACCAACATTGCCAAGATTCTTCTGCCAAGACCTTCTCATAGTCCTGACCTCTCACATTCTTAACCAACGGACTGTACACCTTGTGGGAAGAATTTGGGTATTAGAATCTGAAACCATTTTGATCAGTAGCCAAGGGTTTGCAATATCCTGGTGCTTCAGTTTTCCCTTCAATCTTTGTGGTAACAATATCTAATTTATTGGACAGCGAGAGGATTAAGTTGAATGTTGATAAAGCCCTGCAAGCACTGTGCCTGTCACATAGCAGGTACTTAAAAAAAAAAAAAAAATGAGAGCTTTCATGATGACAGCCATTACCCTGTATGTTTCCCAACTGTCTTTTTTCTTTCTCTTGTCTGTGTTTAATATTCTTCCAGCAGGCTCTGAGTTTACCCAGAGTTCTTTTCTTCTAACCTATATTTTTTCCCCATAAACTCTTCATCTCTTACTCTACTTTCCTCATATGCTAGCTCAGTAGGTGAAAACACCCATCCCCCTCAGCAAGAATCATCATTCCTTCTCCTAAGCCCCATCAGGAGCCAGGCTCTATTTCCATAGAACAATGGTACATCTGTGTGTCATTACAGTTCAACTCCCCTGGATCCAGCCAGACTGAACAGGATGCCAAATCCACAATGACTTGTGGGGAAGAAGGACTCTGTCAAAAACTCTTCAGTACACTGAAAATAGAATTTTATTTATAAAACCTTCAGTGTACAGGTAACTTTCAGAAACAAGTCTGCAATTCCTGACAAGTAAGGTTCACAGGTTAAAAAGAAAAAAATAAAAATCTGTATGATTATTTGTCCTACATTCAACATTCTTCTGCATGAAGAAGGGACAGGGATAAAGTTAACTAAAATTTATGTATTTAGCGTCTAATTTGTGCCAGGCAATGTAGCAGATGTTTTACATCCATTATGCTATTTAATTTTCGTAACTACCCTCATGGAATGAGTACTATGATCTTCAACTTACAGCTAAGAACTAATGTTCCAAGGGGTCAAGTGACTTGGGTTAAGAATATAACTAGTGAATGGTAGAGCTGAGATATAAATCCAAGTCTGTCTTATCATTTATGGTGGAGAATATTTTTATAACAGATAAGACCAAATAAAACATGCCCTTCTAGTTGGCTTAAATATTTAACCCAATCATCAAAGTCAAAAGAACTCTGACACTTTCAACACGTGGGTGGTTGTAACACTCTCAGGGTATAGAAAATTTTAAGGACCAGTATGATACCTTTTTCATTTCAGGTTTCCAAAAAGCCCTAATCACCCAGTGGGAACTTTTCTATCCAGCTTTCACAGTCATACATAAAACACTAAACCTACTGACTACAAATGAATCCTTTTCCCTAGTGCTGTGTAGGGACAAAGATATAAACACTCTTCCATTCAGAAATGGACAAGTGAAAGGCCAGCTGGGCAGGTGTGCAGGACATCAGACTTTATCAGGCACTATAACATGACTGGGAACTTAAATTTCACTGGAAATATAACCCAAGTGTACAAAATTATATTTGTCAGGCCTCCTATGAGGAAGTACACAGAATGTGATAGAAAGAAATGTTTTAATGTGCTGCTTGTTGTTGTTGTTAGGTGCCAAGGAGTGGGCTCCAGCTCATAGTGAACCTATGTACAACAGAATGAAACACTGCCAGGTTCTGTGCCAGCCTCACAATCTTTGCTATACCTGAGTTCATTGTTGCAGCCCCTGTGTCAATCCATTTTATTGCAGGTTTTCCCCTCTTTCTTCAACCCTCTACCTTACCAAGCATGATATTGTTCTCCAGGGAATGGTCCCTTCTGACAACATGATCAAAGTAGGTGCGACAAAATCTGGCCATTAGTGCTTCCAAGGAACATTCTGGCTACACTTCCTCCAGGACAGATTTGTTAGTTCTTCTAGCAATTCATGGTACTTTGAGTATTCTTCACCAACACCACAACTCAAAAGCATCA
>NW_006921954.1:938100-946470 GCF_000298275.1 Orycteropus afer afer | reverse complement strand
GTCTTTGATCTTCCTCAGTAAGTCCTTCAAGTCATCTTCACTTTCAGCAAGCAACGTTGTGTCATCTCCGTATTGCAGGTTGTTAACAAGTCTTTCTGCAATCCTGATGCCACATTCTTCTTCATATAGTCTCCCTTCTTGGATTATTTGCTCAGCATACAGATGGAATAAGTATGGGGAAAAGATACAACCCTGAAGCACTCCCTTCCTCATTTTAAACCATGCAGTATCACCCTGTTCTGTTTGAATGACAGCCTCCTGGTCTATGTCCAGGTTCCTCATGAGCACAGTTAAGTGTTCTGGAATTCCCATTCTTCTCAATGTTATCCATAATTTGTTATGATCCACACAGTCAAATGCCTCTGCATAGTCAATAAAACACAAGTAAACATCTTTCTAGGAGCTCTGGTAACATAGCGCCTAAGGCACTTGACTGCTAACCAGAAGGCTGGCAGTTCAAACGCACCAGCTGCTCCTCGGAAGGAAGGTTGGGCAATCTATTTCCATAGTGATACTGCCTCGGCAACAAAAGGAGGGGTCGCTATGAGTTGGGGGCCGACTTGACGGCACATAACAACAACAACAAACATCTTTCTGGTATTCTTTGCTTTTAGCAAAGATCCATTTGACATCAGCAATGAAATCCCTCGTTCCACATTCTCTTCTGAATCCAGCTTGCATTTCTGGAAGTTCCCTGCTGAACTGTTCTTGAATTATCTTCAGCAAGATTGTACTTGCATGTGATATTAATTATATTGTTCAATAATTTCCACATTCTGTTGGAACATCTTTTTTTGAATGGGTACAAATATGGATCTTTTCCAGTCAGTTGGCCAGGTAACTGTCTTCCAAATTTCTTGGCATAGCCACATAAGTGTGTCCAGTGCAGCATCCATTTATTGAAACATCTTGATGGATATTCTGTCAGTTCCTGGAGGCTTGTTTTTTTTTGCCAATTCCTTCAGTGCAGTTTTGACTTCTTCCTTCAATACCATTAGCTCTTGATCATATACCACCTCTTGAAATAGTTGACTATTGACCAATTCTTTTTTTTTGTACAGTGACTCTGTGTATTCTTTTCCTTTTCTTTTGATGTTTCCTGAATTATTCAATAATTGGCCCATATAATCTTTCAATGTTGCAACTCAAGGCTTGACTTTTTCCTTCAGTTCTTTCTACTTGAGAAATGCTAATCATGTTCTTCCCTTTTTGTTTTCTAATTCTGGGTCTTTGCACATTTCATTATACTAATTGACTTTGTCTTCTTGAGCTGCTCTTTGAAGTCTTCTGTTCAGCTCTTTTATCTTGTCATTTCTTCCATTTGCTTTAGCTACTCTCCATTGAAGAGCAAGTTTCAGAGTATCTTCTGACATCCATTTGATCTTTTCTTCTTTTCTTGCTTTTTCAATAACCTTTTACTTTCTTAATGTATGATATTCTTGATGTCATCCCACAATTCCTCTGTTTTTTTGTCATTGGCGTTCAATGCATCAAACCTATTCTTCAGATGGTCTCTAAATTCAGGCCCAAGTTCTCCACCATCCTGTAGGGCATATAATCAAGGTCATATTTTGGCTCTGACAGACTTGTTTTAACTGTCTTCAGCTACAACTTGAACTTGCATAAGAGCAATTGATGGTCTGTTCCACCATCACCTCCTGGCTTTGTTTTGGCTGAAGATATTTGGCTTCTCCGTTGGCTCTTTCCACAGATATAGTTGATATGATTCCTGTGTATTCCATCTTGTGAGGACCATGTGATAGCCACTGTTTATGTTGTTGAAAAAGAGTATTTGCAATGAATAAGTCATTGGGCTTGCAAAATTCTATCATGCAATCTCCAGCATCATTTCTATCACCAATGCCATATTTTCCAACTGCCTGTGATTCTTTTTTGTTTCCAACTTTAAGATTCCAATCACTGGTCATAATCAACACATCTTGATTACATGTTCGGTCAATTTCAGCCTGCAGAATTTTGTAAAAATCTTCAATTTCCTCTTCTTTGGCTTTGGTGGTTGGTGTATAAATTTGAATAATGGTATTATTAATTGGTCTTCCTTGTAGGTGTATGGGTATTATCCTATCAGTGACAGCATTGTATCTCCAGGATAGATCAGACTTACTGATCTGAAAGAGACTGGTGGTACTCCTGAGACTATGGCCCTCAGACCTTTCAGGTCAAGAAATGAAATCAATCCTCATGGCTCAACTTTCAGCCAAATGATAGACAGTCCTATAAAGTGAGCAATAATACCAGGAAGGTATGCACTCATTAGAACAATCAATCATATGAGATCCAAAGCACAGCATTTGCCCAAGGATATCATAAAGCTAAGAAGGCAAGAAGGGAGAGAAAAGAAGGAAAAAGGAAAATAGTAAACACAGGGAAGAAGTGGGGAGAGTACTGTTACATTGTGGGGATTGTAATAAATGTAACAATACAAAATGTGTATGAATTGTTGAATTGAAAACCAATTTGCTCTGTAAACATTCGCCCATATTACAATTTAAAAAAAAGATAAATATTTATTTCTCTCTCAAATAACCATCAAACCAATCTATTCTGGTTAAGGTAGCTCTGTTCCCTCAGGTCATTTAAGGACCCAAGTTCTCCACCAGCCCCTAGGGCATTTTAATTAATCTGCATGGTCAAATCTGGGTCATGACAGAGCTCTATTTAACCTCAGTGGTAGTGAGCCAAATCAAATGGGAGCATCGGTCTATTGTTTTAAGGCCAAGGTCTGGGTATGGTACACATTGTATCTACTCTCAGCCCTAGGTCTAAATTCAGTGACATGGCCTCATGCATCTGCAAGGATGGCTGGGAAATACAGTTTCCAGCTATTATCTTGTATCTAGCTAAAACTCCAGTACTGTGGAAGAAGGGAAAAACAGACTTAGGGCATCATCTAGCAATATGCCATACCTATAATTCTAGCAAATATGGGGAGGGGTAAGCAGTTAGCTAAGTATGGGGGGGATATACTTCAGTATGTTAGTCAACCACAAGTATTTGTCGAAGTCCTACTGTTAGCTCACCATCGTGGGCAGAAGACACTTACAAAAAAGAGATGACAACTTAGATGGATAAGACTATTCACATACAATAATAAAAATACAATTTTTTGAAGCATGTAAGTACATGCTTAACTATAAAGACCCATTTCTAATCTCAGATCTATATTTTATGCCATATTCTTCCAAGTTGATACTTTCACATTTGACATATTTAAAATAGAACTTGTACTTTTCCTAAAATTTGTTCCTTATGATATCACCTACATTCACCCATACTAAAGACCTAAAAGTTATCAGTGACTTCCCTCTCTCTCTTTTACTCTCTCTTTCTGTCTCTCTCCTGTCCAATAGCCAGATTGTAATCCATTTATATTGGTTAAAATCAAATACCTACTCATCTGTCTTCTTGCCTCTGTACTAGCTCAGGCTCTTATTTCTTTCAAAGGGAGAACTTCCATTCTCTTTCTTCAGAAACCATCCTTTATATTGTTTCCTGAATCATCTTACTAAGACACAGATTCTTATTTTTAAGAAGTGTTTATTAAATGCCTGAGCTCTAGTGCTCAGAAAGAAGGTTGGGCAATCTTCTTCCATAGTGATACTGCTTCAGAAACCCAAGGAGGGGTAGCTATGAGTCAGATCTGACTTGATGGCAGTGAGGTTTTTTGGTTTGAGCTCTGGTGGTGTAGTGCCTAAGGCATTTGACTGCTAACCAGAAGGCTGGCAGTTCAAACCTACCAACCACTCTTCAGAAGGAAGATTGGGCAATCTACTTCTACCCCGGAAACCCAAGGAGGGGTCGCTATGAGTCAGATCCAACTCAATGGCAGTTGTGTTTGGTTTGGTTTCTTGGCATGTGCCAGACACTGTCCAAGAAGTTTGAGGTTCAACAGTGAATAAGACAGATAAAGATGGCCTCAGAAACCTTGCATTTTAGCGAGCAGAGACAAAGAATAAATGATGTACAAAATTAGTGAGTAAAATGTAAAGTATTAGAAGGTAATATATACTAAGGGAAAGGAACTAGTGTAGAGTAAGGGGGATTGCATGTTGGAGGTGGAGATGTGATGTTTAGCCAGGATCAAAACTTAAGAAGTGTTGTCATTAAACAAGAAGGTGACATTTAAGTGAAGACCAAAGGAGCTGAGGGAGTTAGCCTTAAAGAGCTAGGCAAAAAGTGTTTCAAGAAGAGAGATGGGTGAATTGTAAAATCTAAAGTAGGAGCTGGCTTGGCATCTTCAAGGAACAAAAAGGAGGCCAGCAAGCCTGGAGAAGACAATTGAGTATAGACAGACAAGGATCAGGGATGATTGCAAGGACTTTGGAGTTCACTTTGAATGACATGAGAAGTCACTGGATGGTTTTGGACAGAGTAGTGACATGATCTGATTCAAGGACCAATCTGATTGTTGTGTTGAAAGTAAAGTTGTGGGAAAGGTTAGGAAAGGCAAGGGTAGAAGCAGGCAGACCAGTTAAGGAGCTATTGCAATGTTCCAGGCAAGAGATGATGAAAGTTTCTACAATGATTATAATGAAGGGCTCTGGATATATTCTGAAAGTAGAGCCAATAGCATTTTATGTGAGATGTGAGAGAAAGAGAAATGTCAAGGATGACACCAGTACATTTGAAGTTAAATGAATGGAAAGGTAAGATGCCATTAACTGAGGTGGGGAAGGCTGAAGGAGGAGCTGTGGAAGTTTTGAAGTAAATCAGGAGTTTGGTTTTAGAATGATAAGCTTGAGATATATATTTGACATCTAAGTGAGGAGGCTAAGTAAGCAGTTGGATATGCAAGCCTAGATTCAAGCAAGAGGTCCTGGCCTGAATATAAATAATAAAAGTCAACAGTTGTATATGTGCAGGTACTGCACTAAGCATTGTACATGTGCTAATTTATCTAATCCTCACAAGCCCAAGAGATGGTAGGAAATACTATTATCTCTCATTTCACAGATCAATAAACTGAGGCACACAGAGGTCAAAGGTAATTTGTGGAAAAATAGTATTCTGAACCCAGGTGTATAGGCACCAAAGGTGCCCTGTTAGGTTGATGCTAGTTGCTATCAAGTCGGTTCTGACTCATAATGACCTATGTACAACAGAATAAAATAGTACCCAGTCCTGCACCATCCTCACAATCTTTGCTATGCTTGAACTCATCATTGCAGTCACTGTGTCAATCCATCTTGTTAAGGGTCTTCCCTTTTTTTGCTGACCCTCTGCTTTACCAAGCATGATATCCTTCTCCAGGGACTGGTCCTTTCTGACAACACGACCAAAATATGTGAGATGAAGTCTGGCCATTCTCGCTTCTAAGGAGCATTCTGGCTGTACTTCCTCTAAGAAGGTTTGTTCATTCTTCTGGTAGTCCATGGCATTTTCAGTATTCTTCACCAACAACACAATTCAAATGCATCAACTCTTCTTCCATCTTCCTTATTCATTGTCCAGCTTCCCACATGCATATGAAATGATTAAAAAGATCATGGCTTGGATCAGTCATACCTTAGTCTTCAAAGTGATATTTTTGCTTCTCGACACTTTAAAGAGGCCTTTTGCAGCAGACCTGCCCAGTGCAATACATCATCTGATTTCTTGACTGCTGCTTCCATGGGTGTTGATTGTGAATCCAAGTAAAGTGAAATCCCTGATAATGTCAATCTTTTCTCCATTGATCATGATGTTGCTTATTGGTCCAGTAGTGAGGTTTTTATGTTTTTTTTTATTTTGAAATGTAATCAATACTGAAGGTTGTAGTCTTTGATCTTCATCAGTAAGTGCTTCAGGTTATCTTCACTTTCAGCAAGCAAGGTTGTGTTATCTGCATACCTTAGGTTGTTAATGAGTCTGTCAGTTTGTCATACTGTGTTGGCTTGCATGTTGCTGTGATGTTGGTAGCTATGCCAATTGTATTTCAAATACCAGCAGGGTCACCCATGGTGAACAGCTTTCAGCAGAGCTTCCAGAGTAAGACAGACTAGGAAGAAGGTCTTGGTGGTTCACGTCTGAAAAAACTGACCACTGAAACCTTATTAATAGCAGTGAAACATTGTCTGATACATTACTGGAAAGGAGGCTTTGTGGTGGTTAAGAGTTCAGCTGCTCACTAAAAGGTCAGTGGTTTGAATCCACTAGTTGCTCCACAGAAGAACAATGCGACAGTCAACTTCTGTAAAATTACAGCTTTGGAAACTCTATGGGGCAGTTCTACTCTGTCCTATAGGGTCACTACAAGCTAGAATCAACTTGACAGCAACAGGTTATATAGGTACCAGAATCCATGCTTTGAGCCACAATGCTATAGTGCAGGAAATAAATTTGGGAGTCTCCAGCATGTGAATGATATTTGAAGTCATGAAACAAGGTGAGATCTCCAAGGAAACATGACAAAGAAAAGAAGCCTGAGAAATTTGCTTCAAAATAATATGGTGGGGGGTCAGAGGAAGCAGGTGAGAATATAGATGAAATAAGATTGCCCCAGAGTAGCTAAATGTTGAAGCTGGGTAATGGGCACATGGGGTTCATTATGCCTTGCTTCATAAATCACTAAAATTTTCCATAATAAAAAGTGAGAAATGGAGAGAGATGAAAAAGAATTATCAGATTAGACCAAGCAAGGGTTACAGTGAGGTATGAACAAAACCAGGAACATGATATCCTGGAAAGCAAGTGTTCCAATTGTGTATTGTTGCCGAACAGAGCATCCTAAAACTTGATGGGTTGAAAAAAAACAACAAGCATAGATTGTGGTCATAATCTGTAATTGGGGCAGGGCTATATCTGCCTTTTGTCTATTATGAATAGTACTGCAACGAACATTGGTGTACAAATATCTGTTTGTGTTCCTGCTTTCAGTTCTATTGAGTATATACCTGTTGTTGTTGTTGTATGACATTGAGTCGGACCCGAGAGTGAATAAATGGAAAACAACAGGTGTCAGCAAGGATATGGAGAAACAAGAACCCTCATCCACTACTAGTGGGATTATAAAATGGTACAGCTTTTGAGGAACCATATCATCCAGCAGTTCCACTCACTGAGATCTGATTTCCTAACACAGACTTGATTTCCAAAATACTCTGACACTTCAAATCAGGAAAGAGCTTGGGGTGCCAGTGTTGTATCTCTCCCCAAGTACACCTGGCTGATGGGCAGGAGAAGACTGTTCTGGACTCCCCTCCAGATCCTGGCACCATATACCACTGAGACCCCAAGCTGTGGCAGAGAAACCAAAGAAGAAACAAAAACACACAAACAAGAACTAAAAAGGCAAATTCTGTCTTCTCCATTTCTGCTATCTTGAAAGCACAAAGGGTGTCTGAAACCATCAGACATGACTTAGTGCATGTTTCAATCATGATGCAGTTATTTTTGCAAGTTATATCTTTGTCTCTTTTATTATCTGCCTTTATAAAAGAGTCATTTGTAAAGAAAACACTTTTCTTTGAAGACATCATTCTCAACAACAGGCACAATCATTATCTAAGAGTTAAAGTGTTTCTCAAACACACTTAAAGAATTGAAGTAAAGCTCAAGAGCAGGTATGAACCCTTTCATCTTCTGCCTTCAAGCAACATAATTTAGTCAAATTACAGTATGCTAACAAAGCATTTGGAAAGCAAACTCCATTTCACCACAAATAAAAATACACTTTTGAGTTTCTTTCTTCCTTCATCTCTCTCCATCATTTTTTGGTGCTCACCACTCCCTCTCCTTGGAAGTGTCCTCTTCTCCTTTTTGGTTTCTAGAAGATATCTGTCTAATTTTTCTATACTTCTGATGTTACCATTACTTAGTTTTCTCATGGATGCTTCTTCAGCTTCTCACACCTCCTCCTCATCTGTACTTTTCTCTTTCCATTCTAGGAGTTTTTAGTGGCCTCATTCTCACTCATGGTCTTAGATGCTAGGGTCCCTTTGCTGTTTCTATGGTAGTAGTTGTGGGAGGAAGAGTCCCTGGATAGTACAAACTACAATCAGCTGCTAACCAAAGTTTGGAGGTCCAAGTTCACACAAATGAACCTCAGAAGAAAGGCTTGATGATGTACTTCCAGAAAACCAGCCATTGAAAACTCCATGGAGCATAGTTCTGCTCTGACACACATGGGGTCACCATGAGTTGGAATTTACTCAGTGGCAACTATTAGCAGTGATGGTGGTAACAGCAGTAGCATTAGCAGTTAGAGTTACAGCACTAATGGCAGTGATAGTAGCAGGAGCACTAACAACACAGGACCATTATTTCTTATCTCAGTTACTGTTGTTGTTGTTGTTAGGTGCCATCAAGTTGGCGCCAACTCATAGCAACCCTATGTACAACAGAACAAAACACTGCCCCGTCCTGTGCCAG
>NW_006921954.1:932175-937500 GCF_000298275.1 Orycteropus afer afer | reverse complement strand
GGCAAATAACAACAACAACATATATATTAGGCAATTGAAAATATCATGGCTTTGGTTAGGTGCACCTTAGTCTTCAAGGAAACATGTTTGCTCATCAGCACTTGAAAGAGGTCTTTTGCAGCAGATTTTCCCAGTGCAATATGTCACCTGATGTCTTGATGGCTGCTTCCATTGGTGTTGATTGTGAAACCAAGTAATATGAAATCTTTGACAACTTCAATCTTTTCTCCATTTGTCATGTTTCTGCTTATCCATAGTTGCACTCATTCCAAAGAAAGGTGATTCCACAAAATGTGGACATTATGGAACAAAACCATTAATATCACACACAAGTAAAATTTCACTAAAGATCATTCAAAAACGGTTGCAGCAGTATATTGACAGAGAACTTCCAGAAATGCAAGCTGGATTCAGAAGAGGATGTGGAATGACGGATATAATTGCTGATGTCAGATGGATCTTGGCTGAAAGCAAAGAATACCAGAAAGATGTTTACTTGTGTTTTTATGCAAGTGCATTCAATTGTGTAGATCAAATTATGGATAACATTGAGAAGAATGGGAATTCCAGAACACTTAATTGTGGTTGTGAGGAACTTGTACATAGACCAAGAGGCTGTTGTTCAAACAAAACAAGGTGATGCTGTATGGTTTAAAATGAGGAAGGGAGTGCTTCAGGGTTGTATCTTTTCCCCATACTTATTCAATCTGTATGCTGAGAAAATAATCTGAGAAGATGGACTATATGAAGAAGAACATGGCATCAGGATTGTGTTCAAGCTTCTGTGAGCTGCAGAATCCCTTATTCAAACAGTATTAAAGTGTTAGCAAGAAACACTTAAAATACTACTTGCTCTGACTGAAGTAGGTATGGAATCTGGAGCCCCTTTGTCTCTCATTCTTATGATCCTCTAGAGGAGTCTGCAGAACCCCAAGGTTTGAATACCACTAGGATAGAGTGTGTTCTAATGCAGACCACATGGCAAGCTCCACAACATCAGGCCAGGTTTTTCCATGGGCTATGCAATATCTCTGAAAGCATCTACCATAAGGGTTATATGAGCAACCCTTGAGAGAATAACTAACAGGGTTCAAATACCAACTCTCCCACTTATTTGGTGAGGATCATTGGACAATTCACTTAACTTTTCTGTGCTTGAGTTTTCTTATCTGTGAGGTGGGGAGAATAATGGTCCCTATCAGTTCAGTGGTAGAATTTTTGCCTTTCATGTGGGAGATCTGAGTTTGATTCCCAGCCAATGCACCTCATGCACAGCTGTCACCTATCTTCCAGTGAAGGCTTGTGTGTTACTGTGATGCCAAATAGGTTTCAGAAAAGCTTCCAGACTAAAACAGAGTAGGAAGAAAGGCCTAGTGATCTATTTCTGAAAATCAGCCACTGAAAATTCTAGAGATTACAGTAGTCTGATCCCTACCCTATCATGGCATTTTGTTCCATTGTCCATGAGGTTGCAATTAGTTAGGGGCTGACATGATAACAGCCAACAACAACATCTTTTAGTTTAAGAGGATTAAATGAGTTCAGACCTGGAGAATGCCGAGCTGACCAAGTATTTTGGTTACTTTGTGCTGCTCTAACAGAAACACCACAGATGAAATGGCTTTAACAAACAGGAGTTTATTCTCTTACAGTTTTGGAGGCTAGAAGTCCAATATCAAAGTGCCAAGGTCTAAGGACTGGGTAAAAGACCGTCCTCAACCTTGGGGTTCAGCTCTGCCTCTTGCTCCTGGCCCACTGAAGCTGGAGGCTTTTCTTAAGTCAGGCAGCTGCTGACAAACCCAAGGTTGACGAGTGAAAAGGCACAGTCCCAGTATTACCAAACCACATGGCAGGCCATTGTTTCAAGTCCATTAACAGTCCCAAGATCAGCAGACAACATGGCAGGCTGCTGAACAAAGACTTGGCTACATGCAGGATTCAAGCATGCCAAAAGCTGCAGACCACTCCTAAAGCTTCTCCTTATATACTGGGAGCAGACCACATTCCTAAAGCAGCTACTCAGCTGCTCATGCCAGATTCCACCGAGAAGATGATTGCCAATCTCACCGTGGGGAATAACTACAACCAGCTGCCTAGCCACTCAGAACTAGGCCCAGCCAAGTTGACACATAACATTAACTACCACACCAAGTGTAGGAGGTAGTAATTGTTTGCTATTGTTACCTTGTACAACCATACTACTGTTTCCAAGGGAGACCTAAGGTGAAAGTGTAAGTGACTCAGCAGTTTTTCTGTTATCTCAGAACAAGAACCCACCCTATTGTCAATGGTCAGCACTGTCCTCTTACATAAGGTACCACAGACTGTCCTTTTACAAACCAACCTCTTGAAGTACATGAAATAACAGCTAAGTGCCCTAAAGGGGGCCACCGGCTTCATCCCACAGAACAACTAACTCCAGAAAGGAATGTACTTCTCAAGGTTTACTACAGATTTAGGTCAAGTGAAAGATTATACTCAGTACACAGCTTTCCAATGGAAATAACCTGGGCCATTTGATTAGACTTGTAAATCTAAGGTTAATTGGGAGTTGAGTATTGCAATTCTAGGAAATAGGGTACTTGGCATGTTTGTATATTTCTGAATCTGTCCTCTGTTTATAGCTACAAACATATGCCATTAATTTATGATTTTCCTTCTATAGGCTTCACCAGGGCAACACAAGAAAAGAGATTAGTCATTAAACCCAGAAGGAATTTGAGAACAGGACATAAACTTTAAAGAAGGCTATATACTTGGGGCGGGGAAAAGATATAAGAAGTAAAGGCAACAGAAAATCAGCTGCTAAATCTTTGGGATAATGCATTTTTACACCTTTTTTTTTAGTAGTATTTGCTATATTATACTCTAGTTTGTGGACCTCCAAACTAAGCTAAGTAACTCTCAAGGGAACTGTTGTTGTTGTTAGGTGCTGTCGAGTCAGTTCTGACTTATAGCAAGAACTATGTACAACAGAGGAGCTCTGCTGGCATAGTGCCTAAGGCACTTGACTGCTAACCAGAAGGCTGGTTGTTCAAACCCACCAACCACTCCTTGGAAGGAAGATTGAACAATCTACTTCCATAGTGATACTGCCTTGGAAACCCAAGGAGGGGTCGCTATGAGTTGGATCTAACTCGATGGCAGTGAATTTTTTTTTTTTTAATGTACAACAGAGCAAAACACTGCCCAGTTCTGCACCATCCTCACAGTCATTGTGATGCCTCAGCCCATCATCGCAGCCACTGTGTTAATCCATCTTGTTGAGAGTCTTCCCTTTTTTCACTGACCCTCTACTTTAAAGTTTTACTGTATCCACATCATTAAGGTCAACTCTACTTTGGGGAGGCAACTCTTCTGCAGTTATATTTTGAGTGCCTTCCAACCTGAGACACTCATCTTCCAGCACTATATCAGACAATGTTTTCCTGCTATTCATAAAGTTATGAATGGCTAATTTTTTTCAGGAGAGAACCTGGCCATGTCCTTCTTCCTGGTCTGTCTTAGTCTGGAAGCTCCACTGAAACCTGTCCACCACGGGTGACCCTGCTGGTATTTGAAATACTGGTAGCATAGCTTCCTGTATCACAGCTATGCAAGCCACCGTAGCACAACAAACTGACAGACAAGTGGTGGTCAAGAGAGCTAAGTCATGTGAATAGGTCTTTCAAACAACAACAAATCCAAATCTTCTTTTTTTTTTCCCCCTGGGTGTTTTATTACATTTTGTCAACTAAACTGCTGTGGGAGGTGTAGAGTGGAGATACTGACACTGCTTCCTGAGTGTTCAAGACCACTCACAGGTGTCCCAGCAAAAGGCCTGGTGAACTCCTTCTGAAAAAATCATAGCCATTGAGAACCCCCTAGGATACAATTAATTCTACACTGACACACATGGTGGGAATTAACTCAACAGCAATCTGTATTTATCCATCTTAGGGTGACGATACATACATTTTGCTATAAAATATTATTGTGTTTGTATTTGCTGAACCAGACCCCACCAAAAATGCTATCTGGTATATGGAATATATACCATTTCACCTTTCTAAAATCTGGAAAGTTCTGAATTCTGAAAGATATCTAGCCTGATGAACAAAGGAATGGTGGACCTGTCCTACATGTTCTGATATGGGATAAGGTCTGCAAATAAAGGATATCATTTGACTCTGCAGCAGAAGAAGTGAAGTGTAAATCTAGAAGGGGTGGTGTGGGCCTGCTTCAGAAGGATAGGAGCCCAAATGGGTCATGTATCTCAGCATGAGGAGGAGGAAACCAGTGTAGAGAACAATGGAAATCCATCACCAGCCACCCTACACAACTGACTGTCTACCACTGACCGACTGACTGCCTACCACCACCTTCAAGTACAGGCCAAGGCCCCAGTGAGCAGAGAATAACCCCACATCCACCCTCCTAGCAGTCTTATCTCAGGAGGTTTCCAGGACTTTTGCCAGTACTTCAGTTTCACTCTCTTTACAATCTCTACACTCTAAAAATTTGTCTTCTATTCTTTTAAATTCCATACTAATAACTATTCAAAAGCCACTGATAGTGATGGTAGATTTGTCGTTGTTGTTAGCTACCATCAAGTCTGCCCCAGACTCATGGTGACCAAATACACAAAGGAATGAAATGCTGCCAGGTTCTGCACCGTCCCATGATGGGTTGTGGAATGAAATGCTATGATCCATAGCATTTTCATTGGCTGATATTCTGAAGTAGACCACTTCCAAAGTAAGGTTTTCTTCCTACTTCATCTTAGTCCAGAAGTTCCACTGAAAGTTCTTCATCATAGCAACATGCAAGCTCCACTGACAAGCAGGTGGTGACTACTGTCAAGGTACATTGGCCAGGAACCAAACTCAGGTCACCCACATGAAGGTGAGAATTCTATCACTGAACCACTAGTACCCCAAACGGTAAATATAGGAAACCAAGATGAACAAAATTAGTTTCATTCTGGTTATACTTAGTTTATTTTTTATTCTAGACTCAGACTGTCTGGTTCAAATCATGACTCCACCACTTCCCAGCTATGTGACTGTAGACAAATTACTTAACATTCTTGTGCCTGAATTTTCTCATTCATAAAATAATAGTAACCATCTTACACAGTTGTTGAGAGGATTAAGTGAGCTAACACTATGTGAAGCATTTAGAACGGTGCTTGGCATACAGTGGGTACTCCATAAAAATAAGCTTTTATTACTGTGACTCTTTTCCAAATGGACTCCATACATTGATAATATGGGTTTGTTTGTTTGTTTTTCTTATAGGATTTCTCATATCCAATTTCCCAAGAGGGTGCCAACGGGACAATTG
>NW_006921954.1:928143-929316 GCF_000298275.1 Orycteropus afer afer | reverse complement strand
GTGGGGCTGGCGCGGGATCGGGCAGTGTTTCGTTCTGCTGTGCATGGGGTCGCTATGAGTCGGAAACGACTCGACGGCAATTAACAACAACAACAACAACAGCAATTAATCACGTTGTCCAACTATTAATGCACTAAGAACAATTCATCCTGCATTAATTGATATCTAATTACTTAAGTATTGCAACCAGAAAAGTAATCTTTCTAAAGAAATACCCTTCCCTCGTATTCCACGAAGTTTTTCCATTCAAATTGTCAAATGGAATGAAAATTAGATGCTCCCTGATCATCCTCAAGACAACAGTAACATGTGTCCAAATTGACATAGTGAGTCATCTCTACCCAGGTGTTCATAACCTTTGAGTGCATTTTCAGTGCCCTCAACTTTGAGTCTGTGGTTTTAAGTGGAGAAGCTTGAAACCCCACATGTTCACCCACTCTACTCTCACCTCCTGGTTTACTATAGAATTAAGGATGAGAATCAAGCTCTTTTTTCTAGGACTAGCCTTAACTAGACTGACCCATACCTGTCTCAGTTGAATTTACTTCTACACTATTTTATTTATCAAAAAGTATTCACCAAAAAGAATGTCTAACTTAAGAAGGAAAAAAAAAAAAAATCACAGCTAAATGTGGGTTTGGAGCCTTAGTGGCACAGTGGTTAAAGCTCTGGCTGGTAACCAAAAGGTCAGTGGTTTGAACCCACAGGCTGCACTGTGGGAGAAAGATGCAGTAGTCTGCTTCTTTAAAGATTTATAGCCTTGAAAACCCTATGGGGCAATTCTGCTCCTTCCTGTAGGGTTGCTATAAGTCGAAATCAACTCCATGGCAGTGGGTTAAATGTAGGTTTAAAGCTGAAGAGACTTGAGATTGAAAAACTGCCAGTTCTTACTGCTCACTTACTCACATGAGGCTTTACAGCTCCTGAAATCATGCCAGGGCTTTGAAAATGAAAGCTTGCAGATAGAGAAGGATGGCTCATGACAGCAAGTATCAGTCATGTGATACGCCAGGCATTTTCTGTCATTGCCTTCCTCAGTCAGACGGGGCTCAGAAACAGAGGTTAATTGGTCAGATAGCACACAGGGAGGTGAGGGCAACAGAACCTGGCTATAGCAATTAATCATTTAATTGCATTCTGATTCACTTTAAATGTCCTTTTAAAACATATATA
>NW_006921954.1:904838-927988 GCF_000298275.1 Orycteropus afer afer | reverse complement strand
CCAGCTCAGGTTCATTGTTTCCTTGGGCAACATTTATTTATATAGAGGAAAGGATGAGAATCTGCTCCAGGCAAGGAGAGACAGCATGTATAAAAGCCCAAAGGAGACAAAGCAGGGATAGGTTCAGTAAATAAAAATAAGTTGTTTGGCTAAAGAGTAGCATGTGTAAGAGGGTAGAGAGGAAAGCCTGGAAATATAGTGGGCTAGGTTATAGAGGGCCTCAAATGCCAAGTTAAGAGCCTGTACTTGATCTATCAGGCAATGGGAGCCACTGATGGTCCAGGACCAGAGAAAATAACATGATTAGGGAATAGCATGAACTTGGCAGTCCATCAGCCCTGGGTTATAATTCTAACCTTCCTCCCCACATTGGGCACATTATGTGCCTTTTTGGAATCTCCAAAATGGTACAACTGATGTAATAATACAATTTGCAGGGTTATTGCAAACATTTGAAATAACATACATAACATACCAACCCCAAGGCTTGGCACAGATAAATGGTGATAGCTGTTACTACTGCTGTGAGAGAAACAGAAAGGTCAAAGGCGAGACTGCAGGTGGTAGGCCACAGAGATCCAGGTGAGAGGTAGAGAGGATCTGGCCTAGATAACATACAATGAGGGTGGCAAAGAGAAAACAGAATAGAAAGCAAGGGGCACTACAAAAGTAAAATCTTAGCATGTGGTGATGACTGGACATGAGCAAGTCTACTGAGACTCTAAGATAAGTATAACATGAGTTAGAGAGATGCAAACTTCTACAAGTATCTAAAATAAATGAGAAACAAATAAATGCCAAACACCAATCTTGGATTTCTGTAATGACTACAAAAATAACCCAAACCATACTCCTTTCTGCAATTATCCTATCTGAGCTCTTACTAATAAGAGCAGGCCTGAAGAGAAATTTTCAACTCCACAGGATTGGATGATTTGGGTTTTAATGTTACCGAGGGCAATACACTAGTCAGGGTCTTCTTGCCACACACCCTCACCACAGCTCACTCCCATGTCACACTCACCGCAGAGGTCTTCATGCATGTCCACTGGGCTTCATGGTCACTCACTTTATGAGACTATCAGCACGAATAACTGCTGATGATCTTTTCATGTTGTGGCTGCCTTCCTTACAGACCCACACTTTTGTATATACCCCATTGCCATGGAGTCAATTCCGACTCATAGCGACCCAGTAAAGACAGACTAGAACTGCCCTTATAAGGTTTCCAAGGCTGCAATCCTTACAGAAGCAGACTGCCACATCTTTCTCCCAGAGCAGCTGGTGGGTTCGAACCACTGACCTTTCAGTTAGCAGCTGAGTGCTTTAACCACTGTGCCACCAGGGCTCCATGCTTTTGAATAACAGGTAGAGAAATACCTGGCACTTCAGAATAGCAAGCCAGCAATGAATAACTCATCACACCTGACATTTTCATTACGTACTGCATTATAAGTTGCCTCGGGAACCAGCCTTCGTAATTTTGTACCACTCTGCTCAGGGGGGATTAATATGACTTACTTATACATACTGGCTGCAGCTCCTCGTATGGCACAGGCTTCTGTCCCCTCCTAGTTCAGCTGTGGATTTCAGCCACGTCAGCGCCACATAATTCACAAAGGAATCAGCCCACAGACACTTCCCAGCCACATATGTGCATGCCAGGACACACAGGGGAAACTTGATAGCATATATAAATGGACTTTAATATTGCAGTATACCTTTTGGGATGCATGTTTAATTTGTTAGAACTTGCAGAAAAGCTGACAAACCACTTTATGTCTTTTTGGAGGCCTCTGCTTTGCACTCACTGCCCTGGTGAAGCACTGGAGAGAACCATCTCCCCAACTCATGCCCTCTTATTCTCCCTATAGGACCACTCTCACCCACACTCCAGTATTTCTCAGAAGACTTCAAGTGACTTTTTTTTTTTTTTTCCTGCATTGCTCTCTTCTTCTTTCACCAGGCTAAATACTCAAATATCTCTGACAAAACATTAAATATGGTTTAATTTTATATCATCATTTTCAGGCTAAATATCATGCTGAATTATATCCGGTTAAAGACTTTGTGCTTCCTTTGTAACCTGACTGGCTGCAAAATAATAAAACTCAAAAAACAGTGCAGAGTAGATATTAAGGAGTCCATGGGTGGTGCAAAAGATTAACGTGCTCAGCTAATCAAAAAGTTGGCAGTTCACGTCTACCCAGAGAGGTGTTTTGGAAGAAAGGCCTGGGAATCTCCATCTGGGCATCAACCTTGACAACTTTGTGGAGCACAGTTGTGCTCTGACACACAAGGGGTCACCATGAGGCAGAGGCGACTCTGTGGCACCTAGTTGTTTTTTAGTAGGTATTAAACATGCTTTTTGCTCTACAAAGGGAAGTGCAACTTGGGAAAGGGGTTGGAGACAATGTGAGGCCAAAGGTTGTTTAGAAGTAAATTCCTCAATGATGGGAAAGTATTCCTCCTGGAATTTTCACAGTATTCTTAACCCAGGGCACTTGGCACAGGATGCTAAATGACCTATTTTTTGTATGCATGGAAGATCCTCTGAAGGTGTGCAGGTGATTTTTTTATCCAAATTATTCTTGGATCAAAGAATTGGATACTAAGAGTCATGGTTAGAGTTTCTACTTTTTAATCTCTGTGTATCAGAATAATAAGGAGCTCTGGTGGTATAGTGCTTAAGACATTTGGCTGCTAACTAATAGGTCAGTGGTTTGAATCCAACAGCCTTTCTACAGAAGAAAGATGAGGCAGTCTGCTTCTGTAAAGATTTACAGTCTTAGAAACCCAATGGGACTTGCTATGAGTCAGAATCAACTTGGTGACAGTGAGTTTGTTTCTTGATTTTTTTTTTTTTGAATCAGAATAATATCAATGATTATAAAAAATTTAAAAAAAGAAAAGAAAAAAAACCTCACTGCCGTCAAGTCAATTTTGACTCACAGCGACCCCTGCTTGGGTTTCTGAGGTGGATCTCTACAGAAGTAGATTGCCCAATCTTCCTTCCAAGGAGTGGCTGATGGGTTTGAACTGCCAGCCTTCTGGTTAGCAGTCAAATGTCTTAGGCTCTACACCACCAGAGCTCCCAATATCAATGATAAATGATTAATATTCATTGGGTGCTACTATTTCCATTTTACTTCTCTGTCACAACTCTATGAGGTCAATATTATTATTACTCCTAATTTACAAATGAAGAAACTGAGGCTTAGAGAAGTTAGATAACTTATTCAAGCTCAGACAGCTGGCAACTGGAAACCAGAACTCCAATCTAGGCCTCTTTTACACCCAATCAGTTAAAAATCATTGTAACTCGCTAGAACAATGGCACTTACAAGTGACACTCCAGAGCTTACTACAGAATTCCAGCTTGATAACCACATTAAAGAAAAAAAAAACCTCAGTACTTACCACCACAAGTTTGACTCCATACACACTTATGAATCTATAGCGGCCTAAACAGTTTCAGAAAAAATCAGAGTAAGTCTGTGATATTTATTCATTTCCTACTCTATAAAAGGAACACAACTGATCAATTACTAAATGGAGGTAGGGGTGCTCTCAAAAAGAGTAAGATAGGGTCTATTTCTTAAATTACTTGTTATCTATCTGGGTAACATACTATGTGTACATTCAAGATGATACCAGAAAAGACATTGTACAGTTGGATGAGATTAATTATCAAACTAACAATACAAATAAGGAGCTCTGGTGGCATGGTGCCTGTGGTAGTTCAGTTTGTGTGTCAATTTGGCTGAACCTGGTTGAGTGGCTGGGCAGCTAGATATAGTATTCCCCATGATGAGACTGGTAATCAACTCCATGGTGGAATCTACTGGGATCAGCTGAGTAGCTGCCTTAGGGAATGTGGTCTGCTTCCTGATTATATAAGCAGAAGCCTTGGGGAATGATCTCTAGCTTATGGCATGCTTGGACCCTGCATATAGCTGTGTCATTGTTCAGCAGCCTGCCATACTCTGCCGACCTTGGGACTTACAATGGACTGAAATTAATGGCCTGCCATGTGGTTTGGTAACACCGGGACTGTGCCTTTTTACTTGTCAACCTTGGGTTTGTCAGCCTCAGCAGCCAGCAGCTGTCTGAGTGAAGAAATGCCTCTAGCTCCAGTGGATTGGGAACAGAGCTGGACCCCAAGGCTGAGGGCCTTTCACCCAGCCCCTAAAGCCTGGCACTTTGAACTTGGACTTAAAGCCTCCAAACTGTGAGAAAATAAGCTCCTGTTTGTTAAGGCCGTCCCATTTACTGTATATATTCCTGTCAGAGTGGCACCAGGTAACCAGAACAGTGCCTAAGGCATTTGACTGCTAACCAGAAGGTTGACAGTTCAAATCTACCAGCCACTTCACAGAAGGAAGGCTGGGCAATCTACTTCCATAAAGATTTACTTCCTCAGAAACCCAAAGGGAGTCACTATGAGTTGGAATTGACTCGATGACAGTGAATTTGGTTTGGTTTTAACAATACAAAACTAAAAAGTTAGAGTGATGTGATGAGGTTGTAGACTGCTGGAAAACTGGGGGTGGGAGGCTTGGA
Source organism: Orycteropus afer afer (assembly GCF_000298275.1). NCBI lineage: Eukaryota > Metazoa > Chordata > Mammalia > Tubulidentata > Orycteropodidae > Orycteropus > Orycteropus afer. Next base: position 923,425 of record NW_006921954.1, on the reverse strand, counting down.
AATCCAGGAGAAGAGAGAAGGAATTGCTGGAGTGGGAAAAGGTCAAAGGAGAATAGTGCCCGAGAGAGAAGTGCAGAGCATATGGCAAGGCTTTGAATTGGTCAGTTCTTTGCTAGACATATTTACAAGGCAAAAAAAAAAAAAAAAAAGTAGCTGCTGAGGCTGCTTATGCACAACCAAAAACCTCATGGGATTTGGTTCCTTGGTTAGGAGTTTTAGGGTCATGGCTTCATGGGACATCTCAGTTAATTGAACTAATAATGTGTTCATTGCTTCTGTTCTACATTTTACATCATTATTTAGTGCCTGGGTTCTTAAAAGCGTGCAAGTGCCCATCCAAAGCACAACAATTGTTTTCTATTTGCCCGGAGCAACAGTAGAAGAAGGAGAATCAGGAATAAGAGGGGGAAATAGAATGTGTGGCTAACTGCCTCTTTTGCCATGAGATCAGAAGAACTGGACAGTACCCAGTTACCATTGCTAAACATTTTGACCAAAGATGCGATAGAAGAATCCTGATCAAGAGAGGAAAGTGCAGAACAGAATGTCAACTTTCATAGACTCTAGAGTCTCTGTAGCCATTGGAGCTACATCAGTTCCTGAAACTATTGCCCTGAGATCATTTTTAAACCTTAAACCAAAAATATCCTCTAATGTCTTCTTGAAAGCAAACAATAGTTCAGCTTAACTTGTAAACAATGTCTGACTTAAGCGTTATGTTCTTTTAAGAACTATCTATATAAGATCAAACTGACAATGGCAACTCAAAAGATTCTATAGGAAGCTTAGGGGGCAGTGAGTTTATGTTAATGGTGGAAGCATAACTCAGAAAAGAGTACGAATGGTTGCACACCTGGAAGAATGTAATCATTGTCACTGAATTGTACATGTAGAAACTGTTGAATTTGTGTATGTTTTAATTTGTGTATTTTTTACAACAAAAATAAAATAAATAAACACTATGGAGCACAGTTCTGCTGTGACACACAGGGGGTTGCCATGAGTTGGAATTGACTCAATGGCAACTGATAGTTTGTTCAATAAGAGTCCCTTGATCAGATGCTTGGGTCTTGCAGCAAAGTAATGGTGGGCTGGTAAATGTTTAGCAACTGCCTCTTGGAAGTGGAAGGAGTCCTGATTTGTAGCATTTTTCAATTGCATGATAAAAAATGCCTCCCACATTTGTTGATTTTAAGCTGTCAGGGTGAAGTCTCTGAACCTGGAGATGGGACGAAATGTGCACAACCAGTTCTTTTGAGCCAATGTCACCACCTCCAACATATCACTGGAGCTATCTATATTCAAGTGCTATGAAGTTTCTAACTAGTTATTGTCGATTTCTGTATGTACTTCCTTGCAGATGACAAATCACACTTTGCAGAACACTGATCTAAATTTCTTACACTTAAGAGTTCACAGAAAGGTCCTATAAAGTCCGTTGGCTCACAGTTTTATTAGGATAAGTTGTGGGACCACAAAATTCTAAGAAAATATTTTCAGAAATTGCCCATTTACTCATTCTTCACTATGAAAAAATGGGTCTCTGGGACGGTGCTTCCCCAGTTTACCCCTCTGCTTCTCTGCAGCAAGTTAAAGGTTTTTATTACTTACAGACTGCCTTTGAGTACCTTCAGAAAATGAAACTTAGGCATTGGCAAAAGAAAGTGCATCCAATGTAACATAATAAATTTATATAAGTTTGTACAATATTAGCTTCACCTCCAATGCACTGTGACAATATATTCAAAATTACAGTGAAACTAGAGAAATGCTTGGCTTATAATCTTTACCCTTTCTGAGTTTTTTTCCAGGGAAATAGGTATCCAGGATTTAACCTTAGACTAAAATTAAATTTTATGTAATTTATTAAATTTTATTTAGACTTCAGAATCTAGAAAACATTCTCTCTACCTACCTATCTATCAATCTACCAATTTTTCTCTATTTCTATCTTTCTATCTCATTCACTTTGTCTAAAAATGAATTAAGAGGGACGTGCCATCCTAGTTTAGTTGTTGTTGTTGTGTGCGACCCATAGTGACCCCTCCTTGGGTTTCCGAGGTGGTATCACTACAAAAGTAGAAACCCGCTGGCCTTCTGGTAAACAGTCAAGTGCCTTAGGCACTATGCTACCAGAGCTGCCAGGCAAAAGTAGATCCTTTTAACCACCTTTAAAAACAGGCTTTTCACTAAAAGACCTTCAGAAAGCCACACCCCAGAGGAAGCAGACACATCTCTTAGTGAGGAACAGAGCTGCAATATCAAGCCCAGCAGCCTGGAAGCCAGAAGTTACACACTATGAACAGAGCACACATCTCTCCAACAGAGGCAGAGGTTCAACTTTTCTCTCCATCCCTATTTCTTTCCTCCATCTAGAAGTATTATCTCAAAGCCCTCCCTGTCTCTTCTTTTACCTTTTCCCTTTTCTTGTCCTTCCATGGAGTGTCCTTCCACTTTCTTTGCCTTCCTTCAACATCATAGTCATGTATAAAATTTCCAGTGGTCCACTCTCTTTCTCCTACCACTTAGCTTTACTGTGAGGATGGAATCCTAGTCTTTGTTATAAAGAGTAATGAGGGGATAATGCATTCAGGCAACTCAAGGGTAAATCCCAAAGCAGCCAGCAGATTTAAGGGTCTGCAGGATTAAAGGCGGACAACAGGGAGTTGCATTAACCCTCTTCAGCCTTATTTTCCCAGAACCAATTCGGCTTTCTTCTTTTTTTCAAATACAGAGCCAGTCATTAGCAGAATAGCCAAAGCCTGTGGCATACAGAAAAGGGATAAACAGTGATTGCAGTGGGGAGTAACCAGCCCTGGAGTCCAGACAAGAGGTAATTAGGGCTGACCTTGGGAGGTGGCCATGAGAATAGAAATGAAAACACAGATACAAGCTGTATTTTGAAAGCAAAATCAACAAGATTTGATCACTGATTAGAGATTGGACGGCAAGGGTGAGGGAGAAAGATGGTGCAAGTCTTGAATGTTGACTACAGCCAGATGAGTCATCCTGGAGCTCAGCTCCAATTGAGTTACTCAAATGAGAAAAAGCCTTTGATGGCTCCAAGCCCACTGCACACAGAATGAAGTCTAAATTCCTGTAGAAGGACTGCCACAATTTTGCACAAACTTATCATCAAGCCTGGACTTACTCATTTATTCATTCTTGTACTCAATAAACACTTACTAAACTGCTACTGTGTCTATGCCAAAGAGCTCTGGTGGCGTAGTGGTTGGCTGCTAATCAGAAGGTTAGCAGTTCAAATCCCCAGCCACTCCAGTGGAGCAAGATGAGGCAGTCTGCGTCCATAAAGATTAACAGCCTTAGAAACCCTAAGGGGCAGTTCTACTCTGTCCTAGAGAGCAGCTATGAGTCAGAATATACAAGATGGCAGTGGGTTTGAGATGTCTGTGCTGGATCAGGAAATCAAAACTGAGAAAGGGGCAGTTTTGATATTGAAGAGTTCAGAGGGGTCAGTGGGGATGACTGTCAAATAAACCAATAACATATGCTCAGTTCTTTTAATCTGAAATACTTTGTTGTTGTTGTTGTTAATAGAGTTCTCACTACATGTCAGAGACTGCTCTTGGCATTAGAGGACCCAATCAGACCTGCAGATAAATCAATTTGAAATTGTCTGCATAAAAAACTGAGACATAGGGACACACGGAGGGGAGAGATTGAAGAAGGAGAAGAGCATCAAAACCACACTCCAGGAGTCATGCTTGTATTTCAAGGATTCGGAAAGGAAAAAGAGCCAGAAGCGACCAAAAGAGTAATCAGAGAAGGAAGAGAAAACAAGGCAGTCATGGAAACTGGGAAGCAGAGAGATTCAAGAATAAAGGAGAATCTGAACTGTGTTCAATGCAGCAGAGAGGCTAACAGAGAGAACTGAGACAGGAATCCCATGGCCTCTGCTCATTTCAATTGATAGCAAAGATTTAATGAACAGAAGAAGGAAATTCATGGAGAAGGAAAGATTAGAGATGCACAACAACCAAAACCCCAAACCAAACCCATTGCCCTCAAGTTGATTCCTACTCATGAGATCCCATCTGTTACGGAGTAGAACTGCTCCACACAATTTTCTCAGCTGTGATCTTTAAGGAAGCTTATAGCCAGGACTTTCTTGTGGCAGTGCCACTGGGTGAGTTCACTGCCAACCTTTCAGTTAGTAGCCAAGGGCAAACTGTTTGCCTCACCCAGGAACCCACAACAGAGCAAGGGAGTGCTTCATAAGGACTCTGTTGTTGTTGTTGTTATATGCCCTCGAGTCAGACCCGACTCATAGTGACCCCTCCTTGGGTTTCCAAGGCAGTATCACTATGGAAGTAGATTGCCCAATCTTCCTTCCGAGGAGTGGCTGGTGGGTTTGAACCGCCAGCCTTCTGGTTAGCAGTCAAGTGCCTTAGGCACTATGCTACTCTGGAGCAGGAGTTGGGAGGGTACAGAATTCATGAGCACAAGGGGAAAGGTTGGCCTTGGAATAGAAGAAAGGCACTTCCTCCCCCAACACTAGAAAGAAGGAAAGCATAGGCAAATATGCAGAGACACAAGGAGAAGTAAGGTCATGGAGGGTCATGGTGGGTTTGGAGACAGCCCGTGTTTGAATCCAAGCTGCTATGTACTCTCTGTATGATCTCCACAAAGTGACTTAAGCACTCTAATTCTTAGTTTCTTCATCTATAATATGGGCACAATGATGCCTTTCTCACCAGGTAGTTGTGAAGACAAATTGAGGAGATATATGTGTAACCAGTTTTTCCCTTGTCTTTCCGGTCTGAGGTTTGTAATTCTACTGGCTCTTGCCCCTACCTGCTTACACAGGACTGTCGCCCTCTTGAAAGTACTCTTGAAAAAGTGCTCATAAAGAAGTGTTCCCCACTGAGTCCCATGAGTCAGCCAAGCTTCTGCATTTCTGGACATGGAGCATCTCTGTTATAGCTGAGGCCCTGGAACAAATGAGATTTCAATCAAAACAGTACCACCATGTACTACAGAGCTTTCCTGAAGCAGCCTTCTCAACTTTTACTTAGAGCTCTCCCCTTATCCATCCATCCACAAGTCTCAGCCAGGGTATGGATCAAAACCCAAGTGACAACCATGCCACACCCAGCAGTATCCCTCTCTTCCCATAACCATTTTTTGAGTCAGGCTCCTCAAAGGGTCCCTGTCCTTCTTATGAGTATATTTCTGGCAGGCTCACCCCATAAATTTGATAGACACCTCTAGATATGTGTCAGTCTCAACCTAGGCTGGCATAGACCCTGTCACCCAGCAGGGACAAAAGAAAAGTTAGTTCCTTTTCTCCCCTAATCCACCACCATACTTTTATTTCTACTTCTGGTTTGGGATGTCCCTACCTGCTTACACAGGTAAGCATCCTCAGTTGCATGTGGGTTTGATCCAAGTGTACAGGGACTTGGGTATACTGTACAGTGGTGTTTAGCAACCTCTCTATGGAGGAAAAGCCTGATTTGTAGTGTTTACTAATATCCATGGTATAAATAGTCCACAATAACTGATTTCAAGATATTAACATGTCAAAAAACAGCTTCACAATGGATGGAGAAAACATTGAAGTTGTCGAGGACTTCATATTACTTGGCTCTACAATCAACACCAACGGAAGCAGCAGTCAAGACATCAAAAGACATATTGCATTGGGCAAATCTGCTGCAAAAGACCTCTTTCAAGTGATGAAGAACAAAGATGTCTCCTTGAAGACTAAGGTGCACCTAAGCCAAGCCATGGTATTTTCAATCGCCTCATATGCATGTGAGAGCTGGACAATGAGTAAGGAAGACCAAAGAAGAGTTGATGCTTTTGAGTTGTGGTGCTGGAGAAGAATGCTAAGAGTACCATGGACTGCTAAAAGGACTAACAGATCTGTTCTGGAAGAAGTGTAGCTGGATGCTCCTTGGAAGCAAGAATGGCCAGACTTTGTTTTACCTACTTTGGTCATGTTGTCAGCAGGAACCAGTCCCTGGAGAAGGTAACGTGGAGGTCAATGAAGAAAGGGAAGGCCCTCGACAAGATGGATTGACATATTGGCTGCAACAATGGGCTCAGGTATAGCAAAGATCATAAGGTTGGCACAGGACCAGGCAGTGTTTCATTGTGCTGAGCATAAGGTCACTATGAGTAGGAGACGACTCCATGGCACCTAACAACAACAACATGTCAAAGAAGTTCTGGTGGTGCAGTGCCTAAGGCATTGGACTGCTAACCAGGAAGTCGGCAGTTCAAATCCACCAGCTGCTCCATGGATGATGGAGCAATCTACTTCCATAAAGATCTACTGTCTTGAAAACCCAGTGGGGGTCACTGAATCAAAATCAACTCAATGGCAGTGAGTTTGGTTTGGCTTTTTAGTTTAACATGTCATTAGCCAGTTTGCAAATTTCCAGAAAATTTAGAATTCAGCTCTTGAAAGTCCATACGAGCTGACTCCAGCAAACCACGGAGCAGGTTAACTAGGAAGTCATGCCTAGTAGTTTATTGATGTCACTCTAAAGTTTGCATCCATTTAACAAAGCCTCATGCATGTACAGCGACTGCTTTGTAAAGATAACATCCCACCCCAACTGCATTGCAATGATGGTGAATTGCAAAGGCGCCAAGTCTCACTTAGAGATGTTCACTATTTTTTGTGTGGTTTGAGGAAGGATTGTATTTAAATGAAGTTTTGGCATTTTGAGGGAAGCAGACACACCCTGATGGGTGAAATCTCAGGGATGATTACTGAATAAAAACATTGTCACCAAAAAAGTAAATAGTGACAAGATTATAAGATGCTGTTGGCAGTAGCAACACTTGAGTTGGGCATGGTGGGAGCGGCTGGTTAGCCATTTGTCAGGCAAAGTCAAAACAGCCCTCCAGCTACAGCACAGACGGCAGACTGCAGCCCGTCAGCATTTTATCTATGACTCTTAATTAGCAAGCAAAAATGGAGGGAAGAAGTCACAGCTTGGGATATACAGACTTATTCATATATATTTTGCCCAGAAACTATCTTCATCAAAGTAATTTAAATCTTCATAATCCAGAGAGGTAGGTGTTACAACTTATGTTTTGTAGACAGAAAACTCCTTCCTGCGAGGCATAATTATTCTAATCTTATCAAGAAAGGCTCAGAGAAGCCAAGTGATTTCTCTAAGGTAACACAGGTAGAATGTAGGAGAGTTGAGACTTGAACCAATCTTTTTGACTCTAATTCAAAGGATCTTTCAATCAGAAACATTGGCTCTTACCTGGCACGTCAGAGTCCATTGACTTGCATTAAAAGACAGTTGACTACCAAACTCATCACATTCTTACTGCTAACAGTAAAATTCATGATTTAGGGATAAGGGGATTATTGACTAGGATGACCTTTGCTGAGGAACTCTTTGCCTGCTTTTTAAAAATGTAGGGTCTTGCTTTGTGCTGGAAAGAGTCAAATCAGAACAGATCCCCACAGCCCAGCAGAGAATGGCTGTAAAATTAAAGCCTGAGTGACCCTGCCCCATCAAGAAGGATTGTCTTTGGGTCGTTGGACCTTGAAGTGATTGTGAGTTACAGGAAGCATGGGAAGCGTGAGCAGACCTGGCGACTGTAAACACATCCGATTGCTTACATCAAACCTCTATTTGAAGAGAGCATTTAGAAAGTGCTGCTAACATATTACTTCTGATCACCGATTGACAAAAAAGAAAACCTGATATTTACATCATATAGACAAATCATTTTTTATTGAAGTAAATCATCTTTGTTATTTTTAGCTGCCATCAATTCGGCCCTCGACTCATAGTGACACCATGCACAATGCAACAATACACTGCCTGGTCCTGCACCCTCCCCATGATTGGTTGCAGATTGCACCATTGTGATCCACAGCGATTTTCTTAGCCAGTTTTCAGAAGTAGATTGCCAGGGTTTTCTTCCGAGTCAGTCATAGTCTGGAAGCACAACTGAAACCTATGCAGCATCACAGTAACATGCAAGCCTCCACTGTCAGACAAGTGATGGCTGCACATGAGATGGATTGGTCAGAAAGCAAACCCAGGTCTCATTTATGGAAGGCAAGAATTCTATCACTGAACCACCAATATCCCCAATAAATTATCCTTATTTTGTTTTATTTCATTTTGTTTTTTAATTCTTGTGAACCTCAAAGGGTAAAGTGTCTATATTTATTCTCAAGGGCTGCATGTCTCACTAAAGAATGAACTGTTGTTGTTATGTGCCGTCAAGCCAGACCCAACTCATAGCGACCCCTCCTTGGATTTCTGAGGCAGTATCACTATGGAAGTAGATTGTCCAACTTTCCTTCTGAGGAGTGGCTGGTGGGTTTGAACTGCCAGCCCTCTGGTTAGCAGTCAAGTGCCTTAGGCACTATGCTACCAGAGCTCCCAAAGAATGAACTAGAAAGCAGCAATGTCCAAGCTCTCTGTGGAGCTATGGTTGACATTATGGTGGTTACCTCTTCTCTCTTCCCAGGCACGCAGAATAATTGTACTTTTCCATTTCCTTCAGGTAAAGTATAGCCATGTATTTACTTTGACCAATGAAACATGATCAGATGTACTGTGTGTCACATCTTGGTAGAAGCATTTAAAAGACAGTACCCAGTTATTCATGCTCTTCTCTATTGCAGCAATCCCAAAGCCCATGTTGAGATGGCAGACTGCCTGTCAGTTGGGTTCCAGAGTCACTCTGCCAAGCAGAATCTCCACCATGTTTTGGAAGCTGTTGTTACCACAGCATAGCTTCACCTATCCTAACTGATAAACCAAAACAAACAAACAAACAAACACACTCACTGCCATCATGTCAATTCAGACTTATAGCAACCTGCATTGGGTTTCCAAGGCTGTAAATCTTTATGGAAACAGATCACCTCATCTTTCTTCCATAAAGCAGCTGGTGGATTGGAACCACCAATATTTTGGTTAGCAGCCAAATACCTGAACCACTGCACCACCGGAGCTCCTTCCTTAATTGATATGTTGTTGTTGTTGTTACGTGCTGTCGAGTCGGACCCAACTCATAGCGACCCCTCCTTGGGTTTCCAAGGCAGTATCACTACGGAAGTAGATTGCCCAACCTTCCTTCCGAGGAGTGGCTGGTGGGTTTGAACCACCAGCCTTCTGGTTAGCAGTCAAGTGCCTTAGGCACTATGCTACCAGAGCTCCCCCCTAATTGATATGGGACAGACAAATAGTTTGGTGGAGCAGGAGGTTAACTAGAAGAAAAAGTGAAACTCTAAGTTAAAAACTAAAAACTCCTGGACATTTTGAATCCTATCTGAAACCTGCGACTCTGAGTGCCTGAAACACCAGCATCTAGGGTTATGTTCTTCCTGAAGTGGGCAAAAGAAGGTTAAAATTGGGTAATTGGTCAAAATTAATCTATTCCTTTGGATTTCCAACAGATTCAGGAAAGAATTTAGATTCCTTCGAATCCATAAAACATCTTCTGAGAGGAACATGAAATTGAGATTGAGTCAATTACAGGAAATTCCTAGGCATATAGAAGCCCTTTCTTTATTTCAAGAAACATACAGTCTAACTAGTGAGCTCAAACTTAACATCAGGAAAGTCAAATAATAACAGTTTGAAACAACAGCTTAAGATAATGATAAATGTGATGGCACAAAATAGTGCAATCAGTGGCCAAATTCCCCATACATAGAAATCCCTATAGGTGTACTGCTCTGCAGGCATAGTGACTAAGGCATTTGACTGCTAACAAGAAGGATGGCAGTTCAAACCCACCAGGCACTCCTTGCAAGGAAGGTTGGGCAATCTACTTCCATAGTGTTATCACCTCGGAAACCCAAGGAGGGGTCACTATGAATTGGGTCCAACTCAATGGCAGTGTGTTTGGTTTTGGTTTGGTACAGAAGGAGCTCTGGTGGTGTAGTGCCTAAGGCATTTGACTGCTAACCAGAAGGCAGTTCAAACCCACCAGCCACTCCTCGGAAGGAAGATTGGGCAATCTACTTCAATAGAGATATCACCTCTGAAACCCAAGAAGAGGTTACTATGAGTCAAATTGACTCCATGGCAGTGAGTTTGGTTTTTTGTTTTGTTTTATACATGTACTGAAGGAGGTCTGATAGTATAGTGGCTAACGCATTTGGCTGCTAATCAAAAGGTCAGCGGTTCAAACCAACCAGCCACTCCACAGGAAAAAGTTGAGGCAATCTCCTTCTGTTAAGATTTACAGCCTTGGAAACCCTATTGGGCAATTCTACTCTGTCCTATAGGGTCACTATGAGTCAGAATCAACTCCATAGCAATGTGTTATAAATGCATTGAAGTGATTCAATTCCCTCTAAAAGCCTAGCTATGCTTTGTACCCTGCCTCATCCTCACACTTGCAGTTAATATTTTCCTGTCGGTGCCTTATGGTTGAGACAGGCTGCAAGTGGACATGATGGGGGCAAAGTACAGGCTATCAAAGAAAACAGCTGAAGGGGAAAGAGCGCCTCAAATGCTTGGCAGCTGAATTTGAAGTTGCCCAAAGCCAATAAACTACCTCGTGGGCCTTATCTTGTTTTGCCCCATGCCTTCAGTGTAATGGTGAGAAGACTAGAAGAAGGCAAAGGCCAAGGCCAAGAAACTGCAGCAGTTGTGAGGCCATCATATCCCATGTGACCCCCTCAACCCTGCTCCAGATGGCCTGGCTGCAGCAACCAGGAATGCTGCCAACCCATTGGGCAGTAAGTAAAGAGCTCATTGCTACACGTGTCATGGCACCTACAGGTACCACATTAGGGATTCTATCTTGGATTAAAATGTAGATTTGAGGTTTTATTAAGGAAGACTTGATTATAACAAGGACATTGATATCTATTCCTACCACCTCCTCCTTGAGTCAGGCCCAAACAAACCTGTGCTGTACAAAATCACATGACTTCATGGTTCACATGAAGGTTTTCTGTATGCTTTTCTCCAAATTCCTGGAATCAGTGAAGGTTGGGTGTAAATTATCAATATTCAGTGCATTCTCCAAGCTACATGACTGAAATTCCTGCAAAGAAAGAAAGAGGTTAAGAATTCATCTCTTAGCAGAGTTTGAGCAACTCACCAGGATAGCCCTTGGTGGTGCAAACAATTTGTGCTTGGCTACTAACCAAAAACATAGCAATTTGAACCTACCAAGTGATACCACAGAAGAAAGGCCTGGCAATTTGCTTCCATAAAGATTACAACCAAGAAAATCCTATGTAACTTAGTTGCATAACGTACAGTGTTACCACGAGTAGAAACCGACTCAGCAGCAATGGGTTTGGTTTGGTTTGGTTTGCTAGGGTAGCAGTATCCTGACACCAGAATACCCAGCAGCACCAAGCCTGTGAGAATACTGTTGTCACTTCCTTTATATGAGGAATGGGCAAAATAGCAAAGGCAGCACTTCCACAGGCCACCTAGACAGAATGGTCATTCTTTCAGTCCAGGCTGGGGAGCAGCCCTGGGCAAGTCTTTGGTAAACAGGTGACTCAAAGGCAGCCAATCATAGCCTTGGTCATCTTTGTAGCCTGGCCTACAAAGTTCTGTCCAACCAACAAGGATATCCATTTAACTGAGCTAATTAGACCTCTCTCTCTCTCTCTTTCAAAATCGTGGGAAGATAGTCATTCACTTGTTGGTAAGAAAAGAAGGTAAAAAAAAAAAAGTATGCAGAGAGCCTATGCCATATAGGAAAGCCATGGGGCAGTGGATACTAGAGTGCAAAGTTATGACTAACTTGAAGAAATAAACTAATGACAAGATGTACAGAGTTGAAGGTGAGGTCCGATTGGGGGCAGCAATTGTAGTGCATAGTCCAAGTGGCTACGTTACTTCAGTGGATGGGATAGGAGCAGCAACATCCACGGCTGAGCTGCTCTGGACTCTAGACCATTACAGAACCCAGATTCAGCTTCTCTGTGGACTTCCTTAGAGACTAGTGCCCCATAAGAGGTCTATCTCTCGTATCCTGGCAATAAACCCACCAACAAGTTTGCTTCACTGTGTCCTAAGTCTCACCCCCAAACTGCCTAACACACATGAAGAGGGTCAGGCTCCAAAGATACCTGGGCCCTGCGCAGTCTGTTGTTGTTAGGTGCCATTGAGTCTAGACTAGCCCTAATGTCCTTTCACCCATGCCAGATTATATTGTTACTTATTTATGCAGCTATTGCTGCTGTCTCAGTGGCTATTTGTTCTATAGAATATGTTTAGCATGAGAAGGGGTGGTGAGGGCTGAAAGAGGGGTTGGTGAAAAGAGTACTACCCTCGGCGGGGACTGTGACTTCCATCTTCACATTCTCCATGCTGTGCTCACTGCCTTGAACATATACAGGCTCAAAAAATGATTGTTGATGATGCTGTCTTAATCCCACCTTCCTGTGTTTACAAAAGGCAAGTACAGGCAATTGAAAACGAGGTCTCAGGGGACCCCTGGCAATTGAAACTCTTCCTTCCTCCCTCAGGGAGTGAACTAAGGAACACAGAAGTGTACCCATGTGGTCTTCATAGAAAGATGTCACTCAGGGCAGAAGATTTCAGAGGTAGAAAGAAGAGAAAAATCTTCCGAAATCCATTTAAAATACTCTGTGCAGCTGTTTCCTGGACTCTCCGGAAGAGCTGAGATTGGAAATGCTACATCTCCCCTCCACTACCCCCACCCCAGCCTTTCGCACTGCCTTCCAGGTGACGCAATGATGAGCCCTCTGCGGTGTGTGGTCTTGAGGGAGGCAGCAAGCCACAGAGTGTGGGGTGCTGCCACCTCTCGGATATTCTTCGCCAAAGCAAGTATCTGTCCCAGAAAGCATGTATTTCAGTGATATTATGAAATGTTAACGGACAATCTGTTCCGAAATAATTGCTCTGTGTGTTGGCCTCCTTTACCATTTTAGAATTTGAAAGGCATTGCAGGCCCAAAGCAGCGCTAGCCTGTTAGTGGTACCTACGGTTATTAAATCCAGCCCATCATAACCACAGCTGCACAAAAGATCACGTTCTCAATTAATAAAATGCAATTAATGGTATCACTGAAGAACTCCTACCATGACAATTTAAACCAATTTAGAGCTTCAATTTAGAGCTGGGTGCAAATTTTAGGGTATATAACTTTTAGCTGAAATGATTACCAGAGCCTAATTTCTGGGATGTGCCCAAGTTTTTACAAGGAATGTTAACCAGAAATACACAATAACGAGAGCTTTTATCCCTTCTACAGACACACACACACACATGCATGCACATACATACACACATGCACACACACACATATGCTTACACACATGCAACCCAGTTCAATTCCAGTAATTTTGAGGTCACAATGTCTCCCTCCCCTGTGGGAAACCTGATAAGTCTATGCACCCTCTGAAGCAGGAGACAAATTCTAAGGCCTTTATTGCATGATGGTCTTTTTGCAATATTTATATTGATCGGCCTGGCTCCTGAGAGGAAATAGGTTGCTTCTCTTATTCTCCCAGGTATAGGTCATTTGAGCAGTTGGGTTGTCATTTTTTTAATCTCCAAATTTCCCTAAGGATAGTGAGAGGATGATTTAAACTGCAACATTAGCTGGTTTAGGCTAGATTTTCAAAGCTACACCAGGGGAGTTAAAAGCGCAAATCCTGTTATTGTTACAGGATTAATGCACAGAAGTCCCAGAATACCACTTTGGAAATGTAGCCAAAGAATATTATTTTAATGTACTGGATGTTATTTTTAGACTCAGTTATAGCCCAGTTATCAGCTGTTGTAATGAAAATGAGACAAGACAGATAGCTGTCCTTAATCCAAAATTCTAATGAGGTTTTTGGTGTTTGTATTTTCTCACCAGTTAGAAATCTGGATATTTGGAGAAAGAAAGGAAAAGATAGAAACTACAGAAGCTACCTCCTACCTGCCCCTCTGTTGTTATAGAGGCTGCTACTTTGACTACTGGTTCTCTAGAATATTTTAGCATAGTTTTTTCCCCCAAAAGGAGGCAGGTGGTAAGAAGAGAGGTATAGAATCATGGGGTTCTCTTGACCACACACCACAAAAAGCCGAAAATCAACTACAGCATTATAATGATTTCAAGTCAGGGTTCCTGCCATCAATCATTTCTATTTCTGCTTTTACACATTTTAGACTGATGTTCAAAAATAAATATCTGAAAAAGGTCTTCCAGGTGGAGTAACTTTGCTTCCAAGTTTGCCCTATGGGTATCAGCCAGCATTTATTGATTCTCTAGATCCCTGCTGTTGGGTTTTATTAAACTGGGGCTTGTCTTTTCTTTTGGTCTCTGAGTCAGTGCATAGATTGGAGATGACCACATCACTGTCTCTAGGCTACATTAGCCTGTTAGATGACATCCCCCAGAATAATTCTGGCTTTTCTGATAGTCATGAAGTACTGTACACTAGTATTCCTCTCACTGACTCAAAATCCCACAATGTCTCCAGTTTTCTCAAAGGGAGTCATATCATTCTAAAAAGGACAAACATGTTTATACACACCTGGCTCTGTGTGGGGAAAGGTAGATGGGGTACAATCCCACTTTAATAATCTTTGGGATTATACTGTGTTAGCGAGGAGTCTTTCACTTTGAACTCTCCTTGTCTTTGGCCACAAAGAACTCCCAGATTCCCTGTGCCATCTCAGCAAACAGAACATAACCTTTTTGAACCACAAAGAACCGCCAGCTCTGACCTTGGTTTTCAGAGCAGTTGTGAGGAGGATTGAACAAGTAACGTTATGAGAATTTAGCACAGTTCTTGGCACATTGTAGGCTGTGCTGAGTTAAGAAAGCACCAGCATAAACAATCTTAAAAATTCATCTTTTATATGTGCGTTTTTCAATTTACAAACTTCTTCTTGAACATTATCTCACCAACAATAAAATGAGAAGTCTTGCCAATGCTAGTGGCAGTTATTCAATGTACATTTAATGTGGAGATAACCCAAGTCACAAGTCAGCTTTTCCCGTGTAGTTTGTACATAGAAGTTAGGCTATACACAGGACTAGAATTAAATTCTCCATTTCAGTTTCTAGGGCATTGTTCACATCATAACCACTATTTATTTGTGTTTCTTTGTCTCTTAGAAAGAAGTGACTGGGTGGTAGACATCCAAATTTTAGGAGAATGTTCCCAAATATATATTCAAACATTTTTCAATAGATTAATTAATAATGTTCATGAATACCTATTGATGATACATGAGGGCATTGGTGGTTCAGTGGTAGAACTCCCACCTTGCATGCTGGAGACCTGGCTTAGATTGCTGGTTTGCACTTCATGTGCAGCCACCACTCTTGTCTGTCAGCAGAGGCTTGCATTTTGCTATGAAACAAAACAGGCTTCAGCAGAACTTCTAAACTAAAATGGACTAGAAGAAAAAGGTGTGGTAATCTGCTTTCAAAAATCAGCCAATTAAAACTGTGTGGATCAGATTGGCCCAATCCACAACTAACCATGGGGATGAAGCAGGACCAGGCAGCATTTCATTCAGTTGTACATTAGGTCATCATAAGTCAAGGGCCAACTCAAGGGCAGTTAACAACCGCCATCACCACTACTAACACAGTACAGTAAATTAGGTTGTTGTTGTTGTTGTTAGATGCCATCAAGTGGTCTCTGACTCATAGCGGTCCTATGTACAACAGAATGAAACACTGCCCAGTCCTGTGCCAGCCTCATGATACTTGCTATACCTGAGCCCATCATTGTAGCCACTGTGTCTATCCATCTTGCTGAGGGCCTTCCTCCTTTTCATTGACCCTCTACTTTACCAAGTATGATGGATATCCTTCTCCAGGGAATGGTCCCTTCTGACAACATGACCAAAGTAGGTGAGACGAAGTCTGGCCATTCTCACTTTCAAGGAGCATTCCGGTTGCACTTCTTCCAGGACAGATTTGTTGTTCTTTTAGTAGCCCATGGTACTTTCAGTATTCTTTGCCAACATCACCACGCCAAAGCATCAACTCTTCTAAGTAAATTAGGTACTAAATATATGTTAT
Source organism: Orycteropus afer afer (assembly GCF_000298275.1). NCBI lineage: Eukaryota > Metazoa > Chordata > Mammalia > Tubulidentata > Orycteropodidae > Orycteropus > Orycteropus afer. Next base: position 907,435 of record NW_006921954.1, on the reverse strand, counting down.
ATGTACACTTTAGAAACTGTTCTTCTTCTCAGGAACACTCATTTAAGAACTACTAGGATACTAGAAAGGAGCTCTGATAGAGAAGTGCTTAAGGCACTTGACTGCTAACCAGAAGGCTGGCAGTTCAAACCCACCACCCACTCCTTGGAAGGAAGGTTGGGCAATCTACTTCCATAGTGATAACACCTCAGAAACCCAAGGAGGGGTCGCTATGAATCAGATCTGACTCAATGGCACATAACAACAACAACAACAGGATACTAGTAAGGGAGCTTTGGTAGTGTGGTGCCTAAGGTATTTGACTGCTAACCAGAAGGCTGGTGGTTCAAACCCACCAGCCACTCTTTGAAAGGAAGACTGGGCAATCTACCTCCGCAGAGATACCACCTTGGAAACCCAAGGAGGGGTTGATATGATTTGGAATCAACTCAACAGCAGTGAGGTTTTTTTAGTAGCATCCTAGTATACACTTATATTTTACTAAGATTAATAATTTATCATCGGGAGCTCTGGTAGCATAGTGGCTAAGACACTTGCCTGCTAACCAGACGGCTGGCGGTTCAAACCCACCAGCCACTCCTCGGAAGGAAGGTTGGGCAATCCTACTTCCGTAGTGATACTGCCTCGGAAACCCAAGGAGGGGTCGCTATGAGTCGGGGCCGACTCGACGGCACATAACAACAACAACAACAACAACCCAGTAACACCTTTTGCTTTCTTCATATGTGATGTTCTTGATGTCACCCTACAACTCATCTGCTATTTGGTCACTGGTGTTCAATGTATCAAATTTGTTATTCAGATGGTCTCTAGTTCAGTTGGGATATACTCAAGGTCATATTTTGGCTCTCTTGGACTTGTTTTAATTTTCTTCAACTTCAACTTGAACTTGCAGAAGAGCAATTAATGGTCTGATCCACAGTCAGTCCCCAGCCTTATTTTGACTGGTGATATTGAGCTCTTCCATGGCCTCTTTCAACAGATATTTTCAATTTGATTCCTGTGTATTCCACCTGATGACATCCAGGTGTATAGTTGCCATTTATATTGTTGAGAAAAGGCATTTGCAATGTAAGTCATTGCTCATGCAAAATTCTATCATGTGATCTCTGGTGTCATTTATATCACCAAAGCTATACTTTCCAACTACCGATACTTCTTCATTGTTTGAAGTTTTCTCATTCTAATCACTAGTAATTATCAATACATATTGATTGCATGCTTGGTCAATTTCAGACTCCAGAAGTTGGTAAATATCTTCAATTTCTTCATCTTTGACTTTAGAGGTTGGTGCATAAATTTTAATAATAGTCATATTAACTGGTATTCCTTGTTGTTGTTGTTATTAGGTGCCATCGAGTCATCTCCAACTCATAATGACCCTATACACAACAGAGCGAAGTGCTCCCCAGTCCTGTGCCAGCCTCACAATCCTTGCTATACCTGAGCCCATCGTTGCAGCCACTGTGTCTATCCATCTAGTTGAGGCCCTTCCCCTTCTTCATTGACCCTCTGTTTTATGAAGTCTGACATCTTTCTCCAGGGAATGGTTCCTTTTGACAACATGACCAAAGTAGGTTAGATGAAGTCTGGTCATTCTCGCATCTAAGGAGCATTCCAGTTGCACTTCTTCCAGGACAGATTTGTTAGTTCTTTTAGAAGACCATGGTACTCTTAGCATTCTTCTCCAACACCACTACTCAAAAGCATCAACTCTTCTTCAGTTTTCCTTATTCATTGTCCAGCTCTCACACACATAAAAGGTGATTGAAAATATCATGGCTTGGGTTGTTGTTGTTGTTGTTGTTGTTATGTGCCATCGAGTCATCCCTGATTCATAGCAATCTTATGTACAACAGAAGAAAACACTTGCCAGTCCTGTGCCAGCCTCACTCTCCCTACTATACCTGAGCCCATCACTGCAGCCACTGTGTCAACCCATCTCATTGAGGGCCTTCCTTTTTTTTCATTGATTCTCCACTTTACCAAGCATGACATCCTTCTCCAGAGAATGGTCCCTTCTGACAACATGACCAAAGCAGGTGAGATGAAGTCTGGCCATTCTCATTTCCAAGGAGCATTCTAGCTGCACTTCTTCCAGGACAGATTTGTTAGTCCTTTTAGCAGTCCACAGTACTTTCAGCATTCTTTGCCAACAGCACAACTCAAAAGCATCAACTCTTCTTCAATCTTCTTTACTCATTGTCCACCTCTCACATATGAGGTGATTGAAAATACTGTGGCTTAGGTTAAGCACATCTTAGTCTTCAAGGAGATATCTTTGCTCGTCAGTGCTTGAGAGAAGTCTATTGCAGCAGACTTGCCAAATGCAATGTCTTTTGATGTCTTGACTGCTGCTTCCACTGGTGTTGATTGTAGAACCAAGTAATATGAACTCCTTGATAATTTCAGTCTTTTCTCCATTTATCATGAAGCTTTTTATTGGACCAGTTGTGAGGATTTTTATTTTCTTCATACTGAGGTGTAATCTATACTTCAGACTGTAGTTTATAATCTTTATCAGTAAGTGCTTCAAGTCATCCTCACTTTCATCAAGCAAAGTTGTGTCATCTGCGTATCACAGGTTGTTAATGAGC
>NW_006921954.1:898905-902993 GCF_000298275.1 Orycteropus afer afer | reverse complement strand
AAAGAGCCAGACCTTCACCAACTTGGTTCTGGAGTGTGGGGCTGCTTGTTCATATGAACTAGTCAAGCTGCTTCCCAAGAGTGAAGGGACAGGGCTGCCATGCCCAAGTGGTAGAGGAATGGGGTTTGCCAGGCCAAGGGGTTGAGGTCATCACTCAGGAACTAGGGGACTGGAGTCACCCAGTGGAGAAGATCTGTACAGATACCACCCATTGAAGATCTGCACAGGTACCAGGTTGACAAAGGGTGGAATTTTGGTGGTTAAGTTTGTATGTCACCTTGGCTGGGCCTAGTTGAGTGGCTGAGCAGCTGGATGTAGTATTCCCCATGATGAGATTGGTAATCAACTCCATGATGGGATCTACTGGGAGCAGCTTAGTAGCTGCCATTGGGTATGTGGTCTGCTTTCCATACATAAGCAGAAGCCATGGGGAATGGTCTCTAACTTATGGCACACTTGAACCCTGTATGTAGCCATGTCATTTTTCAGCAGCCTGCCATGCTCTGTCAACCTTGGGACTTTCAATGGACTTGAATTAATTGCCTGCTGTGTGGTTTTGTAACATCAGGACTGTGCCTTTTCACTTGTTGACCTTGGGCTTGTCAGCCTCAGCAGCCAGCAGCTGTCTGAGAGAAGAAATGCCTCTAGCTCCTGTGGGCCAGGAACAAGAGGCTGAGGTGATGCCCAAGGCTGAGGGGCTTTCACACAGCCCCTAGAGCCTGGCACTTGGAACCTGGACTTCTAGCCTCCCAAATTGCAAGAGAATAAACTCCCGTTTGTTCAAGCCATCCCATTTGTGGTATATTCTCATCATAGTGGTACTAGGTAACCAGAATAGGTACAAATATGGATGTCTTCCAGTCAGTTGGCCAGGTAGCTGTCTTCCAAATCTCTTGACATAGCCAAGTAAGTGCCTCCAGTGGGACATCTGTTTGTTGAAACATCTCAGTGGGTATTCCATCAATTCCTGGAGCCTTGTTCTTTGCCAGTTCCTTTAGTGCAGCTTTGACTTCTTCTTTCAGTACCATTGGTTCTTGATCATATGCCACCTCCTGAAATGGAAAAACATCGACCAATTATTTTTGGTATAGTGACTCTGTATATTCCTTCCATCTTCTTTTGATGTTTCCTGCATCATTCAATATTTTTCCCAAAGAATTTTTCAATATTGCAACTAAAGACTTAAATTTTTTCCTCAGTTTTTCAGCTTGAGATATGCTGAGCATGTTCTTCCCTTTTGGTTTTCTAACTCCAGGTCTTTGCACATTTCATTATAGTAATTGGCTTTGTCTTCTCAAACTGCTCTTTGAAATCTGTTCAGCTCTTTTATATTGTCTTTTCTTCCATTTGCTTTAGCTACTCTCTGTTCAAGGGCAAGTTTCAGAGTCTCTTCTGACATTCATTTTGGTCTTTTCCTCCTTTCTTGTCTTTTTAATGACCTCTTGCTTTCTTCATGGGTGATGTTTTTGATGTCATCCCACAATTCCTCTGGTTTTCAGTCATTGGTTTTCAATGCATCAAATCTATTCTTTAGATGGTCTCTAGATTCAGGAGGTATATTTCAAGGTCATATTTTGGCTCTCGTGAAGTTGTTGTAATTGTCTTCAATTTCAACTTGAACATGCATATGAGCAGTTGATGGTCTGTTCCATAATCAGCTCCTGGCCTGTTTCAGCTGAAGATATTGAACTTCTCCATCACCTCTTGCCACAGATGTAGTCAATCTGATTCCTGTGTGTTCCATCTGGTGAAGTCCTTGTGTATAGCTGTCATTTACATTGTTGAAAAAAAGGAATTTGTTTGTGATGAATAAGTAAGTCATTGGTCTTACAAAATTCTGTCATGCAATCTCCAATGTTATTATTTCTATCACCAAGGCCTTATTTTCCAAATACGGTAACTCTTCTTTGTTTCCAGCTTTTGCATTCCGGTCACCAGTGATAATCAACACATCTTGATTGCATGCTCGGTCAATTTCAGCCTGCAGAAGTTGGCAGAAATCTTCAATTTCCTCATCTTTGGCTTTGGCAGTTGGTGCATAGATTTGAATAATATAGTATTAACTTGTCTTCCTTGTAGGCATGTGGATCTTATCCTATCAATGACAGCATTGTACTTCAGGACAGATCTTGAAACAGTCTTTGTGATGATGAACATCACACCATTACTCTTCATTTATCATTCCTAGCATAGTAGAGCATCTGGTTGTCTGATTCACAATGGCCAAAACCAGTCCATTTCAGCTCACTAATGCCTAGGATATCGATATTTATGTGTTTTATTTCATTTTTGACAACTTTCAATTTTCCTAGATTCATACTTTGTACATTCCATGTTCCAGTTATTAACGGATGTTTGCATCTCTTTTTATTTATTTTGAGTCATGCCACACTGGCCAATGGAGGCCTCTACTCTATCCATATTGTTAAGGTCATCTCTACTCTGAGGAATTAGCCTTTTTTCAGTCAAATTTTGAGTGTCTTCTGACCAGATGGGCTCATCTTCCGGCACTATATTGGACAATTTTTTAGGGCTATTCATAAAGTTTTCCAGTAATATGTCAGATAGTGTTTCACTGCTATTCATAAGATTTTCACTGGCCAATTGTTTGAGAAGTGCATGGCCTCTTCCTTCTTCCGAGTCTGTCTTAGCCCAGAAGCTCCACTGAAACCTGTCCACTATGGATAATCCTGCTGGCATTTTGCAACACTGGTGGCATGGCCTCCAGCCTCATAGCAACACACAAGCCACCATAGGACAACAAACTGACAGACAAGTTCCTCTCCCTTAGTTATTCCTAACCCCTCTGCACTAGCCTACCTCGCACCCTGGCCTTTAAATAGAGACACCCCCAAGTAAAACATAGCCCCTGATACCTGCACCTGCCTACCTTGGACCCCAGCCTTAAAATAGAGCCACTCACAACCAAAAAGCAGCCCCCAAGCCCCGTGCCTGCCTACCTCAGGCCCTGGCTTTGCAGGAGTATGGATATTATGATTTCACTGACAGCACCAAACTTCAGGATAGATCTTGAAATGTTGTTATTGATGATAAATGCAACACCATTTATCTTTAATTTTTCATTCTTGGAATAACAGATTATAAAATTTCTTAATTAAAAATGGCCAGTACCAGTCCATTTCAGCTCATTAATGCATAGGATGTCTATCTTTATGCATTTTATTTCCATTTCATTTTAACAAGTTCCAATTTTCCTAGATTCATACTCCATACATTCCACATCCAATTATTAATGAATATTTACAGTTTTTTCCTCTCTTTTTGAGTCATAACTCATCAGCCAATGTAGGTCCAGAAAGCTTCACTCCATTCATGTCACTAAGATCAGCTCTACTTTGAGGAGACAGCTCTTCCCCAGTTTTATTTTCAGTGTCTTCTAACATGAGGGGCTCATCTTCTGGCACTGTATTAGACAATATTTCCTTGCTATCCATAAGGTTTTCAGTGGCTTCCTCCACCCCCAGAAGTGGACTTGTCCACATTCTTCTTCCTAGTCTGTCTTAGTCTGGAAGCTCTGCTGAAACATGTCCAAAATTGGTGGCCCCATTAGTATTTGAAATACTGGTGGCATAGCTTTCAGCATCACAGCAACATGCAAGCCACCATAGTACGACAAACTGTCATCATATATGAAGAAAGCAAAAGGTCATTAAAAAGACAAAAAAGGAAGAGAAGACCAAAATGGATGTCCAAAGAGACTCTGAAGCTTGCTCTTGAAAGGACAGTAGCTAAAGTAAATGGAATAAATGATGAAGGAAGAGATCTGACCAGAAGATTTCAAGGGCAACTCAAGAGGACAAAATAAAATATAAAATGTGCAAAGACCTGGAGATGGAAAATCAAATGAGAAGAACACACTTGCCAATTCTCAAGTTTAAAGAACTAAAGAAAAACTTCAAGTCTTGAGTTGCAATATTGAAGGATTCTATGGGCAAAATGTTGAATGGTGCAGGAAGCATCAAAAGAAGATGGAAGGAATACACAGATCACTGTACCAAAAATAGTTGATTGATGTTCAACTATTTCAGGAGGTAGTATATGGTCAAGAACTAATAGTGTGAGGAAGA
>NW_006921954.1:889196-894195 GCF_000298275.1 Orycteropus afer afer | reverse complement strand
TTTTTTTTTGGAGGAAGTACAGCCAGAATGTTCTTTAGAAGTAAGAATGTAAGAATGGCTAAACTTTGTCTCTCCTACTTTGATCACATTGTTAGAAGTGACCAGTCACTGGAGAAGGTATCATGCTGGGTCAAGTGGAGAGTCAGCAAAAAAGGGGAAGACCTTCAATGGGATGGATTGAACAGTGGCTGCAACGATGGGCTCAAGCGTGGCAACGACTGTGAGGATGGTACAGGACTAGGCAGTGTTTCGTTCTGTTGTACATCAGGTCACTATGAGTTAGGACCAACTCAACGGCACCTAACAGCAACAACAGCCAATTAACACATCTAATATGTTGTAATTCCATACATTTATGTAACAACAACATAAATAAATGAAACCCTAAAGATGAATTTCAATGTCAGTAAGTACAGGTAAAAGAATCTGATAACTTGTCCCACCTATAAATGGGAGGACAAATACTGCATTGAAGGATTATTATATAGATAAAGTGAGACAATATATGTAAACAATTATAGTAGGCAGCATTCTGAAATGGCTCCCAATAAACCTTGTCTCCTAGTTTCATGCCCTGTGTAGTCCCTGCCCCCTTGCGTACAAATTGGACTTAGTGACTTGTTTCTAAGTAACAGAATACAGCAAAAGTTGTGGAGTGTCACTTCTATGATTAGGTTACAAAGACTGTGACATCTTGCTAATGCTCTCTCTCATGCTGACACTCTCTCTTGCCCACTTGCCTGTGAGATGCTCACACAGCCAATAGCTTGTGTGGAACTGGGGCCTTAGTCCAATAGCCCATGAGGAATTGAGTCCTGCCAGCAACCACACAAGTGAAAGAAAATTTTCCCCTAGTCAAGCCTTGACTACAGGCCCAGCTAATACCTAGATTGCAGCCTTGTGAGCAACCCTGAAGCAAGACACCCCATTAAGCCACTCCAGGATTACTGACCCACAGAAACTGTGAGATAATACATTTTGTTTTAAGGCACTCTACTTTGAGTAATTAGTTATGCAGCAATAGATAACTAATACAAGCACCATGGCCATTTTAAAGTATGCAATATAGTGAGGCTATATTATTTTATATTGGGATTGTAAATTGGGGGGCTTATCTACAAGACTGGGTTTTTTTTTTCAGGGTAGCAAAGAGAACCCTAAAGAGTTGCTCTTGCTAAGAGGAAAAGCCAACTAATTAGTCAGCAGAAAAGAGTGACTGGGTGCTCTACTCAGCTAATGTCAAAGCAGTGACCAGTCTTGTTTGGTAACCGGCACCAAAACCACAATGAAGGCATGTCTTCAATATACCATCCATGGCCAAAAATGCAGCTAAATTCATCACTGCTAAGCAGGGGTTACAGGAGTTTAGATGGCACAGTGGTTAAGCTCTTGGTTGTTAACCAAAAGATCAGCAGTTCGAACCCACTAGCAGTTCCGTGGGAGAAAGATGTGGCAGTCTGCTCCTATAAAGATTTACGGCCTTGAAAACCTTACGGAGCAGTTCTACTCTGTTGTATAGGATCACTGTAAGTCAGAATTGACTCAACGACAGTGGCTTTTGAGGAGGGGTTGAAATGACAGTGGTCCCCTGGAACCACTTCTGTAAAACATTGGGAAACATGGTTGTTTAGCATGAACTCTGATCTTGCAGAAATTAAAGGATTCCCTCAGCAGTCTTATTTCAAACTGTTCTCATTGCCTGCTGTAGACAGTTGGCTCTTAATCCATTTTATAGAAGCACTTTCTGTTCCTTGGATAAAAAGAAGTACATAAATTTCAAGTGCCATATTACCATACATGCATGGTTCTGTTTGGGCACAAGCACGTTGTTCTTGTCATAAATTCTGACTCAGAATGGGAACTTGGGATTTACCATCTCACTCTTTATACTTATAAGATCGACTAAACTGATTAAAAGAAGAAATATGTAAGCTTTGAAACTGTTCACACCAGTGATGTGGTTTCAGTAGCTTATAAAAGTGGCAGACAACAGAAAGCCAAAAGAAGGAAATATCAGGGAAGAAAGGGCTTTTAAAAGCACAGGATTGATTTGTTCTTGGAGATTCCCCTTCTGCTGCTTATGGGTGGACTGTGGTCCTTGGAAACATGGATTACTCCTCTGTATGCCCTCTCTCCATCATCCCAGGTATCTGTGACCCATCTCAGTAAGTGAGGGGCAGTCACTCTGGATGATGGAATTTTCTCAAATCCTCTGAGTCTTTAGTTACAGACTGTGATGTGTACGTGTATCATGTATGTGTGTGTAAATATTCTGGTTTGAGTTGGGTTTCTTAGCCTGTCAAGAGGGATCTATAGCCCCATTAAATGCTTCTTTTTGCTTTTGCCCAATAAAATGCTTGAGGAAAGATGTGTAGCCATTAAAATGTCAGGTTAAATAGGTAAACTACAGTAGTATTGAGGTACAGTGAATTAATTATTATGGTCTTCTCTCCTCACCATAGCCTTTGTTACTCCCACACAATGATTGGATGGGGCCATGCAAATAATATGCATGGAATCTGTGATAGTTAGGGTTAAATGTCAACCTGGCTAAGCCACAATTCTCAAAATTGTGTAGTTGTCCTTCATTTTGTAATTTGATATAATTATCCTCCATTTTGATAGGTGTTGTAAATCCTAGTCTCTATGCCTGTGGTTAAAAGGAGCTCTGGTGGTGTAGTGCCTAAGGTATTTGACTATTAACCAGAAGGTTGGAGGTTCAAACCCACTAGCCACTTCACAGAAGGAAGACTGGACTTCTGCAAAGACTTACCACCTTGGAAACCCAAAGGGCATCACTATGAGTCAAAATCAACTCAATGGCAATGAAGTTGTTTTTTTGTTTTTGTTTTTGTTTTTTTGCCATGCCTGTGGTTATAGTCTCATTTGGGAATGAGTTGTCCATTATATTAATGAAGCAGGATTAGGGTGGGATGTATCTTGAGTCACCATTTTACTAAAGGGTATAACTCAAGTCACCACCCTTATCCCTTACCATCCTTATTCAAGTACTGCCTTACTGAACTCATATCCTTGCTTGAGTCACACCTTTTATCTTACAAGAGATAAAAGGAAGAGAAAATAGCAGAGACAGGGGCCTCACGACCATCAAGAAGAGCGGGGAGTAGAGTAGGTCCTTTGGACTCAGTGTCCCTGTGCTGGGAAGAAAAAAAGTAAGAGAGCTGTAACACTGGAGACCACAAGAGATGGTGAGAAGCAACAGCAGAGAAATGGAGGCAGCAGAACCAGGAGACTAGCAGGAGTGAGAAAACTGAGTATCTTCTGCTAGGAGGCTTGCTAGTGGAGTAGGATGCCTCCAGGCAATTAGTGGAGCTAGGTTTGCCAACCCACAGAGCTAGAGCCAAGTGCCTTTGGGCTGAGGCTTACTGGCAGAGTGGGGTGCCCCTTGGCATTTATTGGCAGAACTAAGAGCTTTGTAGCACTTGCCTAATCAGGGTAGAGGCCAGGCCAGCGGGTAGAGAGCCAGAGAGAGACCTACCTACAGCTAGGAAGAAGCTGTCTTGATCAACAACCTATATCATGAGTCATTTCTGTTCCTGAATTGTAACTTGTTACTTACCTAATAAACTGTGGTTCTGATCTGCAAATTCTGTGTGGCCACTGTAACAAATTATTGAACCCAGCAGAGTAGTAGACAGTGCCACGGGAGAGATGGTTGGTGTCAGAATCGGTAAAAAGTTTGGAGGATTCAGCTTTGGGTTGATGCTATTAGTGATTCTCTTTGCCCTTCATGAAGTAAGAGGGGATCAGATGCCACTGCCATGACATTTTTACAGCTATGTACCCCATTCTCTCACTATTTCCTAGCTGTGAGGCCTTGAACAAATTTTTTAAATCCTTTAAGCCTCAGTTTCCTCACATGAAAAATACAATATTAACTCCCTCATAAGGTTGAGATGAGGGCCAAATGTAATAATCTATGTATAGCACTTAGCACTGTGCCTGATACGTAGTACTACCTGTCACCAGGTGCCATCAACTCGACTCCTACTCATTGTGACTCCACATGGGTTAGAGTAAAATTGTGCTACACAGTTCTCAGTGGCTGATTTTTTGAAAGTAGATCATCAAATCTTTCTTCCAAGGTGCCTCTGGGTGGAATCAAATGTCCAACCTTTCAGTTAGTAGCAAAGTGTGTTTTCCGTTTGCACCACCCAGACACTCTTGACATATAGTAAGTACAATATAAATGCTATTTGTAATTTTTAGTACTATTTTTTTTAATGTTTTTAATTCTCTTTTCATGTGTCAAACTGTTAGCTTTTTGAAGAAAGAGAATGTTGGGACTTTAGGCATGGATTTCTACGTAGTCAACATTTTTCAGTAATTTTTTAGTAAATTTACCTAGGCTGAAAAAATCCCTGCCAAGCAGTCCTGCAAATGTCTTCTTTATTCTATCACTACTCCCTCTCTTGGTGATCTCATCCTCTTGTGACTTCAAATACCATCTGTTTGCTGACAACTTCCAAATTTATATCTCCAGCTCAGACTCTCTCCTGAACTTCAGATTCTTGCATCTAACTGCCTCCTTGACATCTTCATTAGAATGTCCAGTGAGTATCTCAAACTCAACACATCGAAAACAACTCTTGATCTTCCATAATAACCCTGTCCCACCCACAGTTTGCGTATCAGTTAGTGATAACCTCTTTTGTTCAGGTGCTCAGGTCAAAAACCTTGGGGTCATTTTTGTATGCTCTTTTTCTTCCATAACCCATACGCAGCTTATCAAAAAGCCATTATTGATTCTACCTTCAAAATATATCTAGAATAGCATTTCCCACCACTGCTGTTATCATCCTGTCCCCCTCTCCTGCACCTCCCTTCTCCCCCAGTCTGTCATAATCTCTCACCTCCAATAAATCGAAAAGACTAAAAGAGTTTCCATGGAGTCTTTTCCAACTCATGGCAACCTCATGTGTGTCAGAGTAAAACTGTGTGACATAGAATTTTCAATGGCTGATTTTTTTTTTTTTTT
>NW_006921954.1:886961-888401 GCF_000298275.1 Orycteropus afer afer | reverse complement strand
GTGACCTCTAGGAGTGGCTTCAGTTCCAAGTTCAAAGAGTATCTTAGGGCAATAATCTCAGGGGTTCCTCTAGCCTCTATCAATCCAGTAAGTCTGGCCTTTTTCAGGAATTAGAATTTTGTTCTACATTTTTCTTTCATTCTATCCAGGACCTTCTTTCATGTCTTTGGTTATAACAGTCAGTAGTGGTAGCCAGGCACAGGTAGCCTAGTCTTTTGATCTCAGCATAGAAGATTGGGGTCATTTGGGCTATTAATACTGTAGATTAGTTTCTTCCTTGAGTCTTTTGCTTCTTTCATTCCCTTTTGCTGCAGAACAATAGAGATCTATAGTTGTATCTTAGATGGCTCTTTGCAAGCTTTTAAGACCTTAGACACTACTTACCAAACTATGATGTAGAACATTATCTTTATGAACTGTTGTTGTTGTTGTTAGGTGCCATCGAGTTGGCTCCAACTCATAGAGATCCTATGTACAACAGAATGAAACACTGCTCAGTCCTATGCCAGCCGCACATCCCTGCTATACCTGAGCCCATTGTTGCAACCACTGTGTCAATCCATCGCGTTGAGGGCCTTCTTCTTTTTTGTTGACCCTCCACTTTACCAAGCATGATATCCTTCTCCAAGGAATGGTCCCTTCTGACAACATGACCAGTGTAGGTCAGATGAAGTCTGGCCATTCTCCCTTCCAAGAAGCATTCTGGCTGTACTTCTTCCAGGACAGACTTGTTAATTCTTCTGGAAGTCCATGGTATTTTCAGTATTCTTCGCCAACACCACAACTCAAAAGTATCAACTCTTCTTTGGTCTTCCTTATTCATTGCCCAGCTTTCACATGCATATGAGGTGACTGAAAATACTATGGCTTGAGTTGTTATTGTTGTTATTTGCCATAGAGTCAGACCCGACTCATAGTGACCACTCCTTGGATTTCCGAGGCAGTATCACTACAGAAGTAGATTGCCCAAACTTCTTTCCAAGGAGTGGCTGGTGAGTTTGAATCACCAGCTTTCTGGTTAGCAGTCAAGTGCCTTAGGCACTATGCTACCAGAGCAGGCACACCTTAGTCTTCAAAGAGACATCTTTGCTCTTCAGCACTTTAAAGAGATCCTTTGTTGCAGATTTGCCCAAGCAATAGGCATATCTTGACTGCTGCTTCCATTGATGTTGACTGTGGAACCAAGTGATATGAAATCTTAGCCAACTTCAATCTTGTCTCCATTTATCATGACACTGATTATTGGTCCAGTTGAGAGGATTTTTGTTTTCTTTATGTTGAGTTGTAATCCATACTGCAGACTGTAGTCTAATCTTCATCAGTAAGTGCTTCAAATCATCCTAACTTTCAGCAAGGAAAGTTGTATTGACTGTATATCACAGTTTATTAATGAGTCTTCCTCCAATCCTGATGCCACATTCTTCTTCATATAGTGCAGCT
>NW_006921954.1:877492-885671 GCF_000298275.1 Orycteropus afer afer | reverse complement strand
TACTCCATCTGGTGAAGTCCACATTTATAGCCACTGTTTATGTTGTTGAAAAAAGGTATTTGCAATGAATAAGTTGTTGGTCCTGCAAAATTCTGTCATGTGATCTCCAGAGCTATTTCTATCACCAAGGCCATATTTTATGAACTATGTTATGGCAATTGACTGAGTTGTCCCAGGAGACTGTGGTCTTAAAACTTTTAACCCAGTAATCCAATCCCATGAGATGTTTGCAAATATCTCAAAAGTCTCTGCAACTGTATTCTTTATGTACTTTATTACACATACGAATATATATGAAGAATACATAAACTTACAGATACATATGCATGCAAATACACCTATACATGCACGTGCATGTACTCACATATGTCTTCCTATACACATGTATGCATACACATATACCTATGGAACCACAGTCATATTTTTTGTCATTATTGTTGTTGCAAAATTATATGTTATTACATTTACTGTAATTGTCCCTTATTCTTGCATACTTCTTAGTAGCGAGTTGTGCAGGTGTCATCGTAATGAGTATTGCCTTTCCCAACACCAAAAATAACAAGTATCTACTATCTAGAAAGTGATTCCCCCTCCCTCCCCCTCCTATCCCTGGTAACCACCAAAAAACATCATTTTCTGTATGTATACTTATTCTTAACCTTTTATGAAAGTGGAACCACATAATAGTTGTCCTTTTGTGATTGACTTATTTCACTTAGCATACCTTTTGTGACTGACTTATTTCACTCAGCATAATGTCTTCCAGATTAATCTATGTTATAAGATGTTTTGCAGACTCCTCATTCTTCTTTTAGTTGTGTGTATTCCACTGTATGTATGTACCATAGTTTATTTATCCATGCTTCCATTGATGGTCACTTAGGTTGCTTCTATCATTTTGCTATTGTGAATAATGCTCCAGTGAACATAGGTATGCATATGTCTATTCTTGTCAGTGCTCTTGTATCTCTAGGATATATAACTAGGAGAAGGACTGCTGGATGCATTTCTATTTCTAGCACGTTAAGGAAGCCCCATATTGTTTTCCATAATTGTTGTACCATTTTTAATCCCACCAGCAGTGTATAAGAGTTCCAATATCTCCACACCCTTGCCGGCATTTCTTGTTTTCTGTTATTTGATCAGTGCCATTTTTGGTGAGATGATATTTCATTGTAATTTTGATTTGCATATCTCTGATTGCTAAGATCACAAGCATCTTTTCATGTGTTTATTAGCTGCCTGAATGTCTATTTTAAGCCTTTTGAGAGCAAGTCATATGATCTCTATGTACCCCAATGTGTATTTTCCAAGAAGAGAGAAGAAAACCACTCCTTTATATAATCAGCACACAACTATACAACTTTACAAATCAAGAAATCAATATTGTTACAACAAATTTAACTCCATTCAAATTTCCCCAATTATCTCAACAAAGTCTCTTTTTCCTTCCTGGTCCAGTATCCTCTCAGGATCGTGTGTTACACTTAGCTATCATGTCTATTCAGAGTCTTTCATTCTGAAGAAGTTCCTCAGTCTTTCTCTATTCCTCATGTGCTTGACACTCTATGAGATGTCTTGCATTCTTAGGATAACCCATAATCTGGTCCATCTAACGTTTCTGCATAATCAGACTCAGCCCATTCATTCTTGGTAATAATTCTAGAGATAAAATATTGTGCTCTTCCCATTACATCACATCAGAAGATAAACAATATCAACACTTCCCATCACTGGTGATGTTAACCTTGGTCACCTGGTTATGTTAATGTCTGCCAGGTTTCTCCACATAAAGTTATCATTTTTTCTTTGTAGTTGATTAATATTAAGTGGGGAGGTATGCCTAGTTCATGTCAAAATGTCCTATTGCTCATGAAACTTTTACCTTACCATCTTCAGCCTAAAGCAACCACATCTTTGGTGGTTACCAAATGATGATTCTCTATTTCCACTATTCCTTCTACAGTTATTGTTCTATTGCAATGGCAAGCTTTTTCTTTTACTTGACTTGCTTGTTTGGGGGGGGGGGTTATCAATATGGACTCATGGATTCCTATTTTATACAATGGGTTGTAATTCATTAGTATTATTTATCTTGATGCTTAGATCATTGCTGATTTGGCCAGTGGGAGTTCATTTAAGGTGGCTCAAAAAGATGTTCCAGTCTTATATTTTCCAATCCCCTGACCTAGAGTCACCCATAGCCCTGATTTATTTTCTTTTATTCCCTGTACTTAGTCTTAGACTAAGAGACAATCATTCAAACATAACAAGTGGATACTGTTTCAATTAGGAAATTTACATTAGGAAAGGTAGACATAAGGGTTGTATGCTTTTACCATACTTATTCAAATTGTATGCTAAGCAAATAATCCAAGAAGCTGGACTATATGAGGAAGAACAGAGCATTAGGATTCGAGGAAGACCCATTAACATCCTGCGATATGCAGATGACACAACTTTACTTGCTGAAAGTGAAGAGGACTTAAAGCACTTACTGATGGAAATCAAAGACTACAGCCTTCAGTATGGATTACACCTCAACATAAAGAAAACAAAAATCCTCACAATTGAACCAATAAGCAGCATCATGATAAATGGAGAAAAGATTAAAATTGTCAAGGATTTCATTTTACTTGGATCCATAAGCAATGCCCATGGAAGCAGCAGTCAAGAAATCAGATGATGTGGTGCATTGGGCAAATCTGGTATAGATGACCTCTTTAAAGTGTTAAAAAAAAAAAAAAAAACTAAGATGTCACTTTGAGGACTAAGGTGCACCTGACACAAGCCATGGTACTTTCAGTTTCCAATGTGAAAGGTGAACGGTGAATTAGGAAGACCAAAGAATTAATGCCTTTGAATTATGGCGTTGGCAAAAAAAATATTGAATATACTATGAACTGCCAGGAGAATGAAGAAATCTGACTTGGAAGACATAGAGAAAGAATGTATCTTAGAATTGAAGATGACAAGACTTCATCTCACATATTTTGAACATGTTACCATCAGGAAACTGTCTCTGGAGAAGGACACCATGTGTGGTAAAGTAGAGGGTCAGCAAAGACCCTCAATGAGATGGATTGACATAGTGGCTGCAACAACAGGCTCCGAAGATTGTCAGGATGGTGCATGGGTAGTGTTTGTTCTGTTATATGTGGGGTTGCTATAAGTCAGAACCAAGTTGACCTTACAACAACATATATACACCTATGTAGATACAAATGTAAATACAAAGAAATATGTAGATATATATCATGAGTTCATACTGATATCTCCAATTATAAGCCAACACTTCAGACTTTCTACTAGCCTTTTCTTTCTGTTTGTAAATTTGGTCTCTAGCACTGAGAAAATTGTCTTCATTATATTTCCTTATATCAATTTACTGATCTGCTTACTATAGTCACTCTCCCAACCATGATTGTCATCTCTTCTGCCTAACTCCTCTGCTACACTCCTCTCTGCAGTATCCTCAGCTGCTGGACCCACTACCCTATATCTACCCAACCCCAGTCCATACCATGGTATGGCTTTCCAATCCCACTCTCTTCCCCCACATATTCAGCTATCATGCTGCCTCTTCCATGGGAAAGGGAATGGGAAAGAGGAGTTGCAATAGCTTCTCCACCCTCAGAGTTTATCCTCACTCAGGAACCAGAGTGATTCTAAGAAAATATAAATCCAACCATGGCCTTCCTCTGCTCGAAAATTTATGACTCTCCATTTCCCTGTGTGTAAAATCCAAAGCTCTAATGATGGCCTGCAAGGTTCAACATGATCTGGGCCTAGTTACCTCTGTGCCTTCATCTCCCCCTTACTCACTGTGCTGCAGCCACCCTGCTCACTATTCCTCAAACATGCCTGCCATGCTGCCAACTAAGGGCCTTTGTACTAGCTGTCCCCTCTGCCTGTAATACTCCTTTCCATATGAATGTGGTAAGGCTAATTGCCTTACTTCTTTCAAGTCTTCATTTAAATATCACCTCAATGAGGCTTACCATAATTACCACTTTAAAAAGTTCAGTCCTTCCAAACACACTGATCCTCCTTACCTCCATCTCTACATTTCCACTGTACATATCATCATCCAACATGCTATATAATTTACTTATTCATTATATTTATCATACATGCTCTTTATTATCATCACAACTAGAACATATAAGCTCCTTTGCGGCAGGGTTTTCTGTTGTTCTCTGTTTTGTTTTTTCATTGATGCATTCCAAGCACAAAGAAGAGTATTTGGCACCTAGTAGGAGCTCAATAGATAATTGCTGAATAAATGAAAGAATTAATGAATTAACATGAGCATTATTATCTCCATTTTATTTATGAAAAAAACGAATTTCAGAAAGACAAAATAATTGGTCTAAAACTGACAGACGTTAAAACAATTTGTTTGAGATCATATAACTAGGAAATCATTCCTAAAATTCTATCCCAAAATTATTTAATTTCTAAACTATTTGGCATTTTCAAAAATATTGATTAATTGGACTGACTAGTTCAGAAGGGGCAGTTTCAAGGTACCTAACTTAGAACCACAGGACATTCTAAGAACTATGATAAGATGGCTTACTGTGCACTAGACATTGTTATTTCCTTGAAAAGGAAAACTTAGTTTTGTCACATGTTAAGAAACAGAATCAGAAAATGATTTTCTTGAGAAGTTGACAAAATTTCAAACTCCCTGAGATCCTCAACATGATTTACTCCATAGTTTCTAATTCATCTTCTTGGACATATGTGGCACAATTAGTTAGTGTGTTCAGCTGTTACCAAAAGGTTGGTGGTTCGTGCCCACCCAGGGATGTCCTTGTGTCCATTTGATCTGTTTTAGGAGATCTGGTGGCATAGTGCCTAAGGTATTTGACTGCTTACCAGAAGGCTGGTGGTTCAAATCTACCAGCCACTCCACGGAAGGAAGATTAGTCAAACTACTTCCATAGTGATAGCGCCTCGGAAACCCAGGGAGGGGTCACTATGAGTCAGATCTGACTTGACAGCAATGAGTTTGGTTTTGGTTTTTTTGTGGGTCAGGCCAGAACCTACTGCTATTAATGAAGCACTTAGGGAAATATAAATGAACTCCATTTCCCTCCATATAGAAAATCCCAGGATAAATGGAATTTATTTATTTATGCACAAAGATATTCACCATGGAATTGTTTATAATAGTAAAATATTAAAAGCAATCAAAATGTCTACCATATGGAAATGGTTAAAGAAACTATGGTGGTAAACAAACACCTTGAGGGAATGAGTCACTGGGCATGGGGGCTTAGGACCACAATCTCAGGGGACACTAAGGTCAATTGGCATAAACAGTCCACAAAGACAATGTTCTACATCCTACTTGGGTGTAGTGACTGGAACCCTAAAAGCCTGTGTGAGTGGCCATCTAAGGTGCAATTATTGTTCTCTCCCTGTCTGAAACAAAGAAGGGTGAAGAATGTCAAAGACACAAGGAAATAATGAGTCCAAAGAACTAACGGACCACATGAAGCCCAGCCTCCATGACCTGAGACCAGAAGAACTAGATGGTACCCAGCTCTCACTGCTGACTACAAGGAAATGGATCACAATAAATGTGAAACAAAATTCAAAGTCATCAAAAAAGAGCAGGCTTACTAGTCAGATGAAGACTGGTGGAACCACTGAAATTACGGTCCTTAAATACCCTTCAAGCAGGGAACTGAAATCAACCCCTGTGGCTCAACTAAGGCAATCAATAGAGTATAAGATGGAAAGTAATACTAGGTTTATAAGGTGAACAGTAATACTAGAAGGGTATGTACTCATTAGAACAATCAACCATATGAATTCAAGAGGATAACACTTGCCCAGGGATAGAGCAAGGAAGGCAAAAGGGGATGAAAGGAAGGATGAAGGGAAGGAGTGGGCATGGGGAAGAAGTGGGAAGAATGTTCTTGCATTGTGGAGATTGCAGTGAATGACACAAAACAGAATGGACTGTGGAATGGAAAATCAATTTGCTCCATTAACTCTCATCCAAATCACAATTTAAAAAAAAAAGAAACCGATGGTAGTTAAGCACTCAACTGCTAACTGAAAGGTCAGCAGTTCAAACCTACCTACCACTCCAAAAAAAAAAAACAAACTCACTGCCATCAAGTTGATTCCAACTTATAGCGACCCCTCCTTGGATTCCAAGGTGGTATCTCCACCGAAGTAGATTGCCCAGTCTTCCTTCCAAGGAGTGGCCAGTGGGTTTGAACCACCAGCCTTCTGGTTAGCAGTCAAATGCCTTAGGCCCTACACCACCAGAGCTCCTATATCTACCACTGTTGTTGTTGTTATGTGTCATCGAGTCAGACTCGACTTATAGTGACCCCTCTTTGGGTTTCTGAGGCGGTATCACTACAGAAGTAGTGGAAAAAAAAACCTGGTTATCTGCTCCCATAAAGATTACAGCCTAAGAAACTCTATGGGACAGTTCTCTGTCATATAGGGTTACTATGTGTCAGAATCAACTTGACGGCCCACAACAGCAATGTATGATCTTGTCAGGAACTAGATTTGTACTTGTCGTCCTCCAACCAAATTCAATGTCAGGTTCATCCAGGTTAAATTAAAATGACAAATAACATTTATTGAATACTTAGTATGTTCCAGGAAGTGTTTCAACTAATTTACACACATTGTCTCTTTTAACCCTCACAAGACCCCTATGAGATAGGTACTATTATTAATGCCATCTTACAAATGAAGAATCTAAGGCTCAAGAAGGCTAAAAATTAGGAAGGAGAGCACAGAGGGACACAGGCTTTCTATCATGTGAGACATCTAGAGACAGAGACACCTAGGCCCTGGCTCAGCTTTCTTCCCTTTATTATTGGTCTGGGTCCATCAGAAGAGACAAGAGGCGTAGTAACTTGAACAGGCAGTGATGAATATAAATAATTAACTACAACAGAGGACCACAGTAACAAAGAATTGGCTACTAAGAAGTAAAAAGAACTATAAAGAATATGGAATAAACAACAGCTACTACCCCCAGGGCTAAGATACAGTGTCTAAGAAAGGACCCCCAGTTGCCCCCCAAAACAAGGACTGAAATACAGACTTCGTTGGAGAGGGCATAGCTGTTGCTCACTGCATGGCAGAGAAATTACTGTTGTGCTGCACTGACAGAACTTGCTAGAAACCTGCCCTTTGCAACTTTTTGGAAATTTGTCCTGCCCTGTGGGGTATCAGGAAAGCTGTTCACAGGAGGATGTCTTACTGGAAGCATTTGCTACAAAATCACCCAAAAGTTGATGCTGGGGGAAGCTACTGGCCACTGAGTGCTACTGTCGGCCCTGATCCACAGGAGCTAGAGAAGGCACAGGTGCTGCTGGAGCTTGCCTAGAGAGCAGGCCAGACTAGGAAGCAAAGTCCTTTCCTTCTGCAGCGCCTCTCAGGCGCCCTCTACTGGCAAAGCTTAACATTGTGCCAACTGGCAAAGAAAAAAAAAAAGCTACTTAAAGGGCTCATAGCATTTGACTGCTAACCAGAAGGCTGACGGTTCAAACCCACCAGCCACTCCTCGGAAGGAAGGTTGGGCAATCTACTTCCGTAGTGATACCTCCTTGGAAACCCAAGGAGGGGTCGTTATGAGTTGGAATCGATTCCACAGCAATGAGTTTGTTTGTTTATCCATTTTCCCATGGAGTACCTGTTTTTGCTGTTGTTATGTTCCCTTGAGTCAGACCCAACTCATAGCGACCCCTCCTTGGATTTCCAAGGTGGTATCACTACGGAAGTAGATTGCTCAACCTTCCTTGCGAGAAGTGGCTGGTAAGTTTGAACCACCAGCCTTCTGGTTAGTAGTCAAGTGCTTTAGGCATTACGCTACCAGAGCTCCCACACAGTACCTAGGTGGCAAAAATAGTTAGGTACTTATCAGCCAAAAGATTTGCTGTTCAAACCCACCCAGAGGTGTCTCCGAAGACAGGTATATTGATGATCTGCTTCTGAAAGGTCAACAGCCTTGAAAACCCTGTGGAGAATTTCTACTCTGCACACCCATACTGTAGCCATGAATCAGAATTGACTCAATGGCAAACAACAGGAGTGAAAGCAACCCATTTTCCCAGAGCTAGCACTGACAGTGAATTTGTAACTTCAAGTCAATCCCCCAAAAGAAGAATGTTGCTTACTTGTTGTTGTTGTT
>NW_006921954.1:833149-841877 GCF_000298275.1 Orycteropus afer afer | reverse complement strand
GAGCTGGGTTGATTTTACATTATGTTAGCTGTGACCTTAATCAAACTATTCTATCCCTCAGAATTCAAGTTGTTGTGAGATTTAAGTGTAATAGCAAAGGACAAGTACTCTGTTCATCAAAAGGTATTTAAAAAAAAGAAAAGAAAAGTACAGTATTACTGTCATAGTGTGAATCCAGCAAGATTTTTAAAAAAAACAAACTAAATTTCTCATGATTGACAGACAATTTTTCTGAGCTTTCATTTTCACTAGAGAAGAGCTGTGTCCTGGATATTGTAAAACCATAGAGGGATGTTTAAAATTGTCTTTAGAGAAGAAGAAAAAGGGAAGGGGAGAGGTAGGCCAGCTCCCAGGGAAAGTGGCACAGTGTTAACAGGGGAAAGACATTAGGATGGCAGCACTCTTCTCCAACAAGGGTGGTCTTCAAGTGTGGAAGGTCAACAAACACATGAAGAGGAAAGGGAGGGGTATTAAAAGATCACAGAGCAACTTTAAATGAACTCAAAACTCTAAGCCAAATGCATTATACTACAAGGTACTGAAGGACGTCTAGATGTGACTCAGAACCATCATCAATAACCACCGTCTGTGGGAAACAGTCCAGGACACTAAAAATAGAATAATGTCTCAATTTTAAAAAATGCGCTTGTTTCAGAAATAATGATCCACTGAGCTTGATATAACGCTTCAAAAAATCCTAGAATGGATCATTTTAAATGACTTTTGAGAATAATTATGGTACAGAACAGAGTGTAAATATTATCAACCTTGACATTGTGAAAGCAAAATTACAGCTGAGAGAAGTCAGAAGTTGAAGAGGTATTTAAAAAAAAAAAGTGGCAGGAAGGTTGGTGGTATCAATATCCTCATCTTACAAAGTGGATGGTCAAAAGATTTTATCAATAGTTGTGGACCAAGAGAGAGAGATTTAAGTGCATTATTTTGAGTTGCAAAGGTAACCATTAAAAGAACTAAAAATAGTGATATAATTATACTACAGAGAGGAAGAAAGACGGGGGTGGTGAATGAAGCATAGCAGTATGTCAATACAAAGTGAAGGAATCAAGAATTCAAGTTAGCATGTTTAGCACAGGATGTTGCCACAAAAAGAACTAAAAGCAGAAATGGTTAAAGTGGGAGCCTCTAGGAAGTGAAGAGTGGGGCGGAGTAATACTTTTCAATATAAAACCTTCCATACTATTTGATTTTTAAAACCGTGTTCATGAATTACTTAATTTTCTTTTAAAAATTATTCTTTAAAATAATATATAAGCAGTTTAGAGAAGTTGCTTCTAATCACTAGGTCTCTCTATAAGCTCACCAAGAACAAGCCTATCCACTCTAGCTGGGTGATATAAGAAGTTGGTGGGAATAGATTTTACTCATTTATTTACAGCTCGAGCAGAAGCTAGAATATAATACACATTCAACAACCACTATATGAATAAATAAATGAATGATATCACAATTTCACCCAGAAAATATGGAATAAATTCTGTAGGCACATTGAAGGAATGTGCGTGGAGGAGCGTGGGTAATTTGTTTGGTTGTGGCCTGGGTTTTCCCATCCAAAAGCCCTGAAGTCAGGCACTGACCGCATTTCTACATCTCTCTCAGTGACTATCAGCAGCCTCTGATTCATTGTTAACAAAACCTGCCAGCAACAATGGGCAGCACTGGCCACATGGACTTCATCCTCCCTGCAGCCAAATATGACCCTAGCTCCACAAAACAGTATCCAAGCACCGAGGGGAATTTTCCCTCTGCACCTGTTCAAGTGTATTTACTGACCATCCAACCTCCAAAAGGAGGCTTGGAGTGAGTCTCTTAAACAGCATGAAAACATTATTTTGTGTTGAACTGGTTTTAAAATACTATAGTTCCCAGTTTGTAGCTTAAAAACAGGCTTTGAGTTTCTTTGCTGCGAAAACATCTTGAAGGTGGGTTTCCATAGCTGAAATGGACTACTCAGTTAAGCTGAGAGATAAAACACTGTATCCAAATTTAGAGCAGAGTGAATTAATTTTCCAGGCCTGGCTGGATCTTGAATATATAAGTTTGCTTAAGAAAATTCCCCAGCATCTGGTTCCTTTTTTGTGTATGTAAAGACAGGCATAAGGGGAGGGAAGAATGTCATCTGTCCCAAAAGTAACTGATTCATTCCTCTTAATGCCAGATAGGAACCACAGTTTTACAAGCAACAGGGAAAAAAAAGATTCAGAAATAATTGATGGAATAACCTTAAATATACCTTTGGTTGCTACTGACAAGATGTTCAACTTTAACTTGAAATTTTTCTTATTCTTGAGTATAACACCTTCAGTTTGAACTAAATATGTTACTATATACTCGAACCATCACCCTTCTGTCAGTTTGTTATGCGGTGGTGGCTTGCATGTTGCTGTGATGTTGGAAGCTGTTCCACCAGTATTTCAAGCACCAGCAAGAGCACTCATAGTGGACAGGTTTTAGCAGCACTTCCAGATTAAGAAAGACTAAGAAGAAAGAGTTAGTGATTTACTTCTAGTGAAAACATTATGGATCACAACATAATGTTTTCTAACTTTCTTGTTGAACATGTCATCAGGAGGGCTCAACTGCTGGAAAAGAACATCATATTTGGTGAAGTACAGGGCCAGCAAGGACAAGGAAGACCTTCAGTGAGATGGACAGACACAATAGCTGTAACAATGGACTCAAATATGTTGGCAATCATGGAGATAATACAGGACTGGGCAATATTTCGTTCTGTTGTATATTAGGTCTCCATAAGTTGTAATCAACTTGAAGGCAGTTTATCCATTTATCTATCTGTCTATCTATCATCAATCTATTTATATATGCTTGAAAGAAAATTGAAGGCCTGAGGTTCCACAGAGGAGGTATTTTTTGAAATGTATTTTGAGAGATAGATAGATTCCACTTTGTAGAATCTGGAATGGAATATCACTCCAGGGAAAATAAATAATATAGAGGTTTAAAAGAGAAATAAAAGGTACTTTCTGACAGCTATATACAAATGTGGAGCTCTGGTAGCATAGTGCCTAAGTCACTTGACTGCTAACCAGAAGGCTGGCGGTTCAAACCCACCAGCCACTCCTCGGAAGGAAGGTTGGGCAATCCTACTCCCGTAGTGATACTGCCTCGGAAAACCCACAAAGGAGGGGTCGCTATGAGTCGGGGCCGACTCGACGGCAAATAACAACAACAACTACTTCCATAGAGATACTGCCTCAGAAACCCAAGAAGGGGTTGCTGTGAGTCGGAAAACGACTCAATGGCATTGAGTGTTTGAGATATAGGAATGTCACTCCTGAAGCAAAATTATGTTACCACAAATTGCTCCAATCGCTACTCCATCTCTTGAGCCTCTGAATCTTCTTCCTACCACTGCCCCCTCCCAGGAGTCCTCCCTTAGTCTATGAAACAAACATACCATGACAAACTGGAAACTGTCACTGCAAGGTAAGGAGCCAGCTTGATAGGAGAAAAGCTGAATAACTCTAAAGCCAGAGTCAAAATCTGTGCCATTTGAGCCATAATGTCATTTAATGATAAATGATCCTTTTCCAACAATTTGCCACTGTTGTTAAACAGGGGTCTTAACGGAGCCCTCCCACCTGCACTCTTCTTTTATAATTACCACATTTGGTCTCTGTGCATATATTTCATGGGTGACTCACATATAAGCTAAGTGATAGGTAACCAAATTACAAGGCTATAAATACATCAAGTGTTGCCTGGAAAAAAGCCTGAGTGGTTTATGAAGTCAGCAATATTCTGACAACTGATCCTTACAACAGAGCTTAGTTTTCTCTCCCCCTTCTCCCCCACCTAAGGTAATTTGATATTATATATGGCTGCAGGCATAAATCACAAGTGAATTATTGGAAAGAAGTACTTGGACCTGAAAGATTTTAATTATAGCAACATTTTTTATTTATGAGAATCTTAGCTGGACAGACTCCAAATAATCTACAGTTACCCAGAACATTTGGAAACAGGGAAGAACTTTTGGTATGTAAAGCAAGTCTGGCCGTGCACCAATTGACATGTTCTTGGTATCATCATTCTTTTTCTGTCCAAGTAGAAGCTAGTTACTGAATCCTAGAAAGAAATCCACTGGGTAGAGTTTCCCAAAGGGTAGAATACCAAGTTTCACTGGTCAAAAGGACTAAAATTGAAAAGCATGGTAATAGTGAAGACAACCAACACTGAAGGGAAATTTACAATTAACACTTTCTCAGTTTCTACCCTCTAATCTAACCTCCATATTTTTTTACAGTATAATATCATTTATATAAAGTTCATTTATGAGCAAAGCTAAGCAATACCTGTGCTAAAGCAATAAGTAGCAATAAACTCACTGCCAGTGAGTCAGTTGCGACTCACAGAAAGCCCATTGGGTTTCCAAGCCTGTAAATCTTTACGGAAGTAGATTGCCTCATCTTCCTCCTGCAGAGCAGCTGGATGGTTTAAACCATTGACCTTCTGGTTGGGAGCCAAGTGCCTTACCCACTATGCCACCAAACAAACAACCAAAAAAAAAAAACAAACTCACTGCCATCAAGACAATTCCAACTCATAGTGACCCCTATTGGGTTTCCAAGGCTGTAAATCTTTATGAAAATAGATTGCCTCATCTTACTCCCACAGAGTAGCTAGTGAGTTTGACCCACCAACCTTCTGGTTAGCAGTCAAATGCCATAGGCACTATGCCACCAGAGCTCCTTAAGTAGTACTAAAGGAATGACAAATATATAGTCCCAAAAGGCTTACTGGTAACATCAATATTTGCCCCAAACCAAATATCATCTTTATAAATGATATATAGGACACAGGAACAAATCTGAAATTTTATTTTGAAAAATAATTACTGCTATATTTCCATTAGGAGCTCTGGTAGCATAGTGCCTAAGGCACTTGACTGCTAACCAGAAGGCTAGCAGTTCACTAGCCACTCCTCGGAAGGAAGGTTGGGCAATCTACTTCCATAGTGATACTGCCTCGGAAATCCAAGGAGGGGTCGCTATGAGTCGGGTCCGACTGGATGGCATATAACAACAAACAAATACTTCCATTGCAGGAGCTCTGGTAATATAATGTCTAAGGCACTTGACTGCTAACCAGAAGGCTGGTGGTTCAAACCCACCAACCACTCTTCAGAAGGAAGGTTGGGCAATCTACTTTCGTAGTGATACTGCCTTGGCAACCCAAAGAGGAGTCACTATGAGTCGGGTCCGACTCGAGAGCACATAACAACAACATACTTCCATTGCACGTTCTGATTATTAATGGATGTTTGCACCTGTTCTTCCCATTTTGAGTTGTGCCACATCAGCAAATGAAGGTCCCAAAAGCTTTACTCCATCTATATCATTAAGGTCAAAGAGGTAGCTCTTTCCCAGTCGTATTTTTGAGTGCCTTCCGACCTAAAGGGCACATCTTCTGGCACTATATCAGACAATATTTCAGGGCTATTCACAAAGTTTTCCAGTAATATATCAGACAATGTTTCACTGCTATACATAGGGTGTTTTTGTTTGTTCTTTTAAAAGAAATTATTGTGCTTTGGGTGCAAATTTACATAACAAACTTGTTTTACATTCAACATTTCATGCACATCTGATTTCACGGACCTGATTATCATCCTGAACCATAAAAAGCTCTCATCCCCTCTCCTCTCTGTGACCATCCCCTCCCTGTGCCCTTCTCATCCGTGCATTCCTGTCTGTCCAGCTTTCCCTCTATGTGCGTGCTACCCCTCTGGTGTCTCATGGCTGATTGGTGCAAGGGGTGCATCTCCATAGAGTGGGTGGGTACATCAACCTGGGATAGGTGTTCTGTATGTAGGTTTTTCTACTGTTGGGCTGAGAGCCAATCCATGTGAGTCCATTTCTAGCCCAGAAAGGTAACCCCGGGCCACAGTCTCAGGGGTTCCACCAGTCTCTCTCTGACCAACGATTCTGGTCATTTTTGTGTTTTTAAATTTTGTTCCACATTTTTCCTCCCACTCTATCCAGGATCTGCAGATTTGATCCCTTCCTGAGCAGTTGGCATTGGTAGCTGGGCACCATCTAGTTCTTCTAGTCTTGGGTCATGGAGGCTGAAGTCCTCATGACCCATCTTATCCTTGGACTAATTGTCTCCAGACAACTTTGATCTTCTTCATTCTTCTTTGCTCCAGACAAGGGGAGACCAAAAATTGCAATTTAGATGGCCTCTCGAAAGCTTTTAAGACCCAGTTGCTACTCACCAAATTAGGTTGTAGAACAAAATTCTTATGAACTATGTGTGACTATTGAGCATGATGTCCCCCAAGACTGTGGTCTCGAGCCCCTCACCTGGAGATTCTCTCTCACAAGATATTTGGTTGTCTCTTAGAAGTTACTCTAACCCTGTTTCCCATTGCTTCTGTAATGTATATGGCTAATTTGGTAGCACAAATGAATGTGTAAGATTATCTTTGGCCAAACCTATTCTTGGTCTAGGGTGCATTGCTATTCCCCTATCCCACTTACTCTTCTCACCTGCCTATGCATTAATCAGTAACTTGATATTTGGTGCAGGTGATACTAGAATGTAATAGTATTTGCCTCGGTTGTCTATAACTTTTGTGTACATTTCACTGTTTTTCCTTTCCCCAATGTCACCATGCTGATCACAGACTCTTTCCATACCATTCCTCCCCTCATCCAAATCAATATGTGACCCCAAAATAGTCTGAGATTTTCCTTCCCCTTCCCTCCCATCTCTAGTAACCAAACAAGTGAGTTTCCTTCCATGAATAAATTTTCCTTGACTTTTTACAATAGTGGGCTCATACAATATTTGTCCTTCTATGATTGACTAATTTCACTCAGCATAGTGTCCTCTAAATTCATCCATGTTTTGAGATGATTCGTGTATTCTTCATTATTCTTTAATGTTGCATAGTATTCCATTGTATGAAGGTACCATAGTTTGGTTATCCATTCACCTGTTGGTGGGCATTTAGGTTGTTTCCATCTCTTTGCTATAGTGAATTGTGCTGCAGTGAATATGGCTGTGCATATGTCTGTTCATGTTCTGTCTCTCACCTCTTTAGGATATATTCCTAGTAATGGAGTAGCTGTATCAGATGGTATTTCTATTTTCAGTTTTTAAGGGAACACCATACCATTTTCCACAATGGTTGTACCATTTTGCAGTCCCACCAGCAGTGTGTAAGAGTTCCAATCTTCCAACAGACTCACCAGCATTTGTTAGTTTCTGTCTTGTTGAACTTTGCTATTATTGCTAGGGAGAGATGATATTTCATTGTTGTTTTGATTTGTCTCTCTAATGGCTAATGATCATGAGCATTTCCTCATGTGTTTGTTGGCTGCCTGTATATCCTTTTAGTGAAGTGTCTGTTCATTTCTTTTGCCCATTTTTGAATTGGGTTGTTTGTCTTTTTGGTGTTGAGGTGTTGAAGTTTTCTACAAATTTTGGAGATAATTCCTTTGTCAGATATGTCATAGCCAAATATTTTTTCCCAATCTGTGGGTTCCCTTTTCACCCTTTTGGAGAAGTCTTGAGATACACATAAGAATTTAATTTTTAAAAGGTCTTAGTCATCTAGTGTCTCTTCCATGGCCTGTGCATTTTGGATTATGCTTGATAGTCTATTTATGCCATAAATTAGGGCCCCTAGATTTACCCCTATTTTATCTTTGATGAGCTTTATAATTTGGGGTTTTACATTTAAGTCTTTGATCCAATTTGAGTTAGTTTTTGTGTATGGGGCCAAATATGGGTCTTATTTCATATCTCTACAAGTGGATGTCCAATTTTCTCAGCACCATTTGTTAAAAAGGCTATCTGTCCCCCATTTAATGGGTTTTGGGTCTTTGTCAAAGATCAGCTGTCCATAGATGGATGGGTTTATTTCTGAGTTTTCAATTCTGTTCCATTGGTCTATCTCTCTATAATTGTACCAATACCATGCTGTTTTGACTACTGTGACTGTATAGTAGGTTTTGAGGTCCAGGGGTGTGGGACCTTGTACTTCGTTTGTCTTCCTTAGCAATGCTCTGCTTATCCAAGGCCTCTTTCCTTTCCATGTGAAATCAGTGATTAGTTTTTCCATGTCCTTAAAATATGTTGATGGAATCTGGATCAAGATTGCAATGAATGTGTAGACTGATTTGGGTACTGACATTTTCACAATATTCATTCTTCCTATCCATGAACAAGGCATGTTCTTCTATTTATGTGGATCCCTTATAGTTTCTTGCAGTAGTGTTTTGTAGTTTTCTTTGTATAGGTCTTTTGTGTCCCTGATAAGATTTATTCCTAAGTATTTTAGCTTTTTATTAGCTATTGTAAATGGTATTGTTTTCCTTATTTCCTTTTTAGAGGTCTCTTTGTTGACGTAGAGAAACCCAACTGATTTTTTTATGTTGATCATGTATCCTGCCACTTTGCTGAAGCTTTCTATTAGTTCTAGTTATTATTTGCTGAGTCTCTTGGGTTTTCTATGTATAGGATCATGTCATCTGCAAATAGAGATAGTTTTACTTCTTCTTTGCCGATTTGGATGTCTTTTATTTCTCTATCTTGCTTTATTGCACTTGCTGGGACTTAACAATACAATGTTGAATAGAAGTGGTGATAGAAGGCATCCTTTTCTGATTCCCATTCACAAGGGGAATGCTTTGAGTCTCTCTCCGTTAACAATAATGTTGGCTCTTGGTTTTGCATATAT
>NW_006921954.1:828684-832079 GCF_000298275.1 Orycteropus afer afer | reverse complement strand
TTTTTTTCCCTTTGGTCTTCCTATTAGTGATTTCTAATTTTATAGCATTGTCATATGAGAAGATGCTTTGTAGTATTTCAATATATTTTAATTTATTGAGGCTTGTTTTGTGTCCTATCATATAATCTATTCTGGAGAATGATCCATGTGCACTGGGGAAGAATATGTATTGTGTTTTTGCTGGGTGAAGTGCTCTGTATATGTCTATGAGGTCAAGTTGATTGATTATTTTGTTGAGTTCTTCTGTATCCTTTTTCTATTTGTTCTGTCCCTCCTTGAAAGAGGTGTGTTAAAGTTTCCTACTACTGTTGGAGAATTGTCAATTTTTCCTTTCAATTCAGTTAATATTTGCTTTATGGATTTTGGGGCTTTTTAATTGAGTGCAAAGATATTTATTATGGTAATATCCTCTTGGTCAATTGACCCTTTTAGCATCATATAGTGTCCTTCTTTGTCCCTTATGCTGTTTTTCACCTTAAAGTCTATTTTATTGGAAATTAATAATGCTACACCCTCTCTTTTTTGGTTACCATTAGCTTGCTATGTTTTTTTCCCACCTCTTACTTTTTAGTTTATTTTTTTTATCTTTGTGTCTAAGGTGGGTCTCTTGTAGGCAGCATATCAATGGGTCTTCTTATCCAATTTGCCACTCTCTTTCTCTTGACTGATGTATTTAGTCCATTCACATTGAGTGTAATTAGTGATAAGTATGAATTTATTACTGTCATTCTATTGTGTTTTTTGTTATATTGCTGGTGAATTCCTTGTTCCAACTATTTTTCTGTACTGAGTCAATTTTGTTATCAAGTGTTTTTTTGTCTTTTCTTCATTATTGTTGGTTTTGTGTTTACTAAGCCCTTAGGTTTTTCTTTTTTTCTGAGTTTACTTAGAAGGATTGTTAATTATCTTTGTGGTTACCCTGAAGTAAATTCTTATCTCCCTAAGTCTGGAACAGTCTGTTCTATAAATACATTGTCCTGTCTTCCTCTCCAGTTGGAAATTTTGTAATTAAAACTTTTACTCCCTCTATTTGCTTTGTTGCTGGTGTCATCTGCAGATTGACTCTCTTATATCTCTGCATACATTTCTTATGAGCTTATTTTGAGAATCCTTTTCTGGTTTGGTTTCTAGATGGTGGTGTCAAGTGTCTTGATTTTAATTTGTTGTTCTCTGTTGTGAATTCTCTATTGGAAGGACTCCCTTTAGCATTTCTTCTAGGCTTAGTCTGGTTTTCAAAAATTCCCTCAATTTCTGTTTGTCTGAGAATGTCTTGATTTCACCTTCATATTTGAGGGACAATTTGGCTGGATATATAATTCTTGGTTGGTAATTCCTTTCCTTTCCTTCAAGATTTTATACAAGCCATCCTACTGCCTTCTGGCCTACCTGCCTTCTGCTGAGAAATCAGAGCTTAGTCTTATTGGTTGTTCATTGTAGGTGACATTTCATTTTTCCCAAGCTGCTCCCAAGATACTTTCTCTATCTTTGGTTTTGGATATGATATGTCTTGGTGACTTTCTCTTGGGATTTATCCAAGATAGATCCATGGGATGTATAGGATCCATTGACCTTCTTTGATGAATTTTTCTTCCTTCATTATATATGGGAAATTTTCTTAGCAGGTCTTCAACAATTTTCTTGTTTTTCTTTTTTCTTTTTTTCCTCCTCTTGTTCTGGTATTCCAATCAGGCATATGTTGTTTCTTTTCATGTCATCCCATGTAACTCTTAGATTCTCTTCTGATTTTTCTTCATACAGGCTGGCATCGAGGGATTTGTCTTCTAGCTGGGAAATGCATTCTTCAGCCAGTTTTAGTCTACTCTTTTGTCCTTCCACCATGTTATCTATCTCTGTAATTTTAGTGTTCATCTTCTGGATTTGTAACTGCTGTTTTTGTGTGAGTTCTAATTGTGTTTTTATCTTGTTATTTTGTTCTTAAATGATTTCCCTGAGTTCTCCCAGGGTACTGTCTTCTCATTGTTTCTGTTTATGGTTTCCTTGAGCTCTCAGAGGGTTATATATATATATATATATATATATATATATATATATCCATCCTGAATTCCTTCTCAGAGAGTTCAATTGCTTCTTCTTCCTCTAAGACACATAATTCTTTATTATGGGCTTTTGTTTCTATTATTTTCTCCTGTTTTATTGTTTGACTTGAGGTTGTTCATAATTTCCTAGACATTTTAAAGTTGTTGTCTTTAATTGTTAGCCATGTATTGATTTGTTTCACCCTGATTTTATCTTTCACTATATCTGGGAGTGTGTGGCAGGTGTACTTCTTAGGTTATTAACTCAGCTGTACTGAGTCACTCTCCAACTCTCTCTGTGTTGGTGAAATCACTGGTGGGGATGTGAGTTCAGGTATCTGCTCATTGTGACTAGGATTTGGTGTTAGGATGAGCAGGTGTTGTCTACCATCTGTCATTGATCCTGTGGGGTGAGAACTATTGGTGTTACCAGTCTATTGGGTGAGGTGTTCAGTGTAGTAGCTACAGTTGCCTAGTGGGGGTTTAATATGTTCCTCCTGTTGAAAGAAGCAGGGTAGAAAAGGAAAAAGAGGGGGGGGGAAATGCCAGAAGGGAACCCCAGGATAGAAAGGCAGAAGGAGTTTTCTGTGTTTGTGGCAAGATAATTCAGTCAGCAACGCAGGCACAGGCAGGGCAGCCAGAGGCCTTTGGGGAGCCTTGTTAAAGATGGCACCTAGCTGTCAATCAAAGACTCATGGTTCAAATCCAGGTGTAGTCAGAGAGGAAAAAGTGTTACCCCTCTCTGGGTGGATGGACAAGCTGCAAAAACCCAGTGCACAGATTCAATCCAAACCACAAAGGGTTTCCAGGAGATGAGTCCAAACCCACTGCTGTGCACCAGCTCCAGACTCTGTCTATTTGGAAGCCACTTATCCTCCTTTTCTCCCACTCTGCTCTAGACTCTGTGGCAGCCCAAGCCAAGAGGGGTCCCGATCCATTTCCCAGTAAGATCTTCATTCTCCCTCAAAGTCCTAGCTCACCTCAAAAAACTCCCAGTGTGGCTATTCTGAGTTCCCAGCACCTGTGGTTTTCACAGTGTTTTTTGTTTTGTTTTGTTTCTTTCTTCTCTACCTTGCCTCTTAGTTGACCTCTTTCGTATTTCTAATGATTCTTCTCTGTCTCCACTGGTTGGGTGGGCCTGCCTATTCTTCCCAGTCATTTAATCTGCTCTCTTTCTTTGCCTTCAGTGGCTCTAATACTTTTTCTCCTTAGTTGCTCATAACTCCAGTATCTTTATTTGTATTGCTTTACCTAGTTGCTCGGGATCTCAGTTGGAAGAGGGAGGGATCATGCATATTATTTGTACAATGCCATCTTCCAGATTCTATACATAGGGTTTTCACTGAGAAGTGGATGGCC
>NW_006921954.1:825841-827159 GCF_000298275.1 Orycteropus afer afer | reverse complement strand
CAACACCAGTAAAACTTATAGAGAGAGAGAAAAAAAAAAAAAAAAAAAATCTTAGGAAAATGGCTCACACATTTATAGAAGCTGGTAGGTCCCAAGTTCTTGGATCAAACGTCAAGCTGGAGGCTTTTCCTGACTCACACAGCTGCAGAGGCTGACAAGCTCAAGGTTGGCAGGCAGTATACTAGCTGTTGACTCCAACCAATGGCAAATCCAAGATCTCCAGGCTGAATGGTGAATTGTTCACTCACGTACAGTTGTAAGCAGCACAACAGGATCCTGATCCACAGAAGAGTGTCTCTTTTTCCCAGGATGTCCATAAATATATTGGAAGCAGGCCACACCCCTAAGGAAACCCCCTTTCAATGGACAGTCTGCTCAAAACACATACATCTGATCTTATCATGGGAATAATCCACATCACAACTGCTTAAAACACTCAGAATTGTGGTCCAGCCAAGTTGACACACAACTCCAACTATCATAATTATATCCCACCTGAATTTAGAGACCATCTGAAGAATAGGTTTGATCCATTGAACACCAATGACTGAAAACCAGAGGAATTGTGGGATGACACCAAGAACATCATATATGAAGAAAGCAAAAGGTTATTAAAAGGACAGAGAAAAGACAAAAATGGATGTCAGAAAAGACTATGAAACTTGCACCTGAACAGAGAGTAGGTGAAGCAAATGGAAGAAATGACAAGATAAAAGAGCTGAACAGAAGATTTCAGGGAGCAGCTAGAAAGAAAAAGTCAATTATAATGAAATGTGCAAACACTTGGAGTTAGAAAACCAAAAGGGAAGAACACATTCAGCACTTTTCAAGCTAAAATAACTGAAGAAAAATTCAAACCTTGAGTTGCAATATTGAAGGATTCTATGGGCAAAATATTGAATGATGCAAGAAACATCAAAGGAAGATGGAAGGAATACACAATCATTGTATCAAAAGAATTGGTCAATGTTCAACTATTTCAGGAGGTAGCATATGGCCAAGAACCAATGGTATTGAAGGAAGAAGTCAAAGCTACACGGAAGGAATTGGTGAAAAACAATGCTCCAGGAATTTCTGGAATACCTTTTGAGATGTTTCAACAAATGGGTGCTGCGCTGAAAGCACTTACTCATCTATGCTAAGTAATTTGGAAGACAGCTACCTGGCCAACTGACTGGAAGAGATCCATATTTTTACCCATTCCAAAGAAAGTTGATCCACCTGAGATGATCAGACATGGATCACTGAATAGAGGTATACTCTAGACTAAGGATTAACTCAGCTGAAGCTAGTCCTGTACAGATGCCAGTGATACAAA
>NW_006921954.1:823084-823601 GCF_000298275.1 Orycteropus afer afer | reverse complement strand
TTAATTGTGCTCATGAGGAACCTATACATAGACCAGGAGGCTGTTGTTTGAATAGAACATGGGGATACAGCATGGCTTAAATTAGAAAGGGTGTGTGTCAGAGCTGTATTCTTTCACTATACTTATTCAATCTGTATACTGAGCCAATAATCCAAGAAGCTGGACTATATGAAGAAGAATGCAGCATCAGGACTGGAGGAAGACTCATTAACAACCTGCAATATGGAGATGACACATCTTTTCTTGCTGAAAGTGAAGATGACTTGAAGCACTTACGATGAAGGTTAAAACTACAGTCTGCAGTATAGAGTACAACTCAACATAAAGAAAACAAAAATCCTCACAACTGAACCAATGTGTCATCACAATAAATGGAGAAAATATTGAAGTTGTCAAAGATTTCATTTCATTTGAATGCACAATCCACACCAATAGAAGCAGCAGTCAAGATCAGACATTACATTAATACTAAACGAATCTGCTGCAAAAGACTTCTTTAAAGTGTTGAAGAACAAAG
>NW_006921954.1:807426-810615 GCF_000298275.1 Orycteropus afer afer | reverse complement strand
GATTATGGGCGTTTTCCTCTGTGTGGACTTTTGAGGTGGCAAAATTAATATTCTATTTATTTATTTATTCAGTGATTTGAATGAAAGTTTACAGAGCAAATTGGTTTTCCATTCCACAGTTCCTACATATTTTGATGCCTGATATTGATTGCAATCCCCACAATGTAATAGCATTGTTACTGTTGCTACCCTGTGTTTACAGTTTTCATTCATCCTTCATTCCTACCCCTTCCTGGTTTCTGAGATTTATCCTTGGGCAAATGCTGCTCTTTTGATCTCAAACAATTGGTTGTTCTAAGGCTTTGTACCTCTCTGCTATTATTTTTCCTTTATAGGCTTATCTGTTTTTTGGCTGAAATTGAGCCAGAGTGTGAATTCAGTTCCAGGTTTGATGGGTGACTAAGTGCCATAATCTCAGGGGTTCCACCAGTTCCATCAGATCAGTAACCCTGGTCTTTATTTTAATTATTTTTATTTTTATTCCACATTTTTCTGCACTCTGTCTAGAATCTCCTATTATGATCTCTTTCAGAGCAATCAGCAGTGGTAGCTGGGCACCATCTAGTTCTAGTCCCAGGATCATGAAGGCTGGCAATCACATGGTCCATTGGTCCTTTGGACTAATTGTTTCTATGTGCCTTTGATTTTCTTCACTCTTCTTATCTCCACAGAGTAAGACTGAGAGTTGAACCTTAGATGGGCACTCACAAGGTTTTAAGACCACAAGTGCTGCTCACTAAAACAGGATATAGAACATTGTCTTCGTGGATCACAGTATGCCAATTGTTTTGGTTATCTACTGCTGCTCTGACAGGAATATACCATGAATGGGATGGTTGGAACAAACAGGAGTTTATTCTTACAATTTTTGGAGGCTAGAAGTCCAAGTTCCAAGTGTCAGGCTCTAGGGGCTGTGTGAAAGCCTCTCAACCTTGGGCTTCACTCTTCATTCAGGCAGCTACTAGCTGCTGAGGCTAACAAGCCCAAGGTCGACAAATAAAATAGCACAGTCCCAAAGTTACCAAACAACATGGCAGGCCATTGATTCAAGTCCATTGAAAGTCCCAAGATTGGCAGAGCATGGCAGGCTGCTGAACGATTCAGCTACATGCAGGGTTCAAATGTGCCATAAACTAGAGACCATTCCCAAAGCCGCTGCTTATATTCGGGTAGCAGACCACATCCCTAAAGCAGCTACTCAGCTGCTTGTGGTAGATCCCACCATAGAGTTGATTGCCAGGCTTATCATGGAGAATAACTACCACTAGCTGCCCAGACACTCAACCAGGCCCAGCCAAGTTGACACACAACCTTAACTACCATAATTCCACTTCTTGTCAACTTGGCACCTGTACAGATCTTCAATGTGTGGCATCTATACAGATGTCCTTCATTGGGTGGCTCCAGTCCCCTAGTTCCTGAGTGGCAACCTCACCCCCCTTGGCCTGGCAGGCCCCATTCCTCTACCTCTTGGGCATGGCAGCTCTGCCCCCTCTCTCTTGGGCAATGGCTATGGCTCCATTCCACTGACATATGAACAAGCAGCCCCACAAGTTGGTGAAGGTCTGGCTCTTTGAAACCTAGGGGACTGTGGCTGTTCCACCCCAAAGGCCATCGTCCTATCCTTGAGGCTGAGGCCACTCTGCTTCCCATTTCCCTGATCTTTCCCTGATTAATGCTGAAGGCAACCTATTCTGCCGGAAATCTTCTTGCCCAAAGAGTGTTCAGTTTTCTTGCTCTGTGGGCCAGCCAACCTGCTACTCCATTTCACACCCATCTCTTCTACCAATTAACACCCAAAGGCAACCCACTCTGGGAGGAAGCTGTCTACCCAATGGCATCCAGCTTTCTCCCCCATGGGCTGGTAAGGCTGTCCCTGACTCATGCCGGGCTCTCCCCTCTACTACATGCCGTTTCTCATGCCACATGCTGGGATCTCTCTGCCAGGGTCTTAGATCAAGGACGCACTCCACTCCTGTTTCCACATTTTAAGTATCTGTCAGAGCAGCACCCCATTCTCTCAGTACCATACTCCGTTTTGGTTACCTAGTGCTATTCCAAGAAGAATATACCACAGATGGGATGGCTTCAACAAACAGGAGTTTATTCTTACAATTTTTGGAGGCTAGAAGTCCAATTGACTATGATGGCCCCTGAGACTATGGTCCTGAGTGCTCAGGCCCAGTAACTCAGTCCCTTAAGGTGTTTGGTTATGGCTAAAGCTTTTGCATAACTTCGCCCCCTGTATGATCTACTAATCTCTATATGAGACACCAGTCGTCTGTCAGTGTATCATACTGTGGAGGATTGCATGTTGCTGTAAGGCTAGAGGTAATGCCACCAGTATTTCAAATACCAGCGGGGTCATCCATGGTGGACAGATTTCAGCAGAACTTCCAGACTAAGACAGACTAGGAAAAAAGATGGGGTTATCCACTTCTGAAAAAGTTGACCACTGAAAACTGAAAGAATAGCAGCGAAACACTGTCTAATGTGGTGCTGGAAGATGAGCTTCTCAGATTGAAAGGCACTCAAAATACAACTGGGGAAGAGCTGCCTCCTCAAAGTAGAGTCAATCTTAATGACGTGGATGGAGTAAAGCTTTTGGTACCTTCATTTGCCAATAAGCCCACCACTGTCTCATGCCAGGCTCCTGGCTCTGTTGGTTGTGATACCTCTGCTGCTGCTTCTCTCTGTCATCTCTCTACCACCTCAGTGCAGGGATCTCAGGTCCACAGATATGCTCCACTCCTGGCTATTCTTTCTTGATGATAGTGAGATCCCCCTTTCTGCTTCTGGGATGGCTCATTGTAAGCCTAGTGGTATGACAAAACTGACCAATCCCCATGTTAGGGTTCCATATACATTATTTACACAGTCATATCCACACTAGGTGTGGTGTACCTTATTTACATTATTAACAAGATATCTAATCCTTTTGATAGGCCGCATGCATCTCACATTTGCATAGTCCCATCCAGTCACCTGGTGAGAGTCACAAAGACCACAGCTAGAAGAGCCATATTAAGTACTTCACCGTACTGCAACTTGCTTCATAGAATGAGTTAGCAACTGTTCCATCGTTTTGTATGTT
Source organism: Orycteropus afer afer (assembly GCF_000298275.1). Taxonomy (NCBI): domain Eukaryota; kingdom Metazoa; phylum Chordata; class Mammalia; order Tubulidentata; family Orycteropodidae; genus Orycteropus; species Orycteropus afer. The sequence goes on along the minus strand of NW_006921954.1, from coordinate 807,521 downwards.
CTAGAATAGGCAGACTAGAATTGATGTCAGTTCTCTGAATATTAGGTAGAATTTGCCAGTGAAACTGTCTGGGCCAGGGCTTTTTTTTTTTTTTT
>NW_006921954.1:803280-806466 GCF_000298275.1 Orycteropus afer afer | reverse complement strand
TCATGACATTACGTATTTAATTCCTTCTTTGTTCTATTTGCATCTTCTCCTTTTCTTATGTTAAATTGGCCAGTGGTTGTTGATTTTATTAATCCTTTCAAAGAACAAACTTCTTGTCTTGTCTATTTTTTCTATTGTTTTTTCTGTCTTCTGTTCCATTTACATCTGCTTGAATTTTTATTATTTCCTTTGTTTTGGTGACTAGATTTTTATTGCTGTTCTTTTTCTAATTGTTGGAGATGTTGGTTTAAGATGTTGATTTTAGTTCTTTCTTCTTTTTGATATGTGTGTTTATTGCTGCCAATTGTCCTCTGTCCACTACTTTTGCTGTGTTTCAAAGATTTTCATATGTTGTATTTTGATTCTCATTTAATTCAAGGAATTTTTTTATTCCATTTTTTATTTCTTCTATTACCCAGTAGTTTTTAAGCAGTGTGTTATTTTGTCTCTATGCATAGCACTGTGATTTGATAAGATGTTTTGCAGTATTTCAATGCTTTTAAATTTATTGAGGCTTGCTTTTTGGCCTAGCATACGGTGCATTCTGGAGAATGTTCCACATGCATGGAAAAGAATGAATGTTGTACTTTTATTGGGTAGAGTGTTCTGTATACATCTACGAGGACAAGTTGGTTGATTATGTTGTTTAAATCTCCTGTATCTTTGTTGAGTTTCTTCCTAGTTTTTCTACACTTCATCAAAAGTGGTGTGTTAAAATCTCCTACTGTTATAGTGGAGTTGTCTATTTTTCTTCTCAATTTGGCTAAAATTTATGTATTTTGGGCCTCTTTTATTCAATGCATAGATATTTATTATTGTTATGTCCTCCTGTTGGATTGGCCCTTTAATCATTGTATAATGTCCTTCTTTTTTTCTTTTGTTGGTTCTTGCCTTAAAGTTTAGTTTATTGAAAACTAATATTGCCACTCCTGCTCTTTTTTGGGTTGCCATTTGCTAGATATATATTTTTCCATCCTTTGATTTTTTGGCATATTTTTGTCTTTGTGTCTAAGCTGTTTCTCTTGTAAACAGTATATTGCTACTCTATCTCTTGACTGGTTCATTTAATCCACTTACATTCAGTGGAATTATCAATAGGTGTAAACTCACTGCTGTCATTTGCTGTGTTTGTGTGGTGCTGATGGTTTCTTTGTTCTATATATTTTTCTGTACTGAGTTCATTTTGTTTACAGATTTTCTTATTCCTTTGTTGTTGTTGTTTTAGTGTTTACTGAATCTTTATGATTTTCTTTTTCATTTTGATGAGAAGGTATATTAATTTCCTTTGAGGTTACTCTGTAATTTATTATTGTCTTCTCAAGTTTAAAACAATATGTTCTATCTTAATATCATCTTGACTTCCTCTCTATTTGGAAGTTCTATAACTACACCATTTGTTCCCTCTTTTTGCTTTGTAGTCTTTCTTGTTTACAAATTGATATCTCTAGTTCTGTATTTTCAGTCTTGTAAGTTTATTTTATTTTTGATATTTTTATATCTGGGTAGATTTCCAAGTAGTGGTGTTGTGTGTTTTAATCTCAGGTTGCTGTCTACCATTGTTGATTCTCAGTCCAAAGGGCTCCTATTAGTATTTCTTGTAAGTTTGGTCTGATTTTTACAAGTTTCCTTGATTTCTGTTGATCTGGAACTGCCTTAATTTTACCATTGCATCTGAGGGACAATTTTGCTGGCTATGTAATTCTTGATTGGCATTTTTTTTTTCAGGGTATTATATATGTCATCCTGTTGCCTTCTTGCCTGCATGGTTTCTGTCAAGAAATTTGAGCTTAGTCTTATAGTTCTCATTTGTTGGTGACTTTTCATTTTTCCTGAGCTGCTTTCAGGATTCTTTCTTTGTCTTTGGTTTTGGGAAGTTAATTATGACATGTCTTGCTGATTTTCTTTTGGGGTCTATCCTATCTGAGGTCTGATGAGTTTCTCAAACATATGTCTTCTCATTTTTTGTGATATTATGGAAGTATTTTCCAAAAAATCATGGACAATTTACTCGGTGTTTTTTTGTCTCTTCTTGTTTTGGAATTCTGATAACATGTAAGTTATTCCTTTCAATGGTGTCCCACATACTTCTTAGGCTTTCTTCATTTTCTTCCCTTTTTTTTCTGATTATTCCTCTACTACACTAGTATATTAAGACATTGTCTTCAATCTCACTAATTCTGTCTTCCATTGATTTAGTTCTACTCCTTTGCCCTTCCAATGTGCTATCTATTTCTGAAATTTTGGTATTAATCTACTGGATTTCTATTTGCTGTTAACAAAAGCATGTATGGTTCCTAATTTTCCATTTACTTTGTCAATTTATTCTTGTATTGTTTTCCTGAAATCTTCTAGAGTTTTGTGAGTTTTCCTTGATTTGTCTATGGTTTCACTGGTGTTGTCTTTGTTTTCCTTGATCTTAATCTGCTGAAGGGATCTACATACCATTCTTTTGAATTCTTTATCAATAGCATTTCTTCTTCCAGAAGATTTTCTGTCCCTATATTTTGATCATTTATTTGAGCCATCTCATCCTCTTTTCTTGTGCATGATTTGAAGTTGTCTCCAAGACATTATAGTGTCATTATATCAATCTGTTGACTGTATATTGATTTACTTCACTGTGATTTTTTGTTTTGTTTTAATATATTCAGGCAATAGGGTAGGCTTACGACTCTAGTCACTAGTTTAGCAACACTAGAGTCCTCACCAACTCTCTCTGGTAACAGTTGGGAGTATGGACACAATTCTGTAATCACTGGTCATGTAGAGCAGCTGAGGGCAGGCTGGGTGGATGTTGGTCAACACCTATCATCAAGCCAGTGACATTAGAGCTGATGGTGGCACTCACCCAGTGAGAAGGGCAGCAGGTGTTATGGGTATAGCTGGGTAGGAAAACTAGCTCCTGATTGATGGGGGGAAAAAAGGAGGGAAGAAGAAGAGAAAAATGGAGGGGAGAGATGGAAGAACAAATAATAAAGAACAGAGGGGAGAAAAAAGTGGCACAGTACTAGCACACACCATAGCCACCCAACATGCAGCAGGAATGCAGTGCATAATCCATGAGAGCACACACTGCTTTCCATGGATACTTTCCACATTTTCTTCTTTTTCTTTTTTTTCTTTTTATTTATTTATTTTAATTTTATTTTATTTTATTTATTGTGATTTGGGTGAAGGTTTACAGAG
>NW_006921954.1:798380-799335 GCF_000298275.1 Orycteropus afer afer | reverse complement strand
CACAGACTGTGATGAAGTTCCTGTGGGCCCAGAAGGTAGGTGGGAGTGGGGATAGCCACACCTCCGTTCACCAAGCAGGTGTAGGGTGTAGTAACAAGAAGAATGTCATACCTTTTCAGTCTTGCAGGCCCCAACTTTCCACATTTTCATTTAATTTTTAACTTAATTTTTTTTAAATTGTCTTTCTCTTGCCGAAAAACTTTTGTTAGCATGAAGATTAAGTATTTAATCTTAACAATTCCTATATTATTATCTGTCACATTGTGTTGCAATCTCCTCCTTTAGCTATGAGTCCTTGAGAACAGGAACCATGTTTTACTTTGTCATCTTAGTGCCTACTACAGAGACTGACATCATAAAATTCATGTTTATCAAACATATGTGTTTGCAGAAAGAAACATTCTTTGATAGTTACCAGGGATGAGGTCCCTGGAAAGGGAAGGAAAATCACTAACTAAAAAGTAGACATGTTTTAATTTGAGTGAAGGAAAAGGCAATACACAATGAGGGGGAGGTCAATATAACATGAAGAAGGCAAAGGAAGACACTGGGAGGTACACAAGAATAAAAGACAACAATGATAATAGTATTGCATACACTATCCTGCAATAACAGTAATAAACAATAATCTATGAATAGATACATAGCTGGGCATGCAAGCTGAATAGATGTGGGGTTATGAATGGGAGTACACCTACAAGTATATATAAGTTTGGCACAGGATATTTCTACATACACATTTATATGGGATGGAAATATATCTACATAAATAGTAGAGCACATAGGGCAAAATTATGAAAACTGTTTAGCTATAACCAGACATCTTGAGGGACCTGATCATTTGGGTTTAGTCAATTGGCATCACATAGTCCACAAAAACAATGTTCTACATCCTACTATCAGCCCCAGGGTTACAGGTGAGGAGAGACAACTCAGGGATGCCCAAAGTAGCAAG
>NW_006921954.1:792013-795292 GCF_000298275.1 Orycteropus afer afer | reverse complement strand
AAACAATGAAAATCAAAGACTCAAGGAAAGACTCTAAAGGACTAATGATCCATGTGAACAACAGCCTCCACTAGCCTGAGACCAGAAGAACTAAATGGTGGTTTGTGGTCACTACTAACCTCTCTGACTGGGTCACAATAGATAGTCCTGGGTAGAGTGGAGAAAATATTAGAACAATATTAAAAATCATAAAAAGATCAGACTTAAGAGTTCCAGTGAGATGTTGGAATAGGCAGACAAACTACACAGACCCTCTTCAACAAAGAAAAGAGAAAACAATTGACCCAGATACAGAAGATAATCCTGGAGTGCAGAGCTTTGAAAGGAGGGATACAGAAGTGGACTAAACTCCAACTTGAAGAACATGCATAGAAACCTGCAAGTATAGGAAGATAGATGAAGCTGCAGACCATCAGTGATCCTGCCCACACAGACAGTTTGGATATTTCAAAGTGTTATTAGGACCTAAGAATTAACCTAAAAATCAGCCCTGCTTACCAAGGACTGTACGGAGGACTACATTGGTGGCTGACAACTAAAAAGGGAAATAGCAAAGAAGGAGACAAACTGAGCTGTGGACTTTTGGTTGTCCAGAGGGCGCAGCCATTTTGAATATTTGCGAGTGGTTCAATTATTTTGGATATTTAAAGAGACAATGTTCTCTCAGATTCAAGGGACCTAAGAATAGGCTCCACTTGCCGAGAACAGCATGGACATACTGGAGGCTGAGGACTGGAAAGGTGGGATATTTCCCTTGTTACTCTTATATCCCACACCCTTTGGGTGGATGGAGGTGCAGACATCCCTTACCCCCACCTTCTTTCTGGGCCAGCAGGAATTCCATCCCAGTCTATGTGCTCTGACAGAGCTTGTGTTCCCTACCCCGCTGACCACCCAGATTTGTTTTTTGTGTGTTTGTTTGTAAATAATTCTTTTTTTCTTCTTCCTTTTCATTTTATTCTTTCTTCTTCCCTTCCTAGGTTCTAATTTTTGGCTTTTTCTCTCTTCCCTTTCTCTGGTTACCATTTTTTTCCCTCTTGTGTCTCTCTCATCCCTTCTTTTTCTTTTTGCATTTTTCCCATTTTTTCTTCATTATTCTCTTACTCTACTTCTTTTCTCTTAATCCCCCCTCCCAGATAATGTAGGCTTTTTTTTTCTTTTTTATTCACATTTCTTTTGTCTTTTTTAAGTATTTCTTTAAATATTTTGTCTCATTTATTGCCTTTCTTTTTTTTTTTTTTTTGTCTTTCCCTTTTTGGTGATTGTTATTGTGTGTTTGTGTGGTGTGTGTTTGTTGTCCTCTTGCTTTTACTTTTTTGGTGTTTTTTTTTATTGTTGTTTTTGTCTAACTGAGTGAGAGACAGCAACCATGCCCACATGACCCAACCACACCTGAACCACCTGCAACCCCACTTATTGAGTGAAGGCCACCACTTCCTTCTACACCAACTGGCCAATGATACACAACCACCAGTACAAGCCTGACTCACCCTTAACTGCCCTTCACACAGTTAACAGAGATCTGTGCAGCCACTCTCATTCTCTGTCACACCCACCAGGAGACAGTTGATGAGTGCATAAGTGTGGCCAACTAGCAAATAGAGGAGGACAGTACCCTTCTTGTTGTTGTTGTTGCTGTTGTTTGCCGTCGAGTCGGCCCTGACTCATAGTGACCCCTCCTTGGGTTTCTGAGGCAGTATCACTACGGAAGTAGGATTGCCCAACCCTGCTTACTCAGATACATTCAAACAAAACAAAGAAAACTAAAATCTTGGGTGGGTCACTCCAGCATACAATCACCAATTAAATATAAATACAACAAAGTTACAGTGTCTTGGAGACAACAGACAATCACAGTCCACATAAACAAGCAAGATAAAGCAGTAGAAACAAGGGAGCAGGATACAGACCCAAAACATATTCCAAAAGAAGAAGCAACACTGGAACTCCTTCATAAGGGTTCAAAAGAATTATATTTAGGTACCTTCAATGGATTAAGAGATAGATCAAGAAAAACACTGACACAATTAAGGAAAAGAGAAAAAAAAAAACCCTAGAACAACATCGGAAGACAACACAAGAGCAAAGTGAGAAGATAAATGAAAAATTAGAAATGATACAAAATCAACAGATAGAAATCCAAAAGATTAATACTAAATTTTCAGATATAGATAACACATTGAAAGGGCAAAGGTGGAGAATCGAATCAATGGAAGACAGAATGAGTGAGATTGAAGACGAATACCTGAATACTTCTTTGGAAAGGGATCAATCAGGAAAAAAATCAAAACAAAATGAAGAAAGCCTAACATTCATGTGGGATACCATCAAAAGGAATAACCTATGTGTAATTGGAGTTCCAGAAGAGGAAGAGAAAAATAAAACCACAGAGAAAATAGTGGAAGATTTGTTGGAAGAGAATTTCCCTGATATGATGAAAGATAAGAATATATCCATTCAGGAAGTGCAACAAACTCCAAACAGGATAGATCTCAAAAGAAAATCACCAATACATATTGCCATCAAATGCACCAAAACCAAAGACAAAGAAAGAATCCTGAAAGCAGCATGGAAAAAACAAAAAGTTACCTACAAAAGACTAAGCTCTCATTTCTCAACAGAAACAATGCAAGTGAGAATGCAATAGGATGGTATATATAAAACCCTGAAAGAGAAAATTTTCCAACCAAGAAGTTTATACCCACCAAAATTGTCTTTCAAATATGATGGTGAAGTTAGGACATTTCCAGAAAAGCAGAAATTAAGGGAATTTTTTAAAACTGGACCAGCCTTCCAAGAGATGCTAAAGGAAGTCCTTTGAACAGAAGGCCAATGACAGCAAACAACAACTGACCATTAACACCCATGACAACATAACCCAGAAACCAACCCAGTTGTGGAAGTATCCAAAGTGAAATAAGCTTAAAAGATTTTAAACAGAAAACCAGAGAAATCAATTGTCAAATGAGGACAACTACAAATCAAAAAGGGAAAAAAAATGTGTAGTTACAGAACTTCTAAATGGTGAGGAAGTCAAGATAGCTACAAGATAGAATGGATTGTTCTAAACTCAGGGAGAAAATTATAAATCACAGGGTAACCTCAAAGAAAAATGATGAACTTTTGCATCATAGTAAAAGAGGACACAAATATTTAGCAACTAAAATACTAAATAAAATTACTAAAATAACCACAATGAGGGAAATAATAACATGTTTCATAAACAAAATGAGCTCACACAGAAAATTATATGGAATAAAGAAGTCAGCAACACCACGG
>NW_006921954.1:790253-790755 GCF_000298275.1 Orycteropus afer afer | reverse complement strand
ATCAACAAGACTAGAAGTTGGTTTTTTGAAAAGATTAATAAAATTGACAAACCACTGGCAAATTTAACAAAGGAAAAGAGGGAGAGAATACAAATTAGATGAATAAGAAACAAATTGGGTGACATCACAACAGAAACAACTGAAAAACAAAAAGGATGATATCATTATACTATGAAGAACTGTACTCCAACAAATTTGAAAATATGGAAGAAATGGCAGATTTCTAGAAACACACTACTTACCTAAACTAACACAGGCTGAGGCAGAAAAGAAATTGAACAGGTCATAAAAAAATTACCAACACAAAAAAGCCCTGGCCCAGATAGTTTCATCGGGAGAGTTCTACCAAACATTCAGAGAAGAACCAACACCAATCCTACTCAAACTATTCCAATACATAGAAAATGATGGAATCCTCCCAAATCCATTTTATGAACCAAGCATAACCTTGACACCAGGCAAAGACATCACTAAAAAGAAAAATTACAGACTAATATCCTGT
>NW_006921954.1:789361-790023 GCF_000298275.1 Orycteropus afer afer | reverse complement strand
CCTTCCCCTCCTCCTCCTCCTTCTCCTGATTTGGGTGAAAGTTTACAGAGCAAATTCACTTTCCAAACAGCAGCTCACATACACTTTGTCTCATGACATTGACTCCAATTTCCCACAGTGCAACAGCAGCCCTCCCACTTCTTCCCCATACTTACATCTTCCCTGTGTCCTTCCTTCCCATGCATTCCTGCCCCCTGATCTGTCTCTCTGTGCATACACTGCCCTTTTATTCTCCCCTGATTGATTTCTTCAACGAGTATATCTACCTAATGTAAATGCTCAATTCATATGCCTGTCTTGTTTCACTGGAAGCCACAGGAGTGGGTTCAATTGCACACCTGAAGGGCAGCTAGAGGTCATAGTCTCAGTGGTTCCATCAGGCTCTATCAGATCAGCAAAACTGGTTACTTTTTTTTTTTTTAATGATTTTGAGTTTTGTTCCATGTTGTTCTTGCATTCTATCCAGGATCTCCTACATAGACCCCTCTCCAAGTGATTGACAGCAGTAGCTGGGCAACATCTATATCTTCTGGTCTCATAGTCATATAGGCTGAGGATCATATGGTATACCAGTCACTTGGTATACCGCATGTCTTTGGTTTTCTTCATTCTGGACAATGAGAGACCAATTGTTGCATCTAGATGTCTGCTTGGAAGCTTTT
>NW_006921954.1:765629-774514 GCF_000298275.1 Orycteropus afer afer | reverse complement strand
TTACTGGTCTGACAGAGACTTGCGGAACCCCTGACACCATGACCCTTAGATACTCTTCAAACCTGGAACTGAACCCACCCCAGGGATCACCTTTCAGCCAAATAATAGACAGGCCTATAAAGTGAAAATAACACTTGTGCAGAATGTACTCCTTAAAACAATCAACCATACAAGACCAAAAGGACAGCATTTTTCCCGAAAACAAAGTTAAGAAAGCAGAAAAGGGCAAAAAAGAAGGACAAATGGAAATGGGGAACCCAGGGAGGAAGTGGGAAGGGTGTGGTCACATTTAGGGGATTGCAACTAATGTCACAAAACAAACTATGTATAAATTGCTGAATGGAACTCTAATTTACTCTGTCAACTTTCACCTAAACCACAGCCAAATGTTCAAAAAGAAAACTTTGTGTTGAACTAAAAACTGCACCTTATTAAACAAGAGATCTGAATCCACTTTACTGTGTATGTGTGTGTGATATAGATATGTATCTGTGTAAGCTTCCTGCTGCTGACAGCATAAAATCTAAACTCCTCAACCTGACAGGGAACTCCTCACAATGACTCTAATCTTCCCTTCTGTTGTCTTCCTCCTCCCTCCACCTCAGCACCAAATCTGTGACCAATTTCTCCCAGGCAGGGCAAATATTTGCACATTGCCTAGGCCAGAAAAGGCATTCAATAAAATATTTATGGAATGAATGATCTCATTTAACAAAAGATGAGTCTTCAGGCAATACTCTTAAAGGTCAGAAGCAGAGACAAGAGTGAGTAGTGAAATGCAGAGAACAAAAGTCAGAAAACAAACATACTTCAAAGAATGGGAGAGGAAATTTAGGTTTGAATTATTTTTTCTAAATACTGACATTCAATTGCTAACCAGACGGTAGGCAGTTCAAACCTACCAGCTGCTTCATGGAAGGAAGGCTGGGCAATCTACTTTCATAAAGATTTAGCACCTCGGAAGCCCAAGGGGGGTTGCTATGAGTAGGAATCGACTCAATGGCAGTGAGTTGTTTGGTTTTTTTTTTTTTTTTTTTTTTTGGTATGGATAATGTTTATCTACTCACAGTATAAGGGGAAGGACAGGGATTTTGCTCTGGCAGATAAAGAATTAGAAAATTAGTTCCAAGTTTACTGTGATACCTAGAGCAGAACTAGTTTTACAAATATATGCATTGTCCCTCATATATTGACTCACAAAGTGAGTTATTTTATTAGTGATATTGGTCAACACCATTGTTCCATTTTCCATGTTTGCTACTGTCATTGTCACAAAGAGATCAATCTCAGTTGAACCTATCATCAGACGAGACAAGAAATGTGGAGACTTGTGTTGCTCAGGTCAACAGCAGCCTCCCTACCTGGATTTGGCTTTCTGCATACCCAGACGTTAGGCACTTCAGACAACCAGCTCAGGCCCCAGACCACCAAGGTAGATGAGGAAGCCACCTCTTGGACAGCAGGGGCTAGCGCTGCAGACCACCCCATATAGACTTACAGGCAGAAGAGATACTGAGTAACCTTGTTTCCCAATGTCAAACAAGATCATCAGAACTCATTTTACCTGTAAAACTCATTTGCAGGGAGTTTTACAGGTAATTCGTCAGGCCTTACTGTAGCAACCTCATCAAGGAAACAGATGCCTAAAAGGGCCAAATGGCTTGCTGGGAACATATGGCAAATCAATAAGAAAAATCCACTTCCCCCAGCCAATTTGTCTCAGCAACCACATTGTCTCTCCTTTTAAACATGTCTTTTCAATATGATGAAAAAAAAGTTACTGGCAATATGAAGTCATGTGCTTCCTAACTGAAGAATGTCTCCATGTTTTTCTGGATTGCTCTTCTTAAACCTTTTCTTGAGAAAACACTAATTTACCCTTCTTTAAGTAGAACTGGCATAATGAGATGAGCTGTCACAAGGGAATTATCTATTCTCATAACAGAGACTCTCCTGAAGAATAGCAATTCTCTCTTGCAGAAAAACAGAACCAAGACCAAAAGAAGAGCTAGAAGAAAAATCCCAGTCTGATTTTCTTTGAAGCACATCATACTTCTATCTCTAGATTTATACAAGAATAATAAGGGTGTTGAGAAGAATGGAATAAATATATCTATAAGATTATAGAATTTTTTAGCTGAATGATAAAACTGAGATCACACTGTCAATAAGTAGTGGAGCAGTGACTGGAACTCAGTCCTATGACTAGTTTTAGTCCAAGAGGCAACAGAGTAGAGTGTGGTCAGCCAGAATCCTGGTAAGAATCCCAGTTTTGCAGCTTACTCACTCTGTGACCTTGGATAGGTTTCTTAAAGTCTATAGTCTGTTTCCTCATCTATAAAATACCAGTGATCAATCTCTCATGGGGTTTTGTGGGGTTTAAATGAATTAACATATGATTAATGCTTAGAATAGTGCCTGATATTTGGCAAGCACTGATTAAGTGTTAGCCATCATCTGGACTTGGATGCTTTCCAAACTTCTTTTCAAGCAGCATACCAAAAAATTAAATGCAGGAGAGGAAATGCCATGGAATTGGGAAAAAAAATTCTTCATATAAATCCCTTATCCATTCAGTTTTCTTCATATCATATGATCCTTCAAGGCAGGCTAGGGTATCTTGCCTTGTGTCTAGTTCTTTGCCAACTAGAGTGAAACACTTCTCTTCTAATTTTTAGAAAGTATGATCCTAGGTTGTATCTTCTCAGCAAGCATTACTGGCCATGCTGTCTGTACAAAATTATATTTTACCCAGTATGGTGAGAAACTCAAAAAAGAAACACAGTTCTTCTCTCTTATCTCACCAAGCCTATCTACCTTAGGTTGTGACGAAACTTGGATTCAGTTGTATGTTCTCATCTTACTTTGGTCTAAAAAAGGAAATTGAAAGCTATTCTGAGAGACTGTTAACAAGTGAGGGTGAGTAAATTTCCCTCCCCAAGGTCTCTCCATTACAGCTGAGGGGCCCTTAGAAGGTGCACACATGAACAAACATAACAGAGACCCTGCTGAAGAATAGCAAATCCTTAGATGGAAATAGTAGATTCCTGCAGTGACCTCAGGCGAAAGTGTCTGGAAATTTCTAACAGTATGCATTAGGAGGTTGGGGTGGTGCTGGTAGAAAGTCCAGGAATGCTAAAGAGTAACCGAAAGAAACAGGAGGAGACAGGGAGGCAAAATGAACAAAATGCCTGATATGTCCTCACACCAAAGAGGAAGACATGAAGAGGTGAAGTGTGAGGGGAAGTCTGTCACAGTAGCCAGTAAATCATGAAGGCCAAATGTTTGGCTTGAATAACTCAGAATTTACTCCCTGCCTACAGCAGGTTTGGCTGTGAGTCAGCACACCCAGCAATAGAATTTCTTTTTCAGGAGCCACAGACAGTCCATTTACACACAGCTACATGAGCATGCATGCACACAATATATCTACAAGAGTAGATATATCCTTTATCAGTAAGGAGAGAAAAATGGCATTCTTATTTGAGTTACTAGATTTCCAAAACGATATACACCATTGAATCTCTTGCCAAGGAATCAAAAGATTTTTAAGCATCATTTTGAAAATTCTGCTAATAATATGCTACATGGCTATGGCAATTTTCTTCTATTCCTCCTTTTGTGAAAAACAAAACAAAACACCAGAATATAACCATAATGTTAATAGTGGTCCTATCTGGGTTGTGAGATTATTGGTAATTTTTCCTTTGGTTTCTGTTATTGTTGCTGTTTATTTGTATTTTCCGTATGTCTCCAGGAGTTCTTGGGTGGCATAAACAATTAATGCTTGGATGCCAACTGAAAGGTTAGTGGTTCAAACCCATCCAGAAGTGTCTTGGAAAACAGCCTGGAAATCTGTTTCTGAAAGGTCACAAACTTTCAGGCAAATGATAGACAGGCCTATAAGTTGAATAATAATACCAGGAAAATATGCATTCAGTACAGCAGTCAACCATATGAGATCAAAATGGCATCGTTTGCCCAGAGATAAAGCTAAGAAGACAGGAAGGAATAGGAAAGAAGAACAAAGGGAAATAGTAAACACCAGGAGGAAGTGGGAAGAGTGCTATTACATTGTGGGGATTACAACGAATGTCACAAAACAAAATGTGTATGAACTGTTTTATGGAAAAAGAATTCTCTCTGTAAACTTCCATCCAAATCACAACTAAAATAAATAAATAAACAAACAAACCTATGAAACAGTTCTACTCCACACACATGAGGTCATAATGAGTCGGAATCATATAGCACTTTTCCTAATATTTAAAATGAAATATTTTAGAAAGTCCTGGCAATCTGCTTCTGAAAGATCACAGCCATTGAAAACTCTGTTCAGCACAGTTCTACTCTGATATGTGTAAGGTTGTCATGAGTCGGAATCTACTTGATAGAAAGAAAAAATAGGTATGGATATAAGTGAAGGGTGAAAACAGAATGAGCAAAAGCAAAAAGATTTTCAATGAGCAGACTTGCTGTTTTATGAAGTTCTTTCAAGTAGCTTGCTTACGCAGGTTATAATCAGGCCAAACGACACCTCACTGAACCAGCCAGTATCAACTACAATCTCCTCTAAAAAGGGTAAGACCACCACAGAAGGGCAAAATGGATTAAAAACACAGAAGAATCACAGAGATATTTTCAGTCTTGCAGAAATGCTGAAGCCTACATAAAGACTGGTCTGCGCAAAAGGTCCCACAGAGGAGGCTCAGTGGGACATCAAGACCTACCAAGCATGTGAGCAACAGAAACCACCAAACTCCTGCAGGACCAAGTGGGCCCTCTGTAACTCAGTTGGAATTTTCCTTTTGCAAAGATACTGTCCAGTTTTCATGATGCACATCAGTTTAAGTGCTAATTAATTGAATGTGGTTGGAGAAGAAGTACATGTAATTGAAGCTAGTGCTGTCTAATGTTTTCAAACTGAAGACTATTTGGTTCTAGGTATCAACCAGACTGCGAAACAGTAGTGTACTCCAAAATCTTTTCTTCTCCCCTAATGGGAAAATACCCTTCAAAGGCCCGTTAAGATGCTCACTTTGGCTTCATGCAAATAAATGCCCACAAGTCAAGTAAAATCTTCCCTGCCTCCACCATGGTCCCTTGGTATTCAATAAGCCACATCATCAGAAACCCTGACCCTTCCTTTCAAAAATTCAACTGCTGCTAAACAAACACTCCTGGGATTGGCTCTGCCTATTGACATTCAGTTCGGAATCATTAAAGTCAAAAAACCAAACCCACTGCCATGGAGTTGATTCAGATTCATAATGACCCTTAAGGAACTCTGGTTGTGTAGTGGTTAAGGCATTTGGCTACTAACCAAAAGGTTGACAATTCAACCCAATGGAGGTTGCTGAGTCGAAATGAACTTGATGGTGGTGAGTTTTCAGTGACCTTTTAGGACAGAGTAGAACTGTCCTGCAGACTACCTCATCTTTCTCCCACAGAGCAGCTGCTGATTTCAAATTGCCAAGCTTTTTAGTTAGCAGCCCAATGCTTTAACCCCTATGCCACCAAAGATCCTTTTCCAGAATCATTAGATCCAATAAACTACAAATATTTGCAACAAGTATCTGGGTATTGCAAATAATTAACTTACTTAACTGCTAACAGAAAGACTGGAGATTTGAGTCTACCCAGAGGCACCTCTGAATAACGATTTTTGGCAATCTACTTCCAAAAAATTAGCCATTGAAGACCCCGTGAAGTACAATTCTATTCTGATGCACATGAGTTGGAATCGGCCATATTGCAACAGGTTTGGTGTGTTTTTGTCTTATTTTGCACACACTGGAGATCACACCAGCTTCAGTTGTCATGTCACAGGGTCTTTAGTGTGCAGAGGTGACCAGCAACTTCATGTCATCCATGCACATTTCCATGCACATGTTATAGCTCAGGTATGCCTCAACCCATGGTAATGGGGGTTAATGGGACAAACCAAGGTTTAAGACAAGAGAAGTGCTGGTACCTAAAGAAGGAATGGAGATTAGGGATGGAAAACTTCAGTCTTATGGATAGTATTTGAAGTGAAAAGGCACATTTGGGTTCACATCAGCTGTTATATCTCAGGGTGTCCACATGAACATGTGGAAGACTGCCACTGCACACAGGTAGCAGCTGCACCAAGCCCCCACCTCTGTCTCATTTCAGGTATCTGGATCTCTAACTGAATTATCTATCCAGTATTCAAGCTCATCCGAAGTTCATCTGGAGCCCTCCTTTTCTCTTGATCATCTCCACAAGGTTTGTCTTTGTACTACTAAACCCTAGACCTGAAGTAAGGGCCCTACCTCAAGCTGGCAGCCCTCTTTAACTGCCTGACCACCTTCATTTTAGTTTTCTCCTAGATTCCATTTGGGCACCATTACATATGGCAACAATGAGAAAGAGGCATCTGACAACCTGTACTTGAGCCCCAGATACTAGCTGTTGTGAACTTGGGCAAGTTACCTCTGGAAGCTTCAGTTTTCATATCCATAAAATACGGGCAATAAGAGTTTTTTCATTGTAGGTTGTTGTGAATTAAATTAGAAAATTAAACTAAAATCGAGTGTCTGGCATACAGTAACTGCTCAATAAATTTTAGCAATGATGATGATGTGACTAATGCAAAAAGATGAGGAAAATAGGGTGGAGGATGGTAATACTAGCCACATGACTGGAACCCACCTATCTCATGCCACCAAGCTCTCTGGGTTCTGTAGCAGTGGTTCTCAACCAGAGGTGATTTGCTTTCCTGGGAACATTTGCTAATGTCTAGGGACATTGTTCCCTGGATGGTGCAAGCAGATTGCAATCGTCTGTTAACCTAAAGGTTGGGCATTCAAACTCACCTAGCAGCACAGCAGAAGAAAGATCTGGTAATCTGCTTCCCTAAAGATTACAGCCAAGAAAACCCTATGGAACAGTTTTACTATGTAACACATGGGGTCATCATGAGTTGAAATTGACTGTATGGCAACTGGCTTAATTTTTGGGTTTTTTTTTTTTTTTTTTTTTTGTAGAATATTGTTGGTTGTCATAGCTGATGTATAAGAGGGGTGAGTGGTGGGAAGGAAAATGCTACTGACATCTAGTGGATAAGGGCCAGAGATGTTGCTAAATACCATACAGTCAGTGCACATCACAGCCCCTCACAACAAAGAATTATCTGATCCAAAATGTCAGTTGTGCAGAGTTTGAGGCCTGACTTCCTCCAGCCCCTACAGTCAGCCTGCAAATAGCTGTAGTGACTGTGGCTTGTCTCTAAGATCTCACCCTTCTCAGGACTGGCTTAATTGCTTTGACCTGAGTCCACAACAGCAGGGCACTAGGAGAATGACTGGGCCTTCCCTCTGACAGAAACAGGCGAGAAACTGCTTCCTGCAGGGCTGTGGCAGAGAGCCACATCAAAACAAGCAGACCAGCCAGTGAGAGTTCCACCCAAACTGGCTCCACACCAGGCTCAGACCATGAGTCACCACCACATGCTGCCGCCTCTCGGTACAACCTTTATTTATCCCTTCATTAGCTGTAAATCTTCAGGAGCAAAACAGTGGAGAACAGACTGGGAAGGCCCTGGCAGAATAGCATACCAGGCAAATGCCCAAGTCAAAATTTAGAGTTAAATACCCAGGTTCCACATGAATGCCAATCACAGCAAACCAAGGCCCCCTGAGCCATTGCTACAAACTAGAGAAGTGGACAAATGGAACCCTTCTCTTGACATAATTTAAATCATGTGGTGACACTGAAACATCCTCTCCAGGAGAAGGAACAGATGTGTTTAACAATACCCAGATGGCTGGGGACAAATTGAAGGACCTGTGTAATGTTTGCCCATAATTCATATTTGCACCAAACCACATTATACTCCTAAAGAAATCTTCTTGTGTCTTTAACTTCTCTCACGTAAAGTAGAATTATTATTAAGTCTTCTGTGCACTGTTGTAAGAAACAATTAACACAGGTTATTAAATAGCACTTTGGCTCAAAATAAATAAAACAGAACATTGGGTTTTTTTTGTTTCAGACTTTTCAGAAACAAACCATCATGTTGAGGGAAAGGCCTTATGCAAAGAAATTTTACTCTGTTTGATCTTACTGTTGTTATCTTTGTTGTTGTTAGGTGCCACCAAGTCAATTCCAACTCATAGTGACCCCATGTGACAGCGTAGAACTGCCCCCATAGGTTTTCTTGGCTGCACTCTTTACAGAAGCAGATGTGGATGGGTTCAAACCGACAACCTTCTGGTTAGCATGGTCTCACTGGAGTTAGTTTTCTCAATGTGTAGTCTTCCTAACCAACTACATTAGAAGAACCCAGAGAGGCTGAAAACAAGTAAATTCCTTGTCCACACCAATGACCTACTGAATTGGAATTTCTAGGGGTGACATTTTGGTAGAGTTTGAGAACAGGGTAACAGTGAGTAAACCCCAGGATAGCTCAGCCACCACCACTTTTTCAGCAGTAAGAAAAAAGAGTTAGTCCTTCCCATGCTTCTTTTCTCTGTCAGTGTTGCCCCACCTTTTGCAAGTGGATTTCCTGAACAAGATGGGGCAGACCCAGAATGATTCATCTGAACTAAATTGTTCAGTCTCACCCTGCTGTTTATAATACTGACAGCCATAAATTGCCATTACTCTATATAGTTTTGTAATTTTCTCTCAACATTCTTAAAGTTTAGAAGGACTAAGTGTTTTCCCTTTACAGTTGATGCCTACTGTCCTGAGTAAAATTCCATCTCCATCACATCTCACTTGTTACCAGGGAACTAATCATAAATAAGGAGCTCTGGTAGCTTAGTGCCTAAGGCACTTGACTGCTCACCAGAAGGCTGGTGGTTCAAACCCACCAGCCACTCCTCAGAAGGAAGATGGGGCAATCTACTTCCATAGTG
>NW_006921954.1:761137-764626 GCF_000298275.1 Orycteropus afer afer | reverse complement strand
TTGCTATGAGTCGGGTCTGACTCAACAGCACATAACAACAACAAGAATAAAGAAGACCAAAAAAGAACTGATGCATTTGAATTATGATATTGATGAAGAATACTGAATCTACCATGGACTATCAGAAGAACAAACAAATCTGTCTTAGAAGAAGTACAGCTGGAATGCTCCTTAGAAGCAAAAATGGCCAGATTTTGTCTTTCATACTTTGGTCATGTTATTAGAGGGACCATTCCTTGAAGAAGGATATCATACTTGGTGAAGTCAGCAAAAAAGAGGACCTCAAAAAGACAGATTGACACAGTGGTTGCAAAAATGGGCTCAAGCATAGCAATGATTATGAAGATGGCACAAAATCAGGCATTGTTTTGTTCTGTTGAACATAGGGACACTACATTGGAACCAACTCAACAACACCTAACAACACCATCACCAACAAAGTAGCTACTGGAGTCCCTGGATAATACAAACAGTTAACACACTTGGCTGCTAACTTAAAGGTTCAAGTTCAAGTCTACCTAGAGGCATCTTGAAAGAAAGGTCTGGTGATCAACTTTTGAAAAACAGCCATTGAAACTATGGAGCACAGTTCTACTCTGACACACATGGGGTCACCATAAGCCAGCATTGACTCAGCAAGAACTTTTTTTTTTTTAAGTAACTACAGTTGAGCTTGGTTGTCTAGAGTTTAAAATCCTCTAATCATACCACTAGCAAGCACATACATTGTAGGATTGTTTTTATGACTACAGGACCATTCACTTTCATTAACTATGTTATGTAACTTCATGAACTTCTGAGATAATAACAATGGTTAACATTTGTTAAGCACTTGCCCCTTCAAAGAGCTGTTCTACATGCTGTTGTTGTTGTTGTTATGTGCCGTCAAGTTGGCCCCGACTCTAGGTGCTTCTAAATCATTTAATACTCCCTGTCATACTTTGAGGGGGTACTATCCTTGTTCACTCTTGCTAACTGAGAAGTCTGCAGCACAGAAGCATATAGTAAGGCATCTTAGGCCATACAGCTAGTAAGTAGGTAAGCCGGGAAATGTACCAAGATTATAAGGCCCCAGACCCAAGACCTTAACTAACCCACTCTACTGTGTATTCCAATAACACACAAAGTCACATTAATGCAGACAATGGGGGCGGGGGCAGAACTCTGCTTTTCCTAAAGTTCTTTCTATTGCCCTAGAGAATTCACATTGTTTTGAACCATGGTTTCCAAAATGTTATAGAAAATGAAAGACCCATAAAATGCTGAGCACCATGAAAGATGAAAGCTCTAAAATGATATGAGATTCTGCCATAAATAAAGTCCCAGAAAGATTCCAGGTCTGCAATATGCTTCAACTGAGGGCCAGGAGGAGCTTTGTTATGATTATTACAATCTAATTTAAAGCTGAGGCCCAGCTGGGGAAAAAGAAAAACAATTGAAAATAAACTCTCTACTAAAGCTGTCAGCCCAGCTATGGCTTCCAACTGTTTCAGTCACTAAAACCTTGTATTTAATGGTCATTTTTATAACAAACATAAGAAAGAAATACAAAGCCCTAGATCAGGTTTATTTCTAAAAAACTGAAAGAAATGTATTGAAGAGCTGGGGAAGATCAAAGAGAGATGATGCCACCATGCTGTCCTTCGTGGAGGCGGTTCTGATGGAACCATCAAGCAAGACCTGTGGTTTAAGGTTGTTGGGTTTCCAGTGAGTTGACTCAGACTGATGGAGATCCCATGTGTCAGAGTAGAATTGTGCTCTATAGGATTTTCATAGCTGTGACCTTTCAGCCATTCTTTCAAGACACCTCTGGGTGAGTTCGAACTGCCAATCTTTCAGTTAGTTGCTGTTACTGAGTTCCATTGAGTCAATTCCAACTCATTGCAATGCCATGTGTGAATTGCTGTGTAGAACTTGTGGCAATCCCAGTACAGAACTGTTCCATAATATTTTTCTAGGCTATAATCTTTAGGGAGCTCTGGTAGCATAGTGGCTAAGGCACTTGCCTGCTAACAAGATGGCTGGCGGTTCAAACCCACCAGCCACTCCTCGGAAGGAAGGTTGGGCAATCCTACTTCCGTAGTGATACTACCTTGGAAACCCAAGGAGGGGTCGCTATGAGTCGGGTTTGACTCGATGGCACATAACAACAACAACAACATAATCTTTATGGAAGCAGATTACCAGATTTTTCTCTCATGGAACCACTGGGTGTGTATGAACTACCAACTTTTCAGTTGGTTGTCAAACGTTTAACTGTTTGTACTTCCCAAGGACTCCTACCTCATTCCTATTTGAATGGAATCTCTGCTGTATATACAGATAGGTATGAGCTATACCCAACACCCCCATGGACAGCGGCTTCTGTCCATTCAGCCTAGGCCTGGAGGTTCTAGACCCATGTTTCACAATGATTATTTTCCCCATTCAGTATATACTTTACATGGCATTATTGCCACAGGAATTAAATACTGGGTAGCCTAAGTGAAAGTCTCCCATAAACCTCATTAACAGAGATTGGAACATTTAACTGCTAAACTGTAAAGTTGTGGTTTGTCCCTAAATATGTATGACATCTTTTAAATTCTTCAGCTCAGAAGAACATTCCAGGGATGCTACTATGGTCTGTCACTAATTATAGAACCAGAAGACCAAATGCTAAGACCATATTTGACCAGAAAATGTTTTCTAATATTTATAAAGCAGTGTGTTCAAACTAAAATCTGGTAAATATGACCCAGCAAATGAGCAAATTCCTTCATATCCTTAAATCTTGACTTCAATGTTCCCTTCTTCCAAAGGCCTCCCTGACTCTCTCAGGTCAAGTTAGTCATTCTGGGTTCCCACCACATTCTGTGTATATCCCAATTATAGTATTGTACATGTTGTGCTGTCATTATCCTCTTTACATATCTGTCTCCCCTGCTGTCAGAATCAACTTGACAGCACTATATATACTATAGCTCATGGAGAGCAAGGGCCAGTGCCTTCTCATCTTAGTGTTACCAGCACCTTCTCATCTTAGTGTTACCAGCACTTAGCAGAACCAGCAAACAGTGGGCACTCAAATATTCATCAAAGAAAAGAATGAAATCTAAAATGAGAAGAAAATAAAAAATTGCAACTCAAAATGAATATATTAATTAACTCTATGATTAAAAAAAAAAGTTACAATCAAGTCAATTCTCACTCATGATGTATAGAACAGTGCTCTATAGAATTTTCAATGACTGATTTTTTTGGAAGTAGGTGACCAGGCTTTTCTCTAAAATGCCTCTTGGAAGGTAGACTTGAATCTCCAATGTTTTCATTAGCAGTCAAATGTGTTAACATTTGCATTATCCATGGACTCCAACTCTGTGTTATTTGGTCAGTAATTTTTATTTTTATTTTTATTTTTAAGAGTTTGTTCTATATTCAACGTCACGTGCACATTTAGTTTCATTCCCCATTCGCCATGTCCAACCCTAACCTGGTCTCCTCCCCTCC
>NW_006921954.1:759345-759902 GCF_000298275.1 Orycteropus afer afer | reverse complement strand
TGGTTATCCATTCATCTGTTGATGGGCATTTAGGTTGTTTCCATCTCTTTGCTATGGTGAATTGTGCTGCAATGAACATAGGTGTACATATGTCTCTTTGAGTATTATCTCTCACCTCTTTAGGATATATTCCTAGTAATGGAATTGCTGGGTCAAATGGTACTTCTATTTTCAGGTTTTTAAGGAAACGCCATACCGTTTGCCACAATGGTTGTACCATTTTACAATCCCACCAGCAGTGCACAAGAGTTCCAATCTTTCCACAATCCTGCCAGCATTTGTTACTATCTGAACTGTTGAACTTTGCTATTATTGCTGGGCTGAGATGATATCTCATTGTTGTTTTGATTTGCATCTCTCTAATGATTAATTTGCATCTCTCTAATGATTAATGAGGAGCTCTGGTAGCATAGTGCCTAAGGCATTTGACTGCTAACCAGAAGGCTGGCGGTTCAAACCCACCAGCCATTCCTCAGAAGAAAGATGAGGCAATCTACTTCCGTAGTGATACTGCCTCGGAAACCCAAGGAGGGGCTGCTACCAGTCGGGTATGACTC
>NW_006921954.1:740879-742331 GCF_000298275.1 Orycteropus afer afer | reverse complement strand
ACTCACAAAAAAAAAAAAAAATGAGTATAATGAATCTCAGACCATTTCACTCCTCTTTCTTCTGCTCAGAGAGATGATAAGTCTGTGTAGCCACTCTCACATGGTCCACAGGAAACCAAGAGTGGGATGGATCATTTGCTCTCTGTCATAATCCCCTGACCCTATACCAATACCTTCAGCCTCATCCAACACAGGATATTGTAAATCTACTGCCAGGTTACAGACACCAGGAAGTCTTTATCCTGGGGCTATTAGCTGAATAGGAGTTGTTGTTGTTCTTGGATGCCATCAACTCATCTTTGACTTGGCAACATTATGCACAACAGAATGAAAACTGCCTGGAGTAGAGGTAGAACCAGAATAATGAAACTCTATGACCTGTGCTCCAGTGTGCCTCTTCCAAAGTGCACAGTGTATTCCTGAATTAGAACCTCATTCCAGAGTCCCCTGATCTTCCACCACATAGCATTTGTTGTTGTTATCAGATGCCTTCAAGTCAGTTCTGACTCATAGTGACCCCCTGCAGAACAGAATGAAACACTATCCAGTCCTGCATCAACCTAACAATTGTTGCTATATTTGAACCCATTGTTGCAGCCACTGTGTCAATTCATCCTGTTGAAGTTCTTCCTATTTTTCACTGACCCTCTACTTTACCAGGTATGATGTCCTTCTCCAGGGACTGGTTTCCCGATAACATGGCTAAAGTACATAAGAAGAAGTCTCATCATCTAACTTCTAAGGAGCATACTGGCTGTAGTTCTTCCAAGATATATTTGTTCATTCTTCTGGCAGTCCATGGTATATTCAATATTCTTTGCCAACATGCCAAGACCATAATTCAAAGGCACCAATTCTTCTTCAGTCTTCCTTATTCATTGCCCAGTTTTTGCATGCATATTAGACAATTAAAAATACCTTAGTTTGGATCAGGCACACCTTTGTCTCAAAGTGACATCTTTGCTTTTAAACACTTAAAGAGATCTTTCACAGCAGATTTGTCTAATACAATATGTCATTTGATTTCTTGGCTGCTGGTTCAATGGGTGTTAATTGTGGATCCAAGTAAAATGAAATCGTTGACTACTTCAATATTTTATCTCATTGCTTATTGCTTCTCTGTTTATCATGATGCTGCTCATTGGTCCAGGTGTGAGGATTATTGTTTTCTTTATGTTAAGATGTAATCCATACTGAAGGTTTTAGTCTTTGATCTTCATCAGTAAGTGCTTCAAGTTCTTTTTGCTTTCAGTAAACAAGGTTCTATCTATCACCTGTGTATCACAAATTTTTAATGAGTCTTCCTCCAATACTGACACTACATTCTCCTTCATATAGTCCAGCTTCTTGGATTATTTGCTCAGCAGATTAAATAAGTATAGTGAAAGGATACAACCCTGACACACACCCTTCCTAATTTTAAACTATGCAGTATTCCTTTGTTTTCTTTAA
>NW_006921954.1:736470-740779 GCF_000298275.1 Orycteropus afer afer | reverse complement strand
AGCACAATTAAGTGTTCTAGAATTCCTATTCTTCACAATATTATCCATAATTTGTTATGATCCAAAGTGTCGAATGCCTTTGCATAGTCAATAAAACACAGGTAAACATCTGTTATGGATTGAATTGTGTCCCCCAAAAAATATGTGTCAAATTGGCTAGGCCATGATTCTCAGGATTATGCAATTATCCTCCATTTTATGATCTGATGTAATTTAGTCTGTGTGTTGTAAACCCCAACCTCTACGATGTTAATATAGCAGCATAAGTGACAGTTATGTTCATGAGTCAGGATGCAGTCTACAGGATTATGCTGTATCTTGAGTCAATCTTTTCTAAGGTATAAAAGATGTTAAATAAGTGAGCACAGATCAGAGGGACCTACTACTACCAAGAAAAAAGAACCAGGAGTACAAAATGTCCTTTGGTCTCAGGGTCCCATGCTGGGAAACTCCTAGAACCAGAGGAAGATTGATGCCAAGACACATGGAGATCTCCTAGGAACACTGGGACCCACAGATGCTGAATGGAAACAAGGTCCTTCCCCCTAAAATGTGAACAGAAAGAGAAAGCCTTTCCCTAGGGCTAGCACCCTGAATTTGAACTTCTAGCCTCCTAAACTGTGAGAGAATAACTTTCTGTTTGTTAAAGCCATCAATTTGTGGTATTCCTGTTATAGCACTAGATAACTAAGACAAAATCTTTCTGGTATTGTCTGCTTTCTGCCAAGATCTATCTGACATCAGCCATGATAATTCTTGTTCCACATCCTCTTCTGAACCTGGCTTGAATTTCTGGCATTAATCACCTTTTATTTTCTAGATGACAGAGAGATTTATTAACATATGAGAATTCTTCAATCCACTCCCCAGCAGAAAAAATGTTTTTGTTAATCCAGCTCATAAATTCTTTATGATACAGTGTACAGTATCAGAGAATGGGTAGAGGTGTGAGAAAACAGGGAGACTTTAGTCAGAGAAACAAGTTTAATCTACATAATAGAAAGCTGTGAGGAAAAGGATGAAAGGGTGGTAAGTCTAGTTGTCAGTGGACAAGTGACAACTATGTTGGGAGGTAGTGAGTGAGAGAGAATTAGAAAGGAGAACCAAGATCTTATGATGGGTGGCTGGCAGATAAGAACAAGTTCCCCTTTAATGAGTTTTGGAGACTCAAGTAAACACTGCAATTATGTTTAAATTATTTCTGGTCTACACTTATTTATATGGAATTCTATGCAGAGATTGAAATATTCAGGCTCTTAGTTTATGTTAGGGTTTTACCTACACCATCTGATGCAGTAACACCTCTCCAAGCTGGGAAACTTGTCTGTGGTAAGATTCACTTTACCTTTCTAATATAATTCACAAGGGACTGATCTAGATTCACAGATGATAATTAGCCTCATTTACAAGGAAAGTTGTTGTTGTTGTTATGTGCTGTCGAGTCAAACCAACTCATAGCAACCCCTCCTGGGGTTTCCGAGGCTGTATCGCTATGGGAGTAGATTGCCCAACCTTCCTTCCCAGGAGTGGCTGGTGGGTTTGAACCTCTAGCCTTCTGGTTAGCAGTCAAGTGCCTTAGGCACTATGCTACCAGAGCTCCCACAAAGAAAGTAGAAAATTAATTTTTATTGTGCATCTACCTTTGGCCAGGCATTGTGAAATCTCTCTATATTTTTTTAATGTTTACTCATTTATTTAGTAACTAATTATTATTATTATTATTATTATTATTATTATTATTTAACTTTATCTTCTCTCATTTCAGAAAGGGTAAAACGTAGCTTAAGCAAAAATGCTATTGAGTCAATTCTGGCTCATTAACAAGCCCATGTGTTTCAGAGTAGAACTGCACTCCATAGGTTTTTCAAGGCTGTGACCATTCAGAAGAAGATAGCCAGGCCTGTCTTCTGAGGCAACTTGGGTAAGTTTGAGCCACCAACCTTTCGGTTAGTAGCTGAGCACTTAACCATTTGCACCACCCAGAGACTCCCAAAAAAGTAGCTTAGAGGAATACTAAATGCACAATAACATAAATGAAAAGTGAGAAGAAAAAAAAAAAAAAAGATGAATGTGTGAGTCCAAAAATGCAAACCATAATGACATGCACACTTGATATTGATGAACCACACATTTGGTTCTAGGCTTCCTAGCAGCTGGTTCAGAAAAGAAAAACCAATCAGTTCCACAATTCACCAACTACATAAGATTAAAGCACAGCAAGAGAAGTGAAACCAGACCATTCTCCAATAAAGAGAACACTGTGAGAAAGACAAAACAACTTCCTCTACCACATCCTTAAAAATAGAATTTCAAAAACAAGTTTCAAAGGTTGATTCCTATATTGACCTTGAGTGTGGGCTGACAATCTTACAAGTAAGTAGAAACAAGTCTGTGCAGAGCAGGTTACTCTATGTCATCCATACAATAACCCTGGGAAGTAGATATTATTATTGAATCTTGTAGATGAGGAACTTAACACTCAAAGAAGTTAAGTGATTTGTCCTTAAGAATCATCCTTTGAGGTGCACACTCTTTGTACAGGGTCATCTGACTCTAAGGCCAAACTCTCTATACTACCTGCTCTACTCTGGCAATGCCAAACCATGTAACAAAAGCAATCCTCTGTGTCAAAAGTTATTCGCCTCCAAAGTCATCATAACAAACACATATTTCTCAAAATCATGGAAAGAGCTTTTCTCAGAGGCAGTATTATAACCTCTGTTATAAGAGATAGGCCCTCCTCAACTTTGGGGTAGTCTCTATTCCAGAATCACAGTTTATTTTAAGTGTTCACTTATGTGTAACTAAAGCAGTGGTACTCATCAAAGATGTCCCTAAGAACCAGTCTGCAGGAGAGGCTGATCCATGTGAGGGCGACCAAGATCTGGTTGTTATGTTGCAGGTGTCTTCCAAGAAATCCTCCTAGGACCAGCAGGTGAGGACATCTCTGGGAATATTACCTCCCTCCTATAGGACTAGATGGCAGGATGAGAGGCTCATGAGAAGAACAGGAAGTGGAGAGTGGGAGGCAGATGAAGGCAGTGGCAGGCCCAGGAAGTAGGGACTGTGTGTCCCAAACTCAAGAAGAGCAGGGCCAACAGGCTTGGAAGACCAGAGGAGCAAGGTGAAGCAGTGGTATGCAGGGCAGGAACATCTGGACAGCAGTCTCAGATCAGAATAACATGAGAGCTTTCCAAAATCACATTCCTAGCCCTGCCCAGATCTACTGAGTGAGATCCCAGGGCAGTAGTCTCAGGCAATTCTAATGGGCAGAAAAGCTAAAACCTCTGAGCTAGGACTTGAATATTGTTGTTGTTGTTGTTGTTTGCCGTCGAGTCGGCCCTGACTCATAACCCTTATAAACCTCACAAATACTTAGTAAGGGTCTCTTATGTGTTGGGCTTTGGGCTAGATACAGGAAAGACCAGACCCTATCCTAAAGTTTACAATTCAGTGGAGGAGACAGACATTAAATAAATAAATTCAGAACTAAACATACACTTACAGACCTACCCCTTTCTCTCACCTGGAATCAAATCTGTTGGCTCCTCAGCCTTATGTCCTGGATTTCTCCAGGTTCAGGAAACTGAGTTCTAAGAAAGCATGAGGAGCTGCATATCCAAGAGGCATAACCTGGAAGGAGGAAAGCACCCCCTTGTGGACCTCTGGGTTGTGGCACCTGAATAAAGAGGTAGGAGCTTCCTTCCAGGCAGGAGCCCTGAAGGCAGGCAGCCCCAAAGTAGTCAGGAGTGTCAGCAGGCTCTATTTCGTTTCAGTCATAAACCTCTCATCAGTGTTGAATCAGCTTCTGAATGAGAAGACATTTTCCCTTGTGTCCATTGCTGAGCAGTTTTCTTTCTGTACACCTGCACTCTTTGGGTGGAGTCAAGGGACATTTTCTGCAGTTGAGGTATCAATCTCACTGCATGTCCACCACAGTCCCCACAATTGTAATACACAGCCCAGGATTTACAGAGAGGCCGTCAATAAATATATGTTGAATAAATAAATGAATTACATTATCCCACCTAACCCAACAGTCCCTATTTTTGTTGTTGTTGTTGTTATTTGCCGTCAGGTCGTACTCGACTCATAGCGACCCCTCCTTGGGTTTCTGAGGTTTTATCACTATGGAAGTAGATTGTCCAAACTTCCTTCCAAGGAGTGGCTGGTGGGTTTGAACCACCAGCCTTCTGGTTAGCAGTCAAGTGCCTTAGGCTCTATGCTACCAGAGCTCCTTGCATACATACTTTCAATCCTATTCCTATGAAGATCCCACACTAATACATGACTTGTAGGTGAAACTCCA
>NW_006921954.1:730974-736370 GCF_000298275.1 Orycteropus afer afer | reverse complement strand
TATGGCTTAATTTATAGTAGAGTAACATGTAAATTTATAATAATAAATTATATTATTTAAATGAAATTATAAAAATAAGAGTACCTTGCTCTTATTGAACTTTGGTGAATGCTGACACATCTTGAAGAATATGGAGGTCTGACTTGTATTCCGGCCTTTGATGGTTAATGTTATGTGTCAACTTGTCTAGGCTATGATTTGTCTAGGCTGTGGTTTGGCAGATGTGGGATGGATTGCTCTTCCATAATGTAACATAATGTAATCACCCTCCATTTTGTGATCTGATGTGAGCAGCCAATCAGCTGAAAAACTGCTCGATTAAAAGCCAAGCAATTGAAAGTCAATTAGTTTTTTGGGGGCTATGACCTGCATTCAATACATATGGATGTTCTAGCAAAACTCACACTCTCTTAATCCTGCCCACATAAAGCAGCTAGCCCCAAGAGGACTAGCTATCAGTCTGATTTTGTTGATATGAGCCCACTAAGCACAAATTCTTCATTCAATGTTTCAGGTCCAGAGGTTAGAAAAGTATCTGTATTTTGTTTGGTTGGTCCACTGAAGCATGAATTAAGTGATAGCCTATACTAAATGAAGTTGAAATGCCAGCCCTGCCTTGGTATACTGTAAAAGAAAATATACAAAAGATTAGGGAAATTGGCATATTAGAGTGGATTTATATGGTTGGACCCACAGACCCACCCATGGAGAGCAGAGAAGACATACCTTTCACCACACAACGCACGCAATGCACTGCCATCGAGTCGGATCTGACTCATAGTGACCCCTCCTTGGGTTTCCGAGGCAGTATCACTAAGGAAGTAGATTGCCCAACCTTCCTTCCGAGGAGCGGCTGGTGGGTTTGAACGTTAAGGTCAAATGCCTTAGGCACTACACCACCAGAGCTCCTTTTACCACACAGTGAAAAGAATAAATTTGTGAAGGAAGCACCAGCATCCTGGAAGACAGCTGTGATTGCTATTTTATATAAGTCAGATTTGACAGTGGGAACGGTCTTAATTGAATTAAAACACTCTGGTGGTATAGTGGTTAAAGCATTCACCTGCTAACCAAAAGGTCAGCAGTTCAAATCCATCAGGAGAAAGAGAAGACAATCTGCTTCTGCAAAGATTTACAGTCTTGGAAACCCTCTAGAGCAGTTCTACTCTGTCCTGAAGGGTCACTATTTAGAATCAACTCTATGGCAGTGGGTTTTGTTTTGGTTTTAACTACAATGATGCTGATTGGATCAATGGTGGTAGGGACCCAGTGGTAGCACTTAATCAATAAAGACAAGGTGGGCATGGTTACTGTGATGGACAGCAGAGTCAAAGCAATAATCAGAATAGTCTGATTCATATGGACTTACAGCATTGACTACTTAGCATGGTATCCCTAGGAGTGAAATAGATGAGAAATCTACTAAATATTTACTTGATCTGTATAAGTGGAAGAACTCCAGGACAAGTGAACAGCAGTCCAACTTAAATCATCAAAATAGAGTCATAGCCTCTCAATCAGTTCCCAGACTTGAGTCAGTTTACAAACCCATAACCCCTTGAATGAAGGGGAGGTGAAGTCCCCATGAGGAAAGACCTCACTGCACTGCCAAAAATATATGCTGCTAATCTTTCTCCCAGTCTTCCCCAAAGAGATCTATGCTCTTTTACAAGAGTGACTATTCATCGGGGAAAAAGAAATAATCAAATTTAGGGATTATTGGACACTGACTCTGAACTGACACTAATTCCAGGAGACACAAAATGTCACTGTGGCCCACCAGTCAGAGTAGGGGCACATAGAGCTGAGGTTATTAATGGACTTTTAGCTCAGGTTCATATCACAGTGGGTCCAGTGAGTACCGGAACCCATCCTGTAGTGATTTCCCCAATTGCAGAATACATAATTAAAATAGGCATACTCAGCAACTGATAGAACCCCCACAATGATCCCCAACATGTATAGTAGGGGCTATAATGGTAGAAAAAGTCAAATGGAAGCCATTAGAACTACCCCTACCTGAAAAAATAGTAGTCAAAAGCAATACTGCAATCTTGGAATACTGCAGAGATTAGTCTCACAATCTGGGACTTGAAATGCTAGGCTGGCGATTCCCACACCACATCCCCATTCAACTCACTTACTTATGCAAAAAACAAATGAATCTTGGATAATGACAGTAGATTATCATAAAATTAACCAAGAAATGACTCCAGTTGCAGCTGCTGTTTCACATGTGGTTTCATCGCTTGAGGAAATTAATTCAACTCCTGGCACCTGGTGTGCAGCTATTGATCTGAGCAACACCCTTTTCTCAATTCTGGTTTCAGAAGCACACCAGAAGAAGTTTGCCTTTAGCTGGCAAGGCCAGCAACACACCTTCACTATCCTACTTTGGAGTATAACACCTCTCTAGTCATATGTCATAATTTAGTCTTCAAGGACCTTGATCACCTTCCCCTTCCACAAGACAACATACTGATCCATTACGCTGATGACATTATACTGCTGGGACCTAGTAAGGAAGAAGTATCAGTGACTCTAGACTTATTGGTAAGACATTCGCATGGTAAAGGATGGGAAATTAACCCAACAAAAATTTAGGTGTCTTCCATCTCAGTGAAATTTCTAGAGAACCAGTAGTGTGGGGCATGTAGATATATTACTTCTGAAGTGAAGGATAAGTTGTTGTATCTGACCCTTCTTACAACTGAAAAGAAGGCATAGTGTCTGGTGGGCTCTTTGGATTTTGGAGGCAAACATATCCCTTATTTGAGTGTGATAAATCAGAAAAAAAAAAAAACCCTCACTGCCGTTGAGTTGGTTCTAACTCATAGCGACCCCTCCTAGGGTTTCCAAGGCGGTATCTCTACAGAAGTAGATTGCCCAACCTTCCTTCTGAGGAGTGGTTGGTGGGTTTTGAACCACCAGCCTCCTGGTTAGCAGTCAAATGCCTTAGGCACTACACCACCAGCGCTCCTTTGGGTGTGCTACTCTAGCATGTTCATCATATGACTCAAAAAGCTGCTACTTTTTATTTTTTTAGAAATATTAGTGAGTTTTGGTTATTTTATTTATTTTTACTATGATATGGGTGAAAGTTACAGAGCAAATTCATTTTCTATACAGTAGTCCATACACATTTTGTTTCATGCCATTGATTGTAATCCCCACAATGTAACAGCTCTGTTTCCACTTCCTCCCTGTGCCCTTCTTTCCTATGCGTCTCTGCCCTCTGAGCCATCTCCCTGTACAAATCTGCCCTTCAGATCTCCCATGGTTGATTTTTCTAAGCAGTGCATCTCCCTGGTGTAATTGTTCAGCTCACAGGCCCGCCTATTGTTTGGCTGGAAGTCATGAGAGTGAGTTCAATTCCAGACCCAAAGGGTGGCTGGAAGCCATAGTCTTGGGATTTCACCAGTCTCTGTCAGACCAGTAAGCCTGGCCTTTTTTAATGATTTTGAATTTTGTTCCATATTGTTATCCCACTCTATCCAGGACCTACTATACTGGTCGCTTTATGAGTGGTTGGCAGTGGTAGCCAGGCACCATTTAGTTTTTCTGGTAACACGGTAATGTAGGCTGAGGTTCTCATGGTCCACTAGTCCCTTGCATTAATTTATTACATGTGTCTTTGGTTTTCTTCATTCTTTTTTGCTCTGGAAAAGAAGAGACAAATTATTCCTCATTAGATAGCTGAAAAAGCTGCTGCTTTTGATTGGAGCTAGGACAAGAGAAGGCTCAGTAAAAGGTACAAGCTTCCGTGCAAGCCTCTCTGCCACTTGAGTTATATGATCTGGCCAATCCAATGGTTCTTGAAGTATCAGTGGCAGTAAATAATGATATTTGGAGTCTTTGGCAGGCCCTTATTTGGGAATCATAGTGCAGACCCTTAGAATTTTGGAGCAAAGTTTTGCAATCTTCTGTAGATAATTACTTTCCTTTTGAGAAACAACTTTGGGCTGAATCTTAGTAGAGACTGAAGGCTTACCCATGGCTACCAACTCACTATGCAGTCTGAGCTGCCCATCATGAACTGGGTGATGTCTGACCTACAGAGTCATAAAGTTGGACATGCACAGTAAACTCCATTATTGAATAGAAGTGCTACATAGAAGTTGGGATTCAAGCAGGACCTGAAGGCATAAGCAAATTGCATGAGGAAGTAGCCCAAATGCCCATGGTTTCCACTCCTGTTACATTACCTTCTCTCTCCCAGTCTGCACCTATGGCTTCATGAGAAGTTCTTTATGATCAGTTTACTGAGGAAGAGAAAACTTGTGCCTGGTTTCAGATGTGTCTGTATGATATGTCCTTTTCTGAGACCTCCCTGATGGACAGTGGGGAAGGGAAATCCTCTTACTGGGCAGAACTTCCATAGTGCACCTGGATATTCATTTTGCTTGGAAGGAGAGATAGCCAGATGTGTGACTGTATACTGATTCATGGACTGTGGCCAGTGGTTTGGCTGGATAATCAGGGACTTGGAAGGAACATGATTGGAAAACTGGTGACAAGGAAGTATGAGGAAGAAGCATATGAATAGAGACCTCTCTTAATGAACCATAGAAATGAAGATATTTGTGTCTCGTGAGAATGCTAACCAAAGGGTGACATCAACAGAGGAGGATTTTAACAATCAAGTGGATGTTGTTGTTGTTGTTATGTGCCGTTGAGTCAGCCCTGACTCATAGCGACCCCTCCTTGGGTTTCCGAGGCAGTATCACTGCGGAAGTAGGATTGCCCAACCTTCCTTCCGAGGAGTGGCTGATGGGTTTGAACCGCCAGCCATCTGGTGAGCAGTCAAGTGCCTTAGCCACTATGCTACCATAGGATGATGCATCTTGTGGAAACATGTTCCCCAGCCAGTCCTGTCATTGCCCAGTGGGCTCATGAACAAAGTGGTCATGGTGTCAGGATTGGAGGTTATGTGTGGGCTCAGCAACATGGACTTCCACTTACAAAGGCCAACTTGGCTATAACCATTGCTATGTGCCCAATCTTCCAGAAGCAGAGACCAACACTGAATCCCGATATGGCACCATTCTTCAGGGTTATCAGCCAACAATCTGCCGGCAGGTTGATTACACTGAAGCACTTCCATCATGGAAATTGCAGCATTTTGTCTTACTGAGATAGACACTTACACTGGATATGAACTTGCCTTCCTGGCACACAATGCATCTGCCAAAATTGCAAGTTGTGAATTTAGAGTATGTATTATCTACCATTTTATCCCATACAACGTTACCTCCAATCAAGGAACTCACTTCACAGCAAATCATGAGTGACAATAAGCCCATGGTCATGGAATTCACTGGTCTTACCATGTTCTCTACCATCTGAAGTTGCAATTGGCTTGATGTTGCTGTTGTGTTGTTAGGTGCTATTGAGTC
>NW_006921954.1:724702-728214 GCF_000298275.1 Orycteropus afer afer | reverse complement strand
GACTATTCATAAAGTTGTGCAGTAATGTATCAGACAGTGTTTCTCTGCTATTCATAAGGTTTTCCCTGGCCAATTCTTTGAGAAGTGGATGGCCTCCTCCTTCTTCCTAGTCTGTCTCAGTCTGCAAGCTGGGCTGATACCTGTGTAACACGTGCAACCCACTGAGTTTGAAACACCAGTGGCACAGCCTCAAGACTCACAACAACACATCACCACAGTAGGACAAACCTACAGACAAGTTTGTCTCCCTTAGCTGTTGGAAACCCCTCTAAGCACCCTTACCTGGATCCCTGTGGCTAACTCCTCTATCTGTTCCAGTCCCCTTTGCCTTTTCTGTCCTCTTCCTGCTTCCCACCATGCTGCCTGTTCTTAGGTCCCTGGAATCCGAATGAGAATTGGCTTGATGGAATGATGGAATGACCTAAAGACATAATTACAGCTCCATCTAGGTGGTAATGCCTTATGAGGTTGGGGCAATGTTCTCTGGGAGGCTGTATATGCTCTAAACCAGCATCTAATATATGGTGTTAATTATCCTATAACCAGGATAAACAGGTCCAGGAATCATGGGGTAGAAATGGGTGTGACATCAGTCACTATTACCCCTAGTGATTCACTTGCAAAATTTTTGTTTCCTGTCCCTGCATTCCTATGCTTTACAAGTCTAGAGACCTTAGCTTCAAAGGGAGGAATCCTCCCACCTGGAGACACAACAAATTCCACTGAACTGGAAGTTAAGAATGCCACCTGGCCACTTTGGGGTCCTCATGCCTCTGGATCTACAGGCAAAGATAAGAGTTAGCATATTGGATGGTGTGATTGATCCTGACTACCAAGGGGAAACTGGATTGATATTATATAATGGAGGCAAAGAAGAGGTGTCTGAAATACAAGAGAGCCCTTAGAATTTATTGGTATTACTATGCCTTGTGATTAAACCAAAACCAAACCAAACTCACTGCCGTCAAGTTGGATCCAACTCATAGCAACCGCTCCTTGGGTTTCCAAGGCGATATCACTATAGAGACCAGCCTTCCTTCCGAGGAGTGGCTGGTGGATTTGAACCATCAGCCTTCTGGTTAGCAGTCCAATGCCTTAGGCACTATGCCACCAGAGCTCCTGCCTTGTGATTAGTCAATGGAAAACTATAGCAACCCAATATTGACATGACTACTAATGACCTAGGTGTTTCAGGAATAAAGATTTGGTTTACCCCACAAGGCAAAAAACCTTCACCAGTTGAGGTGCTTGCTGAGGGCAAATGTAGTTCTAAATACCAGTTACAACCACATGACCAGTTACAGAAATGAGGACTGTAATTGTTATGAGTAATTCTTCTTTGCTTTGTTGTATTTGTATGTGTGCATAATATACATAGAAAGAGAGAGCAAATATTTTGTTTTTTCCCTTCTGTATCCTGTTAGTTATGAAATATGAGATATAAATGGGACTAATGTGTTTCTGGTTGGATGTATGTTAGTTGTATCATGTTAGGCTCAAGTGTGACTTTACAACTGCTGTTATTTACAGATTATGTATGGTTTACCACAATCAACACTCATGGAAGCAGCAGTCAAGAAATCAGACATCCTATTGCACTGGGAAAATCTGCTCTAAAAGACCTCTTTAAAGCGTTGAAGAGCAAAGATGTCATTTTGAAGACTAAGGTGCACCTAACCCAGGCCGTGGTATTTCCAATCACCTCATATGCATGTGAGAGCTGGGTGATAGATAAGGAAGACCAAAGAAGAATTGATGCCTTTGAATTGTGGTGTTGGAAAGAACACTGAAAATATCAAAGACTGCCAGAAGAATGAACAAACCTATCTTCAAAGAAGTGCAGCCAGAATGTTCCTTAGAAGAGTGAATAGCCAGCCTTCATCTCACCTACATAGGACGTGTTGTCAGAAGGGACCAGTCTCTGGAGAAGAATATCATGCTTGGTAAAGTGGAGGATCAGAGAAAAAAGGGAAGAACCAATGAGATGGATTGACATAGTGGCTGCAAAGATGGGCTCAAGCATAGCAAGGGTTGTGAGGATGGTGCAGGACCAGAGAAATTACATCAAATTCTCATTATTCATAATTTTGCAGCTCTATTTGAAGATGGAAAGAGTATACAGAAGCACTGTACCAAAAAGAATTGGACAACATTCAATCATTTCAGGAGGTAACATATCAAGAACCAATGGTATTGAAGGAAGTAGTCCAAGCTTCACTGAAGGAATTGGCAAAAAATACAAGAACCTAAGAATTGATGGAATACCCATTGAGATGTTTCAACAAATGGATGCAGCATTGGAGGTGCTCACTCATTTATGCTAAGAATTTGAAAGACAGCTACCTGTTCAACTCACTGGAAAAGATCCATAATTATGCCCCTTCCAAAGAAAGATGATCCAAAAGAATACAGAAATTAACAAACCATATCATTAATATCACTCACAAGTAAAGTTTTGCTAAAAATAATTCAAAAGTAGTTATAGCAGTATATTGACGGGGAACTGCCAGAAATTCAAACCAGATTCAGAAAAGGGCATGGAACGAGGGACATCATTGTGGATGTTAGATGAAACTTGGTTGAAAGGGAAGAACACCAGAAAGATATTTATCTCTGTTTTATTGACTATGCAAATGCAGACTGTGTGTATCATAATAAATTACGGAAAATATTGTGAAGAATTGTGTGGTAGTTAAGGTTGTGTGTCACCTTGGCTGGGCTGTGGTTTTGAGTGCCTTCACAGCTGAATGTAGTTATTCCCCATGATGAGATTTTAATCACCTCCATGATGGAATCTGCTATGAGACCTTAGTCACTGGAAGAGTAGTTGCATTCAGGGTATGCCTTGTTTCCAGTATATATGGAGAACCTTTGAGAAAGGTCTCTAGTTTTTTGGCACATCTTGATCCTGCATTCGGCCAAGTCTGCATCTTCAGTTTCTGGACTTGAACCAGTGCCTTGTTGTGTTGTCTACTGATCTTGGGATTGTGCCATTTTACCTGTCAGCCTTGGGTTGGTCAGCCTCAGCAGCCAGCAACTGCCTTAGTTAAGAGATGCCTCCAGCTCCAGTGGGCCTGGAACAAGAAGCAGAGCTGAAGCTCAAGGTCAAAGGGCCTTCACCCAGCCCCTAAACCCATCAGTCTGAATTCAGATTTCTAGCCTCCTAAATTGTAAGAGAATAAATTTCTGTTTGCTAACGCCATCTACTTGTAGGATTTCTGTTATAGCAGCATTAGAGAACTAAGACCAATGAGAATTACAGAACACTTAATTGCACTCATGAGAAACCTGTATAAAGACCAAGAGACAGCTGTTCAAATAAAACAAGGGGATACTGCATGGTTTAAAATCAGGAAAGGTGTGCCTCAGGGTTGTATCCTTTCACCATACTTCTTCAATCTGTATGCTGATAAATAATCTGAGAAGCTGGACTATATGAAGATTGTGACACCAGGACTGGAGGAAGACTCATTAACAACCTGTGATACACAGATGATACAACCTTGCTTGCT
>NW_006921954.1:708242-723512 GCF_000298275.1 Orycteropus afer afer | reverse complement strand
TTTATGCTTGGTAAAGTAGAGGGTCAGCAAAAAAGAGGAAGACCCTTAACGAGATGGATTGACACAGTGGCTGCAACGATGGGCTCAAGCATAGCAAAGATTGTGAGGATGGCACAGGACTGGGCATTGTTTTGTTCTGTTATACACAGAGTTGCTATATGTCAGAACCAACTTGATGGCACCTAACAACATCTTTGAGGTTAAGGAGCCCTCTTGGCAAAGTGGTTAAGAGCTTGGCTGCTAACTAGAAGGTTAGCAGTTCTAACCCACCAGCTATTCTATGGAAGAAAGATGTGGCAGTCTAATTCCATGAAAATTACAGCTTTGGAAATCATATGAGGCAACTCTACTCAGTCTTCTACGGTCACTATTAGTTGAAATTGATGCAACAGCACTGGGTTTGGGTTTGGTTTTTTATCTTTGAGGTTTGTTGCATGCAATATGCCTACATTACTCCCAACCACTATGCTAGTAAAATATATAGAAGGAGCAGTTAAAAGATTAGCTTTGGAGTCAAAGAATCAAGGGTTTGAATTCTGGGTTTTCCAGTTAGTGGCTGTGCAAACTTGGGCAAGTTTATTTACTTCTCTGTAACTTAATTTCTCCAGGAGAAAAATGTAGATTATAATAGTACCTACTTCTTAGGTCTAAAGTAGGAAACAAATGATATGGTATATCTAAATCTCTTAGCAAATACCTGCAAATAATAAGTTTTCAATATTTCTTTTTTCTTTCCTGGTGTATTAGTTTTCTAGGGCTGCCATGACAAAATACCATAAACTAAGTGGTTTATAAGACCAGAAATTTATTGTCTCACAGTTCTGGAAGCCATTGGTGCAAATTCAGAGTGTTGGCAAGGCCACACGCTCTCTGAAAACTCTATGGGAAAATCCTTTCTTATTTCTCTCAGCTTCTAGTAGCCCTAGGTGTTCCCTGGCTTGCACCAGCACCCTATCTCCATCCTCACATAGTCATCTTCCCTCTGTCTGTCTCTCTGTGTCTGTTCCCCTCTTGTATAAGAACAGCACTCAGATTGATTTAGGATTCTTCCTATCCTGGTATGACTTAACTTAACTGATGACATCTTCAAACACCCTATTTCTGAAAAGACCACATTCACAGGTACTAGAAGTTAGGACTTCAACATATCATTTTTGAGCGGCACAATTCAATCCATAACACCTGGAGCCAGAGATATCAAATGACTTCCCTGAGATGACACAGAGACAATCTAGCACCATTTGCTCTTCCTTGTCATGGATGGATTTCAATTACTACTTTTATTACATGCTATTTATCCCCTCATCTAGTCTATTAGTAAATGTGCTAAATTTAACAAAGATTCTTGTTTTATCCCTCTTAAGCATTTCAACCTCTTTGGAAAGATAGTTATTAATCATCACTCTCTGTTCAAAAACATTCAGTTAGGCTCTCACCCAAATGTCAAGTGTTCAGACCTGTAAATGTTGAAATAATTCTGTCAGTAAAATTTCATGAGTTTGTATGTAAAGTGTTCCAATTAACTCCATTTTGCTAGATGTGGTCTTAATCCTTAAAAATGGCAATTAATTTTAGCTAGTGATGTTTTGGTTTTTTTCTCTCATTAAAATTAAAATACCTTTGAGAATAGGATTGTGTTTTTCACTTTCTTCATATCCTGCCAATCTTTGGTATGAGCAGATGTTTAATATCTGTTTGATCAGGTATATTCTTGGTATCACTAATAACAGCTATGACAACCTCTAGTTCAGAAAAAAGAAACAAATTGAGTCTCTTTCTCAAACTAAACATTAGGAGTACAATTTGTAAGAAAATTTTAAGGAATGCTGCAATCAAAGCAACCACTTTGTGGTCACTGTGACAAATTCAGTTGGATGGAGAGAGACAAACACCTTGAGTTCCCAGACCCACCATTCTCATCAATCTGTGAAAGTACACAATGTAAAGGACAGAAACTTCATGCTGCTAAAAACAAACATAGCAATAAAAACCATATCATCCAAATTTCCAGTTTTCATCAGCCAGATCATGAGATACATGATATAGCATTGACAATAATAGCTCCCCTTTCACTGGTTCATTGTGATTTGATTAAGGGCCTCAACAATGCCACCCTTCTGCAGTCTTTCTAGTCAAATGGTAGCCACCACTTGTGCGATGGTGGAGAGTCTTCCTGTGGCCACCCTTCACATTCCTGTTATAGTCACAAAATGCAGCCCCTTGCCAGACCATGAAAATTCTAACTTCTGCCTCATATTCTTTGCCTCATGTTCACAAACCCATAAGCCCACCAGATGCCATGTTCCCCTCAGACATCACTTGACCACAGCCACATAGCAATCCTTCTAGAGAAGGAGCGAATACCATAGTTCTGGGGGTCCTCATTTACAAAGTCCACATAAGTTAAAATATTGTAAGTAGACAAATGGCCTCCAGAGTCAGAACACCTAAGACAGAATCCTGCCTCTAACACTCACTGTGAACTTGGATAAATTATTGAACCCTTCTGAGCTTCAGTTTCCTTATCTGTAAAATAGGGAAGGAGAATACTATTACTTCATAGGCTTATTGGGAGCTCTGGTAGCATAGTGGCTAAGGCACTTGACTGCTAACCAGAAGGCTGGCGGTTCAAACCCACCAGCCACTCCTCGGAAGGAAGATGGGGCAATCTACTTCCGTAGTGATACTGCCTCGGAAACCCAAGTAGGGGTCGCTATGAGTCGGGTCCGACTCGACAGCACATAACAACAACAACAACATAGGCTTATTATGAAGAGTGAATGAGATAATACATGTTGAGTGGCTGTACAGTATCTGACAAAGAATAAATGCTCAGTAAACATTTACTATTTTTAATATCCTGAGACTGAATCAGTGGAGAGATGTCTTAGCACATTATTTAACTGCTGGCTGCCATATTCTTTTTTTTCCCAGGTATTATGTTGGGCCCTATCATATAGTTAAATATTTCAAAGCAAGCACTGAAATAAATATTCTTACTGCTGTGTTTTATAGGCTTATAGATATTATTTATCTGAAGTTAAGTTGCCTACACAAAGAATAGCCAATAGCTGTTCAAAGTCCCTGTTTTCTCCATTAAGTCAAGGTGCCTCACATTTTTCAGAAGGCTTGAGACCTTTTCATTGATGCTATAGTTACATTGAAATCAGTAACACAGTCATAAATTAAATCTGCAGTCTAGAAAGACCCTTTAACCCCTGAAGGTTTCAGCTCTGTCCACAATTTATAAGGATTTCCAAGTCATATATACAACTGCTGAATTGACAGCTTTGAACTTTTATTTATTTTAAAATCAACAAAGGATATATCTTTTCAAAGCAACTGGCCTGATCTTCAGGCACTGCTCACCTCCCAGCAGGAGCCCAGCCCTTGCTTTATTTCAAAAACCTCGGACTCATAGCTCTTCAAGACTTTATGCAGGGAAAGGCTTTAAATCAATTAATACTTTCTGAGATATTTTCCTGAAGTAGAATTGATGCCTCCTTATTTGTAAAGAAGGAGCCTTGGTGGTGCAGTGATTAAGCACTCAGCTACTAATCAGAAAGTCAGCAGTTCTAATCCATCAGCTGCTCCATCGGAGAAAAATAATGGCAATCTGTTTCCACAAAGGTTATAGCTTTGGAGGCAAAGGAAGACACTGGGTGGAACACAAGAGTTAAAGGCAACAAAGGTAAATACTATTACATACATAGTCCTGCAATAACATTAATAATAATAATTCACGAGTGGATACACAGATAGACACACAACCCAATGGTACTACACTCAAGAATTTTCCGTATATCTATATATATATATATGTGCTGCAAATATATCCATGAATATAGTAGATCATATAGGGGGCAAAGTTATGAAAACCTCCTAGACATAACCAAACACCTTGAAGGAATGAGTTGTTGGGCCTGGGAGCTCAGGACCATAGTCTTGGGGGACATCAAGATCAATTGTCATAACACAGTCCACAAAGACAATGTTCTACATCCTACTTTGGTTAGTAGCAATTGGGGTCTTAAAAGCTTGTGAGCAGCCATCTAAGGTACAGTTATTGGTCTCTCCTTGTAAGGATCAAACAAGAGTGAAGAAAATCAAAGACTCAAGGAAACAATTAGTCAAAGCACTAATGGACCCTGTGGACCTCAGCCTTCTGAGATCAGATGAACTAGGTGGTGCCTGGCTATCACTGCCAAATGCTCTGAAAAGGATTACAATGAAGGTCCCAGATAAAGCGTGAAAAAAATGTGAAGCAAAACCCAAAATCATAAAAAAGACCAGCCTTACTAGTCTGATAGAGACTAGTGGAATGCCCAAGACTATAGCTCTGAGCCACCCTTCAGATCACAAACTGAACTCCCTCCCATAGCTCAACTTTCAGCTAAACAATAACACCGGGGAGATACAGACTACTCAGAACAATCAACCATTCGAGAGCAAAAGGGCAGCATTTGCCAGGAATAAAGCTCAGAAGTCAGGAAGGAATAGGAAAGAAGGCAAAATGGAAACAGTAAACAGAGAGGAAGTGGGAAGATTGCTGCTACATCGTGGGAATTGCAATCAATGTCATGAAAAAATGTGTATGAATTGTTGAATGGAGAATTGAGTTGCTCTGTAAACTTTCACCAAAATCACAGTAAGATGTTTGTTTGTTTGTTTGTTTGTTTTTAAATTATAGCCTTGGAAACCCTATGGAGCAATTCTATAGGATCTTATAGGGTCACTAGGAGTTGGAATACACATGGCAGCAATGAGTTTGATTCTTGTTTGAGAAGAGAGGGTGAGGCCTAGTTGTAGGTCTGATTTTCTTTTAGCCTCTAGCTTTGGTCAGAAATGTACAGAAATCAGGACCATCACTAAAAGCAGCACCTACTCTCATTTCTGTGCTCACCTTTTCTGCATTGTCTTCTTGTTTTCCTTACTTGTCATGAAGTGCTCTCCTTTATACTTCAAGAGGCTAAATCTCAGCAAGAACGTCCAGCCAAAAATTAGACAGGCATATAAAGTGAACATTTACACCAGGTAGCTACATTCCTTAGAACAATCAGCCATGGGAGATCAGAAGGGCAGTATTTGCACAGGGAGATAGTTCAGCAGGCAGGAATGCATAGGAAAGGACACAGGGAAAAGGTAACCACAGGGAGGAAGTGGAAAGAGCTGTTACATTGTGGGGATTACAATCAATGTCATGAAACAAAGGATATATGAACTGCTGTATGGAAAATGAATTTGCACTGTAAACTTTCACCCAAATCACAATTAAAAAAAAAAAAAAAAAACCCTGTTATTACAACAATAATGAATTTACACTTGAAACTGCTTAGAATTTAATAAAACTTAAATAAAGGTGATATCTTCCTCTCAAAGGTAGTATCTTCTTCTGTGATGGATTGACACAGTGCTTACAAACAGAAGGCTAAGTATAGCAATGATTGTGAGGATGGTGCAGGACTAGGCAGTGTTTTGTTCTGTTGTACACAGGGTTGCTATCAGTCAGAACCAACTCAACAGCACCTAACAGCAACAAAAAAAAAATCTCCATCCTCGTCTCAGCTTCTCAATATTCCTTAGAAATCTCCACATTGCATCTATCTTTCCCCCAATATGCTTGCTCCCTTGTGTGCTTAATCTGCTCTTCTTATATCTCAAAAAGAATTGGTTTAGGGCATACCCTGCACTGATAATGCCTCCATTAACATAACAAAGAAAAAACAGTCCCAAATGGGATTACATAGGGGTTAGAATTTACAAAACACATTTGGGGGAGAAGGGGGTCACAATTCAATCTATAGCAGACAATAGATGTAGCAGACAATCAAATGTAGACAACTATAGAAATGACAATACTAAGCAACTCCACCCATTCTTTCTTCCCTCTTTACAGCGCTTCAACCCTTTCAAGAGTCACAGAAAGAATCCCAGACACCACCATCCAACACTTTCCTTTACAGGTAAGCAATCTGCCCCAAAAAGATTAGTCAATTTCAAATTCAGAGATTTTTTAAATGCCATCACATTTCCCTCTTGGAGAGTCCAACCTTGCAAATCACTATAATATTGATATTGTTGTTGCCAGTGTCTGTAGATTCAGCATTCAACTCATGGACACCCCATGCACAATAGAATGAAATGCTGCTCAGTCCTGCACCATCCCCATGATGTTTTGTGACTGGACCATTGGGATCACAGGGTTTTCATTGGCTGATATTTGGAATTACATTATCAGGACTTTCTTCATAGTCTGTTTTAGATTGGAAGCTTAGCTGAAACCTGGTCAACATCAAAGCAGCATGCAAACCTCTATTGATTGATAGATGATAGACAGATAGATATTACAATGTAACTGGCATTGCATTATAATATTGATGTTAACAATAATAAATTACTTATTTATTAAATAGATATTTATTTATTAAAAGATACTACATGCCAGGCACTGTACGTGGCTTTACATATATTGTCTCATTTAATCCTCGTGAAAAACTCATGAGGCTCAGTGAGGTTAAAGAGCTTGCCCTGATGACATAGTTAATATATAGCAGAGCCAGAATTTGAACTCAGTCTAATTTAAGAGTCCTATTTATTTCATCCAATCTTTGATAAAATCATCCACATTTTTCTCATACCACTATTCTGAGAATTTTATTCATCAGGATCAATTGCTTTCATTCTATCACAGACTTGAAATATTTTAAATATGTTAATGGAAATTATTAGGATGCATGTTGTTGTTGTTATGTGCCATCGAGTCAGCCCTGACTCATAGCGACCCCTCCTTGGGTTTCCGAGGCAGTATCACTACGGAAGTAGGATTGCCCAACCTTCCTTCTGGGGAGTAGCTGGTGGGTTTGAACCGCCAGCCTTCTGGTTAGCAGTCAAGTGCCTTAGCCACTATGCTACCAGAGCTCCCATTAGGATGCATAAGCAGGACTTATTTAAGAAATTATTTTATTTCCAAATTAATCCCATGAATTGGGGTAAAGTTCTCATATATCTGAGATATCTGGAAAGCACATGGAAACACAAGCTGACTGATTGCCTTTACCGGCTTTACTGGCCAGCAGTTGTCTTTCAGAGAGAGTAGGGGATCATACACTCCATGTAAAGTAACACATCTTAATTAATTTTTAAAAAGGAAGAAGAGGAAAGCGTAGCCTCTGCACTGCCAACTTGAAGCTTGAATGTGCAGGATGCTGATGTTTTCTCTTACCGGCTGATGAAACATATTGTGTGACTTGTGGCTACTTGCTTAAAAGGAATCCTTAAGTTTGGGAGGATAATTCCTATCAATGAATTCCTAGTAGCTCGTTTTATTAGCATTTCAGGACATTAATGTTGCTTCTAACCTAATTATTCATGTTATTTTCAACCATCGATTATGTTGATGGTTGATCTCAATCCAAAGACTAAAATAAAACACAATCCTTGGAAAATTCTAGTGACATGCTCATCAAAGAGGGATGTGACCTTCAAAAAGCTCACTGAAATGCTTGTTCAAGTTCCAGCATTCTTTGCTCCTCACAGGCACCTCTGAGCATTCCCAAGTCATACTATATTTACAATCTCAAATTCATTACTCCCCTCACATACTTGGCAAGAGGCTTCCCCTACTTTTTAACTGGGACATGCCACAACTTGTAGAAAAAACTCTATCTAATTACAAACACTTAGTTGACAGTGGTCCTTAATAAGCTGTGCCAGGTGTTCCCATGTATTAATACCAGTAGTGTTTGGTTATTTATAACACTAAGTTAGGGGAATGGAATGCCATGTCTTAGGGACTACTTCTCTGGTTACTATACTGCTTTTTAATTTGTATTAAAGGCACTCAAAGAGAAGAGAAACAAAAGACTCTAAAATATATTGAGTCCTTACTAAAGGCCAGACCTTGTGCTGGAGCTTTACTTGTTGTTGTTGTTAGGTGCCATCAAGTTGGATCTGACTCATAGTGACCCTATGAATGAAACAGTGTCCGATCCTACACCATCCTCACAATCGTTGTCATGCTTGAGCCCATCCATGGCAGCCACTGTGTCAATCCATCTCCTTGAAGATCTTCCCCTTTTTTGCTGACTCTCTACTTTACCAAATGTGATGTCCTTCTCCAGGGATTGTTCTCTTCTGACAACAAGAGCTTTACTTAAGTTACGTCATTTAATTCTCGTCATAATCATATAAGGGAAGTATTATGTGGCCAGAAAGGACCATTCCCTGGAACAGGATATCACGCTTGGTAAGGTAGAACGTCAGCAGAAA
This sequence comes from Orycteropus afer afer, assembly GCF_000298275.1. Taxonomy (NCBI): domain Eukaryota; kingdom Metazoa; phylum Chordata; class Mammalia; order Tubulidentata; family Orycteropodidae; genus Orycteropus; species Orycteropus afer. The sequence goes on along the minus strand of NW_006921954.1, from coordinate 715,244 downwards.
AGGGGAAGATCCTCAAGGAGATGGATTGACATTGTGGCTGCAATGATTGGCTCAGGTGTAGCAAGGATTGTGAGGATGGCGCATGATTGGGCAGTGTTTTGTTCTGCTGTACATATGGTCACTATGAGTCAGAGCCAACTCAATGACTCCTAACAACAACAACCACTGAGATGTTTCAACAAACGGATGCAGCACTAGAGGCACTTACTAGTTTATACCAAGAAATTTGGAAGACAACTACCTAGCCAACTGACTGTAAGACATCAATATTTGTGCCTATTCCAAAGGAAGGTAATCCAACAGAATATGGAAATTATCGAACAATATCATTAATATTACATGCAAGTAAAATCTTGCTGAAGATAATTCAAAAACGGTTGAAGCAGTATATTGACCAGGAACTTCCAGAAATGCAAGCTGGACTCAGAAGAGGAAGTGGAATGAGGGATATCATTGCTGATATAAGATGGCTCTTAGCTGAAAGCAAAGAATACCAGAAAAATGTCTACCTTATTGACTATGCAAAAACATTGAATTGTGTGGATCATAACAAATTATGAGTAGCATTTCAAAGAATGGGAATTCCAGAAAGCTTAATTGTTCTCATGAGGAACCTCTTCGTAGACCAGGAGGCTGTCATTATAACAGAACAAGGGAATTCTGTATGATTTGAAATCAGGAAGGGGGTACATTAGGGTTGTATCCTTTCATCATACTTATTCAATCTGTATGCTGAACAAAGAATCTGAGAAGCTAGACTATACAAAGAAGAATGCAGCATCAAGACTGGAGAAAGAACAATTAACAGCCTGCGACATGCAGACAGACGCAACAGTACTTGCTGATAGGGAAGACTGCTTGAAGCACTTACTGATAAAGAACAAAGACTACACTCTTCAGTATAGGTTACACCTCAACATAAAGAAAACAAAAATCCTCACAATTGGACCAATAAGCAACATTATGATTAACACATAACACATTGAAGTTGTGAAGGATTTCATTTTATTTGAATCCACATTCAACACCCATGGGAGCAGCAGTTAGGAAATCAGACATCGTATTGTGCTGGGAAAATCTGCTGCAAAAGACCTCTGTAAAATGTTAAGAAGCAAAGATGTCACTTTGAAGACTAAGATGCCTCTGACCCAAGCTATGGTGTTTAAAATTGTCTCATGTGCATGTGAAAGCTGGACAATGAATGAGAAAGACCAAAGAAGAGTTGATGTCTTTGAATTATGGTGGTGAAGAATACTGAAAATATCATGGACTACAAGAACAAACAAGTCTGTCCTGGAAGTGCAGCTGGAATGCTCCTTGAAAGCAAGAATGGCCAGACTTCATCTCACCTACTTTGGTCATCTCATCAGAAGGGATCATTCCCTGGAGAAGGATATCATGCTTGTGAAGTATAGAGTCAGCAAAGAAGATGAAGACTCTCAATGAGATGGGCTGACACAGTGGCTACAATGATGGGTTCAGGCATAGCAAGGATTGTCAGGGTGGTGCAGGACCGGGCAGTGTTTCGTTCTGTTGTGTATAGGGTTGCTATGACTCAGAGCCAACTCAACAGCACCTAACAACACAACAACATCTATTTAACACTCAAAACAACTCAAAGAAATGATAATAACACTTTTTGAGTACTTACTTCATATTAAGCTCTGTTTTAAGCACACTACTTACATTATCTCATGAGCAAATAATAACTGGTTTACTCATATTAACTAGTGCATAACTGAAGCAGGTAATATAATTATCCAGTTTTGTAGATAAATAAACAGAGGCTCAGAGAAGATAACTAAATTGCCCATGATCATACAGCTAGGATGAGATGGAACTATGCTCAGAGCACAGTAGCCAGACTTAACTTCCACTCTCATGTCCGTGGATCTAAGCCACAAAAGAAATGTCTGACCACAGAACCTGTGCTTACAGAGCTCCCAAATGTATTAAATCTATAATACACATTTAACAAGTGAAGATGCTACAGACTCTGTAGTCAAATGTCTAAAATATGCAAAATACACACTAAAGGTCTTGGGATGTTATTTAGGGAGAGAGGATGGCAGCCTACATACTCTGAGGAACTTTCCTAAAAAATGTGGGGTTTTACTGAGTCTTGTGGGAGATGGGTCAGGGTCAGTCAGGAGGCAAGTGGTGGGAAGTATTCCAGGAGGGACAATCTCCACATGCAGTGATGTAGATGTGAGCTGCCTTTGGAGAAAAATGAGGAGATTGATCTGACTCTGAGTTTCATGTTAGAACTAGAGATAAAATTAGAAACTAAGAAAAGCACAGATTATACTCCTGTCACTTGACAACAGTCTAAAAAACTGAAACATCATTTATAACGGCAATAAAAAACCCACTGCCATTGAATCAATTCTGATTCATAGTGACCAGCATAAAGTTTTCAATCTTTGTAGAAGCATGACTGCTTCGTCTTTCTCCTGCAGAGCAACTGGTGGGTTGGAACAGATGACCTTTTGATTGATAGTACAATGCCTTAGCCATATGCCACCAGAGCTCCTTTAAGAGGCAATAGAGACCACTGAATTCTTAAGAGAGTGATCTGACCCAGAGTGTGCTATGTATGCAGCTTGGCTTAGTGTGGAGGAGACTGTAGGGAGAGCCATCCCAAGACAATGAAGACGCTCCTTGACTGATGTGATCACAGCAGAGAAAGAAGGAAGAGCCAGGGCAGAGATACTCTGAGAACAGAATCAATGGGGCTTAGAAGAATTGACAGAGGGATGCAAGACAGGGTATCACAAACATTTAAAGAACAAGTCTGCGATGTCAGGATTGGTGTTTATCACATTCACCATGGTATCCCCATACCTGGCACTCTTTGTGACTGACTGACACATCATGGACACTGAAAACATGTTTGTTAAATGAATGAATGAGTCAGCTATCTTCCAGTTCAGGTCCTTCATTTTACACTTGAGGAAACTGATCCTGAAAGCTATGTGAATTAACCAAACTTAAGCAAGTGTGAGTAGCAGAATTTAAAATTAATCCTCGAATCCTCACAATCATTTCAAATTTCTTCCTGCTATAATCTGCTCTCAATCTGGGGGACTGTAACATTGGTGATTTCAGTAACAGAAATTAGAATTTGAGGAAGGATTCCTGGGACTCTTGGATAGTATTAAATTGGTTCAGACATGTAAACACTGCTGGGATGACAGAGCTTCTACTTAGGAATGTCCTGTAAGAATTTTCAACTTGAGACTAGAGATAGATATATTTGAATATCATAAGCATAGAATGATTAATTGAAGGTAATAACAAGATACTTTTATAAGATCATGAATAAGAAATATTTTTGGTTTCTCATTGCTTTAGTTAAATATTTTTTAGTCTATGAAGAATTGCTGAACAAGCAGTGCACCTAACTGCAATCAGTATGTTAATATCTCTGGAATCACTTCCTTTTGCTCATGTTACTCTTAGACCTACTTGCACATATAATAGTTTAGGGACTTCTGCATTGGCCAGGCTATCTTGGTGCCCCCTGAAAAGCATTGTCAGGGGCCCCAATGCCAACTCTGTGAGTCCTGTTGTAATCTTTCTCTGTAACTTTGTTAAATATTGCCAACCATTGTTTCTAAGAGTAAAGCAAAGATCTTAACACTTTTCTAAGATGTATACCATATAAATAATATGCTGTATGCTATACCATAAATAAAGCAGAGACCTTATGTTTTTGCCTCATAGAATTTTTCCCTTTGGCTTCCTAAATCCAAAAGGGCCAATCCAAACCGATAGATTAAGCCTACTATTGATGAAGTCAAACTTTGTCAAATTAACCAGCTTGGGAAAAAAAAAAAAGTTGCCATTGAGTCAACTTTAATTCCATCTAAACATTAATGTTCCTTTTCCAGGTAACCTAACATACTCATAGGTTCCAAGGATTAGGATGTGGACATTTTGGGAGGCCATTAACCTACCCATCACACTCAGTAATGAATGGGAAGCATGTAGCCAGCTCTTAAACTATAAACTGCCAATTTGCTATGAAGTCTCTTGTAACTTATGGCAACCCCATGTATGGCAGAGTAGAACATGGTCCATAGAGTTTTCAATGGCTGATTTTTCAGAAGTAGATCAGCAAATCTTTCTTCCAAAGTGCCTCTGGGTCATTTGAACCTCCAAATTTTCAGTTAGCTGCTGAGAAAGTTAACAGTTTGCACTACCCACGGATTCCAATGAAAGCAGAGAGCTCCAGCAAAGCTGCTTCCAAATCTTCCATAATGAGTCATGATGAGGATTTTATTTAATTGGCCTTTGTGCACAAAAAATGTCTCTTAAAAATAGTAGATTATAGATTGGGCATTTCAGTTGTATCCACATACACAGATAACAAAACCACTGAGAATCCTTCTCTGGGTATAAATGGTGCTGGCTCTAAGAAATGGGCCAATTGTCATATGCTAGAATACCAATGCATAATATTTTGAATTATTTTAATTCATCTAATGAGATCTGAGTTTCTATTAACCTGGTGGGCAGTGTGATTCCTGTGAAACTCACAGGGTGATGTGATTCTTTCGCTTTTGTATAACACTAATTAATGATAACAATGCAACTATCTTAAATGTAGTTGTCATGGTTCTTAAGGCTCAAAGAGTTTCATAGAATTTATCCTTTTATCTTTCAAAAATATCCCTATGAGATTACCAGCTGCAGTGTCATTATTTGAGACTGAAATAAGAAATAATTTTCTAACATCAGTGAAAGGCATAAGGAAATTGGGAAATACAATGATCTGATTGAAAAAAAACAGTAACACTGTTTTCATTTATGGGAATTGTGGATTCAGAGATGCTTACGTGAAGCTTTCTAAAGTTGACTACTTGTAGTTTTAAAGTACAGGTTATCACTTCCAAATTTATTCTCTCTCCCAATAAGTATTTGGTGTGAATTCTCAGGTAACAGGTACTGTTCTAGGTATAATGATTCAGCAAAAACAATGACAAAGTCATTGCCTTCAAGAAGTTTACTATTAGTAAGACCAAACACAAAAAAACAAAATCACTGCCATAGAATCATGTCAACTCATAGCAACCCCTCCTTGAGTTTCCAAGGCTGTATCTCTACAGAAGTAGATTGCCCAGTTTTCTGAGGAATGGCTGGTGGGTTTGAACTACCAGCTTTCTGGTTAGCAGTCAAATACCTCAGGCACTATGCCACCAGAGCTCCTGCTATGAATACGACATAGATCATAAATGTTTAATAAACATATAAACAAAAAAAATCATCATTCAGGTAGTGTGATAAGTACTCTAAATACATAGCACAGGGTTAAAAACAAAATAGAAAAAGATGGTAAAGAAATGTTATTTAAATTAGAGTGAACAGAGAAGGCCTGAACAGATACTTGAATATTAAGCAAGCCATGTGATGATAAAATGATGAGCTTACCAATTTGATTCAATTGAACAAATACTAATTAAACACAGACTGCATACCAGGCCTGGTCTCTGTGAAGCACAAATGGTTAAGCACTGGACTATTAACAAATAGTTGGCAGTTTGAACACACCCAAAGGCACTTCAGTAGAAAAATCTGGCAATCTGCTTCTAAAAGACCATAACCATACAACATAGGGGTCACCATGAGTCAGAATCAACTCAAGGACAACTGGTTTGGATTTTATTATGGTGCAGGCTGAGCCCTTGGGTGGTGCAAATGGTTAATGCTCTCAGCTGCTAACCAAAAAGTCGAAGGTTAGAGCAGGAAAGATGGCAGACTAGGCAGAAAGACTGCACAGACACTCTTCAACAAAGAAAAAGGGAACCAATTAACACAGATACAGAAGATAATCCTGGACCCCTGAGCTTTGAAGGGAAGGATATAGAAGTGGACTAAACCCCAACTAGCAGAAGAATTTGCATGAAAACACCAAAAAAGGAGATATATGGAGCTGCATTCTGGCAGGGATCCTGACGGCACAGACAGCTTGGATATTGTCGAGTGGTAGTAGGACCTAAGAATTAACCTAAAAATCAGCCCTGCTAGCTAGGGACTGCACGGAGGACTGCTCTAGTGGCTGGTGAATAAAAGGGGAAGCAGCAAAGAGGAAGGCAGTCTGAGCTGTAGATTTTGCCTGTCCGGAGAGTGCAGCCATTTTGAATGTTTACAAGCAATTTGATCATTTTGGATACTTAAAGTGACTGTGTTCTCCCAGAGTCCAGGGACTTAAGAACACACTTCACTTGCAGGGAACCACAAGGATCCCACATGTGGATGACTGGAAAGGTGCGATATTCCCCTTCTTACTCTTATATCCCACATCCTCTTGGTGAACGGAGGTGCAGCCATCCCTCACTCCCACCCACCTTCTAGGCAAGCAGGAATTCCATACAGTCTGTGTGCTCGGACAGAGCCTGGGTGCCCTGCCCCCACTGTCCTGATTTTTTTTTTCTTTTTTCTTTTTTTTTAGTTAGTTTGTTTTTAAGCTACTATTATTATTATTACTTTTGTCCTTTTTATTATTATTCTTTATTCTTCCCTTCCCAGGTTCTAGTTTTCAGCTTTTTTTCTTTTCCATGTTCCAGGTTGCAATTATTTTTTCTTTCTCATAGTTAACCCTGTTCCTTGTTTTTCTTTTTGTGTTTTTCCCATTTTTTCCTTCATTATTATCCTTCTCTACATTTTTTCTCTTATTTCCCTCTCTCCAGATATTGTGCTGAGCATTTTGTTGTGGTGGTGGTTGTTGTTTCTCCCTTTTTTCGCTTTTTTAGTTGCTATTCCTGTGTGATTAAATGGTGTGTTTTTCTCCATTTGCTTTTATTTTTTGATGGTTATTCAACTGTTATTTTTGTCTAACTCAGTGGGAGACAGCAACAGTCACCAAACAACATAACCACACCTACACCTCCTGCAGCTTCACTTACTCAGTGAGAACTACCACTTCCTTCTCCACCAATGGGCCAACAATAAACAACACCAAAAAGAGCCTGACTCACCCTTAGCTGCTCTTCACAAACA